>NC_137621.1:32886335-33281335 GCF_963280865.1 Gymnoscopelus braueri | reverse complement strand
CATGAATTTGGTGAATTCATTTCAGCTGAGGCTATTGACTGTCAGACCTGCATAGCCAGCAAGTGTTTCCTGTTTGAGATCTGCCCCAAAAACTTCTTCGTCTTTTCTGAAACTTCCTGTCAATGCTAACTTGTTTTCCTAAGCAGTGAGGACTGGACACAGATCTCCTTTCTTTGCTTTGCTGTGTGACTCTGCTTTGTACTGATTCAGATTTTAAGTAACCAAAATCATAACGTTTCATTACAGGCAGATTTTCTTGCATCTGAGGTGTGTGCTGCCCTTGTGCTATGACTTTCAGCACATGCTTTTTTACTGTGTTGGATTGCTTGTGTCAGCACAAATGTTACAAATTCCTATATATTTTATTCCTGGACTTCATGGCTAGTTTGTTCTTTTGAGTTTTGCATGAGCTGTTTTTAAGTAACGAACAAATTGAATTGGGTAATAGATTAATTTATAATTCAACATTTCTGTGCAGCTTTTTTCAGGTGACAGAAAAATAACCTTTCAGGGACTAATAGATTTCGATCTGATATTACCTTACTGTAAAGTACTACAGATAACATTTGACTCAACTTTAACATACAGTACAAATAAAGTGTTTCTGCTTACAACTACCCGGTTTTGGTTCCTCCACCTCTGTTTCACAGTTCCAAATGGAAGAAAGAGAGAGAGTGAACGAGAGAACGAGAGAGCGAGAGAGTGTGGGGCATGGCTCGTAGCTGACCCAACCAGCAGCATGGCCTTTTAGTGGGTTTTAGTGGGTCCATGACTTCGCAGAACAGCTCACCTCTCGATGAACCCCCCAGTCCAGCTTTGGGTGGTGGGGAGCACACCCCACCACAAAACCCCCTCTATGGAGCATACCCCTGCACCAGTGAACTGTGCAGCAACAACCCCAACATACCCTCTCCCCCAACCTCTACACACCCCCATGCCTCCCATGCCCCTGTTTAACAAGCCAGCCAGCACGTTCCACTGTTGTCACTTCTTACGCGCTGTCCCCTTCTGATACGGCTCACGGGCGGGGCCAATTAAACTCGCACTGTTCCTCCACACCGGGTCAAGAGTTTAGTGGGTCTGTCACAATCTGCTTCTCTCTCCTCTCCAGCCACATTTCTCACTTGCCATTCTCCACTTAACCACCAGATGCCCTCAGACTTGCCCTCCGTTCCCCATCAGTTGACTGCCCTACACATCCTCGCACCTGTTCCCAATCCCTCCTCAGCCCTCTCACTCAACAATTTCCACTTTCCCCAATCAGCCCTGCAGATATGCAGTACAACTGGTCTATTCCCTCCTTTCACCATTCACAAGTGATGTTACCACTTCATGTCTTAGCTGTCTAGCCTCTGTCCTTGTATTCTGTGTTTCTAGTTACCTGTCTGTCTAGTAGTCCTGTCTCCCTCCCCTTGCGCTTATACCTTGACATAGAGGGGAGGCTTGTGTGCCTCCATTCATCTGAAGGCTATACAGGCCTTGGGCAGGATAAATAGAAGAAGAATACTCCCAACAACCAAGCCGGGCAGATTTCCGATCAGAGGTTGGGGGTTGGGCATAACAGCTCCATAAAACACCATCTTGTTACAGAAACTATGACACATTCTACAAATGGTAAAACCACAGGCCCTACAGTAGACAAGAGACAAAACACTGTCAATAGACCCTGTGCATAACTGTAGTCCTAGGGTTTCTGGTTCCAGTACAGTTTCCCATAGCTTTGCAAAGGCTTGAAAGCAGATTTAGACTGTTAACACGTGTTTCCAATCCAGTTATATGCAGTTATAAAGGTGACAATATCCCTAAAGAATTACAAGAGTCTTGATGTCTGTGCACATTCAACTCAGTCGGAGCTGTCATAAGTCAGAGAAAACATTGGAGAGAGTTTGACTAATGAATTAGTATGAGAAAGCCTAAGGAAGACAGTAGAGACCAGCATTGGGCAGTAGTTTCGGCATTACTTGTATAACTGCATTTCTCAGTAGTGTGGTGTTAGCGTCACTGTTTTCTGAATCTAGCAACCATAACGCAGCAGCAGTTTTTGCCATGGTCGAAAATAAAATTGCTAAGGGGCAATAAGTGGTACCACCGCCTGTATGTGTAGCCGACAGAAGCACTACTGTTTGACATCACATACTAATCATTAAGCTGATGCCTGCAACTTGTCTGCTGCAGGAGAATACAGATAGCTGTTTTTCTTTTTTCTTTTTATTTAGAGTAGCCAAAAAAAATTACCCCCTTTTTCTCCCCAATTTAGTCATTATGCCAATTAATTCCTCCCCACAGACCAGTGGTGTGTTCTACCGTGTTACGCTGTATACGCCGTATACAGTGCAATTTCTTTTGGAAAAAAGCATACAGTATATCTAATAACCATTTCATCCATTGAAAACGCGATAGCGTATCGCGCATGTCGTGCAGGGCATAATTATCGTATAACCTCCGAAAAAACCTAGAACACACCACTGCCACACATTTCTGTGATGTCACTGCTGTTGTATCCCATTGACTCACCTGCCAGTGAGGAATCCCCACCGGGAGGACGCAGGGCCTTCGTCCCACTCCTCCCGCCCAACATTCCCTAATGACAGGTGCCGCTACAGCCTGTATAGGCGCACACTAATATCACCCTCCCCGGGTCGGCTTCCCTCCCCCGAACACGGCCAATTGTGTTCGCTTAGACGCCCGACAAAGCTGGATGGGGGGGTTCCCCAGCAAAAGTAGTTAACATAGCATCACAATTATTTAACCACTTTATCCATTTTTGTGTTGGCTATTCAAAAATAGCAGATCTACAAGCTTGCACATCTACTATTTGCCAGACCCAGGGGGTCAGGCCTACATGAGGCTTTGTCGGTCCCTCTTTGCCAATGTTTTTGTCCATATATGGCGCTTACATGTCCCTCTTCTTGATTGGCCAAGCTTAGCGTGACGTAGTGCTCTGTCGGCCATTCAGATTTCCGGCCATTCAGATTTCAACCACTAGGGGTCTGGCAGTACCAGGTCCCCTGGTTCACTTGTTTTAAAATCTTTGGAAAAATATCAAAAATGTTTGGAAAGTTTTGAATAATTTTGATTATTTTAACATGAATCTTCTCTTCTGGGGTCCCTGGCACAAAACCTTTTCAGATTGGGGTCCGCAGCGAAATACATATCAATTCAGGGGGACACAGAGGTTAGATAACCTCTGTGTCCCCCTGGTCACCACAATAAGGAAACAAGAATAAGTGTGCAGAAAGTAGTACTACTGCAAATGAAAATACTAGTACTATTAATTTTATTGTTAACACACGCTAATACTATTAATGTATACTACCATTATCAATAGTATGACTACCATTGATGCAGTGTAATTGTGATGATAATAATAATTAAAATAATAATCATCATCATCATAATAATAAAAATAGTGCTTGGGTGGTGCAGTGCTAAAGTTTCATTTAATTAAAACTAATTATCCTCCAAAACACATAGCATAGTCAATTATAATGTTTAGAATCAACAATACAAACAGTGACATCCAAATTTACCATCAAGCCACGACCCACACTCACAGTATAGATGAGTCACTATGAAAGTCTATGGTGGCATTGTGATGGACTATAAGCATACAGATAGTCGTCATATACAGATCTAAATTTTAGTCCTTGGATAATGGTGCCCATCTGCATTTCCCCAAAAGTTGCCCCTTGTGTGATCCTTTATGCTAGAAACACATTTCTAACTATGTAATTCTTAATTATAAAACATGATATAACTTGGTTAGCCTGGTTCTCAACCTGTGGGTCGGGCCCCACATGATTTTGGGGGGTCTCCAGATGACAGTGAAGTGACAATTTAATGACTTTTAGGACCTTTTTAATACCTCCAACAAAACAATGAAAGAAAATAAAAAGACCATTACTGCATCAAAATGTATCAACAAACTATACTATAAAAACGACAGAAAATACAGTAAATGTGAGTCAGTGGCAGCTGACAGACATTGTCCCAAAGACGCTCGTCATACTGATTGGCTGTCTCCCAATGGGCCGAGAAATCACAACATAATATTTGTGTAGTTGTAGCACCCTCTAGTGGTAGACCTGCATAATTACAGATCACTCGATTTCAGACCTTATTGGAGTAAAGGGAACCAGATGGAAGGAATTATAGAACACTAATGGTGATGCAAGTTTGATTTTAAGGCCAGCTAGCAGTTGTTTTATTTAAATCTATTCATAGACATGCTCGACCCAGACATTATTTATTTGATATCAACCAAATAGCTCCGTTATATTGGTGTCGTCATGTCTTTATTTGTTATGGACATATATGTTCGAATATTTGAATGAGTGTAGCTTCTGTTAAGTGTTATCATTGCATCACTTCGTCCATCATGTGTTTAGAATGACTATTTACTATTATACACGCATGTTAAAGAAGAAAAGAGGGAGGTAATAATGAATAGACTGCAGCACGGCAGCGCGGACCTTTTTTAATAGGACTATATAGAATTATCCAGTACTATAGTGCTCAAGGCTTATTGATTCATCACCACTATGTTTTTCGATGAAAGCAGAGAGCAGTCCAGTCAGTGGACAAATGCTGGGTCAGTCAGTCCGTATTTTTAGCACATTTGCCACAAGCAGGCGGAGCTAAGATGCCCGAGATGGAGGGATGCTGCTAAAAAGCAGGTGGGGACCACGGATGTTTACTGGATGAAGAGGAAAAGATCGGCGGAAATCATAAAGGAGAAAGCAACCGATCGGTTGAGCTTGAGCTCGTTTTTGTCGCTGGAAGTTGATTCGTATTTCACCAATAACAGGCTAATAATTTGGTTTTCTAAAGTCGAAGACGGCTGTGATTTGAGATTTGGTCGGCTGGAACAGACTGCGAAAGTCACTGTGGTGCGTGGTAGCCTATGCTGTGTTGGCTGCCTGCGACGATGTGATGTTCCATGATCTCTGCAACCTGATATTATGCAGGGAACAACAGAGCCTGGGCGGATTCAATTGGGACAAAGCACGGGTTTTGAGAACGTTTTGCAAACTGGCAGGTCAGTCACAGTCAGTCGGTGTTTTGTGTGGTGCTGTATCTGCATTAAAATGCAGCAATTCAGAGGTTGAATTGGCCGTGGCGTGTTTTAACAACATGTTATGTTTGGTTAACTCGCTTTTCTCATTACTACTATGCATCGGATTTTAATAGAACGAGAATTGCGTTCCCTGAGAAACACTGCAAATCATCCTAGGGCTAGGCCTACGCCTACAATCTGCTTGTGTCAATAGAAACGTATAGGCCCTCACTGACACTGAGACGGTGTGACAGGCCCATAGTGAGCAGCAGATGCATATTACATTATGCGTAGTACTAGTGCTTGTACGGCGTTAATCAGAGCATGATGGTTTTAGCTTGTTAAATACATTTTGATACATAATTGATTTATAACCTATATCTAGCCTGTTCTAGACTCGGTATATAGAGTGGAAAACATCGAATGAGTAATCAAATTCTTTCCACCTAGTAACTCTGATAAAAATAGATGCTCAGTTATAAAAAATGTGGTGTATTTCCTGTGTAATATAATTTCCCCAGAGGGGTAATGTCTCATCTGTGTTTGCTCATAGGCCATAGGGTGCATAATGTGTGTGTGTGTGTGTGTGTGTGTGTGTGTGTGTGTGTGTGCGTGTGCATGCACTATTTTTAAAAAAAACTAGCGTAATGGACATCCGCCACAGATTGCATGTCTCTTAAGCTCTGCTTAGAATATTACAATTATGTTCCTCTGACTGAAACCTCTCCCCCTATTTTATCCACTTTTCCCTCATATGTCACCCCTCCCCCCCCCCCCCCCCCATCTATCCCTGTTTCACTTTTCTACCTGTAGTATTAGCCAACTATGGTCGACCCATCAGAGGTTGAGGATCAGAACAAGTGCAAAGGCACGCAGCTCAACACACCAGCTGTGGCCACTGAAGCCCCACGGTTGCCTGAACACGGCAATGGTGAGGCACTGGATGAGGAGGACGGGGATGGCGGTTTTGAGACCCCACCCACTGGTAGCTCGGAGCACACGAGCCCCTGCCACACTGCAGACCCAGTGGGTGGCCAGGAGCCCGCCTCTCAGGGGAGCCCACCGACCCAGGAACCGCCTCAGACCACCGAGAGAGAGCCATCTCCCAAGCTGCACTTGGACCTGTATAATTTTGACTCACCGGCAGCAGAGGGCAGCCGTTACGTGCTAACTAGCCCCCGCTCACTGGAAGCGTGCGCGCGATGTGGGGTCAAACCTGTGGAGCTCCTGCCGCGCCCACTGGCCGATTTCGCCCGCGAGGCTCCTGGACGCTCCATGCGCGTCGCGACAGGGCTGTTCGAAGTCTACGAGAAGGAAAGGCATGGCAAACTGAGGCAGTGCCGGGAGGAGAGGGAGAGGATCATCAGGGAGGAGAAGAGAAGGATCTTGCAGGCTGCAGTCAATGGCAACAGCAGCACATCATCATCCTCATTGGAGCAGCAGCACAAAGTCACTTCTGCCTCAACTCAGCCATCCAAATCTGGGCCATCATTTAGCCCAGCCACTGATTTTGGAGCATCCCCTAGGGCCACAGTTTTGGGTCCGACCTCTAAAACAGGCACAGCTCTTTCAACTAAACCATCCTCTGCCAGCCTCAGCACCTCACCTAAATCTGCCCCCACTGGATCAACTCAAGTGTCAAAAACTGCTTTGATGAGCTCCATGTCGTCCTCCAAGAGTGTCCCTGGATTTGTTAAACGTTCAAAATCACCTTTGTCATCCTCTGAGCAAATCAAAGGCACGCGACCTGTCTCATCAGGCCCACCACCCATCGTCAGGAAGTCCTCTGGCGGAAAATCCTCTAATACATACCCCAGGTCAACGCCCAAGCCTCCCGCCTTCCCCAGAGCCAACACCACCCTGGGATCATCGGTGCTGAAGTCTTCTGTTCAC
The DNA here is from genome assembly GCF_963280865.1 of Gymnoscopelus braueri. Classification (NCBI taxonomy): domain Eukaryota; kingdom Metazoa; phylum Chordata; class Actinopteri; order Myctophiformes; family Myctophidae; genus Gymnoscopelus; species Gymnoscopelus braueri. The sequence continues at coordinate 33,274,386 of NC_137621.1, read as the reverse complement.
AGCCCTGCTGCACCTGTCAATGGCATATCAGGAGCGCCGTTCCCTCTGCACAACGGGCACCTTGGAATACAGTCCAAGGCCCGAGCTAAAAGTCACTCGATGGAGTCCTTGCAGCGGAGGAAGGACGCAGTTTGCTCATCGGCTTCAAATACCACAACGACAACATGCACCTCCTCCGAGTCAGGTGCCTCTTCCTCCTACAGCTGGGAAGGAGTACGTGATCATTGGGCTAAAGTCTCCAGCCCCCGTGCTCGCACCCTGGCCACTTTCAATTCACTCATGGGCCGGAGCCTCAGCCTGGGGGACCTCAGCCACTCCCTCCAGACCACACAGAAGGTGGAGCGCATAGTGAGAGAGGTCAGACGACGAGGCCTGAAGGCTGTTCCTGAGCGTGACCGAAAGATCGCGGCTCTGATGCTGGCCCGCTACCAGGAAGAGGACATCATGAGTCAGACGCGCTACGTGGCTCACCTCCAGTGGGACAGTGAGCGCCGCATGGATGAGCTACGGCGAGGGCAGGAGGACCGTGAGAAGCAGCGAGCCGTGATGCATTGCCAGCGGTCGTGGCAGTCGCAGGTGTCTACTCGTCAGCGCCGCTTGAGCCAACAGGAGCGTGACTCGTCAGATGCCAAACTACGGCTAGCTGAGGAGAGCGAGGAGCGCTGGAGGGAGCTGTCTGAGCAGCAGGAGCGCAACAGGCTGCTGAAGCTGCAGCAGGCGGCCCGCGAGGAAAAGCAGAAGAAGGCCGTACAGGAGCAAAACCTGAAGGCGCTGGAAGAGGAACGAGCTGCTGTCCTGGAGCAGGAGAGGCTCCTGATGAAAGAAAAAGTCACAATGGCAGAGCTGAAGAGGGAGGAGAAGGAGCACCAAGCCCATGAGGAGAGACGGGGGCTGAACCGGGCAGAAAGGAGACGGCACGCCGCCCTGATACAGGAGATCGCCCGGCGAGAGGAGGAGGAGAGAGAGGAGGCCAGGAGAGCGGCAGAAGAGAAGCTCAGCCGCTCCCTGGTGAACTATGAGCAGATCGTGGAGCGCAGAGGGCAGGAGCTGAAGGAGAAGGCCAAGCGTGAGGAGAAGCAGATCCAGAAAGCACGCAAGGCAGCGGAGCGCCGTGAGAGGCAGCAGCGGCTGCAGCTGGAGGCTCGTGCCAAGGAGGCAGAGAAGCGGGCACAACAGGCAGCACTGGTGGCCGAGGAGAGGGCCAAGGAGAAGGCCCAGCGAGCCACACAGAGTCGGCAGGAGAAGGAGAAGCTGCAGAGGCTCAACAGGCAGCGGGTGGAGGATGAGGAGAAGCAGAGGCGCTTAGAGCTGCTCCAGTCCATCGAGAGGAAGCTGGAGAAGAGCGAGCTGATCTTCAAGGAGAAACGCGCCGTGCTGGAAAGCGCACGGTCTGTGGCGCGTGCCTCCTTCCATGTGCGCGACAAGGTGCGGGAGGAGACCAACATGCGCACGTTCGACAAGATGGCCCTGGAGGCCCAGCTCCATGCCACCCTGGATGATAAGTGAACCTGTAGGGCTGTAGTTTGTAGAGCACCCTACTACTTGGCCATGTGCTCAGGTTTTGGCCTTTGTCATGGTCGTCATCGCTCAACAGCTTTACCCCATTTCCCATAAAGAATCATAGCTGTGATTGTTTTTATTCCAACATATCTGTACCCATCTTTTTTCTATTTTTTTTAATCAAATTATCATTACCCCTTTTTTCATGCCATGAATCCCATAAATTACAAACCAAAATAATTCATAATTTTGGAACATGGACATAATGGAATTACGGATTAAAGCAGCTGTAACTGGAGTGAAACGTTTAGCTTGTGTTTACTATTGAACTTAATATAAGATGAAAGTCGAGAGAGAGAGATAGAGCTGCTTTCTGCAGTAACACAATCTCTCCCCTCTCTCTCTCTCTGCCTTTCTCTCTGCTCTGGCTGTTTGACTGATTGGACTAAATGCTGTGCCGGAATGAAAAGAGCCATTGTCAACTAGGCAGCACAACTCCATGGCAACTTTTTAAAAGGAGCACTCCTTAAAGAAAGAAAGGCAAGCATAGAAGAAAAAGAACAGGAAATAAAGGTTCTAGACCTTCCCCTTGAGCAAACGAGGAATCCTTTTGTGATGCAGCAAGATATAGTAACCGTACGGACAGAGCCCTCTCCTTGTACGGTAGTCTCCAAAGCTGAGAGTGCAGGCCTAGCAACGTGACATCACATGAGGTCTCTGAGCACAAGCCTGGTGCTGATGAAGCAAAGGAGGACACAGGTTTCTGCAGCAGAGGCATTCTCTCTCTCCCCCATATACTCCCTCTGGACTCCCTCCTTCTCTCCTCCACGTGCCAGATAACCGTGAACAGGGAGGTGCTTGGAGAGACACGCTCTTCCTTACCCCTCCCCACCACAACACAACACAACAACACAGGCACAGGCAGCATACTGCTGAGACCTGAGAGACCAACGCTCATAAGCCTATGAAGGTCGACAGGTACGCACACGCCTTGGGTTTTCCGTTGCACTGTTTAAAGTTTGACTTAATTGCAGTTTATACCAACACCACCGCTCATTAGACGTCTCTGAGTGTTTATAATTAAAATCCGGAAAAACACGGGACCACATGCAGGCCCTCCTATGTTGTTAGTGTGTTAAGAAAAACATCCATCTAACACACAGGCCTACATGATGCTGGTCACCAACAGGCTTTCAAGCCCTTGCGCTAATCCTACAATCTCAGATTAAAGATAGAAAATGGGAGATTCACATGGGTTTTTTTCCCCTCTGATGTAGCTGTTGCCATAACGATAGCAATCTGGATAAGAACAGCGGGAGGGGGGGTGACTGAGCGCTGAACCAGAGTGTGCGTGGGAAATGTGCAGAGGCCTGTGCAGGGCTCTCTGGCAGAGAGGGAGAGCACATTCTGGCTGATTCTTAGAGGACATTGGAAAAACGCTCTCTCAGTTTGTTTTATTGACATCTGTGTTGGGAAGGTAAATTACTGCAGCGTTGCACTGCCCCCTGGGCTTCTTTGTGCGGAAAGGAGCATTTCACAGATACTCAAAGGCAGTTTATAATCTAATACTGTATGCCCTAAACTCTGAAAAAGGGTGCACTTGAACTCATTTGATTGTAATGAGAGCTAATGATACAACATTTGATTGTAATGAGAGTGAATGATATAACATACAGCACAAATAATTGATAGAAGAAAAGCATGTAGTTGAGAAAGTTTAAATACTCACATACTGTAGAACTCGAATCAACTAAAGACCAAAGCAAGAGTCTTTTAGGGTCAAATCACATAACACTGTTGGCTAGGACAAAAAAAGACTCGACATGTATTGTGTGTGAAAGGCCCCTTTAAGGCCATGATCTACCGTACCTGGTCTGGCTCACGGCACGGTATGGCAGACCATCTGTGACCTGGTTATTGTGCTCAGCAATAACATGCAAACTGTGACCTCAGATGGTTGCGTGTTTGAAACCTGCATTGTAAAATCCAGAGAGGTAATTTAACTCAATAAAATACAGGTCCATTTGGTTACATTTGTACACTTTCCGAGTTACAAATGGATAAATTAGCACTGAGGATTTTACAGCGTATCAGCAACATTCCCAGCTGAGATAAATACCCAGCGGGAATATTAAAATGCAGTGTTGGACTAGCAGAGGACTAACAGGCTTATTAATGCATTAATGCACTGCATTTAATTGTTTACCTCAAGTATTGGTAGAGGAGATGCTGTAAGTTGGCAAATTTCTAGGTACTTCTGGCAAGCAAAGAGACATGGTTAAACATAGAACAGGTCATTGGCAGCTGCTGTGGAAATCTAAATACAAACTACAGCAGAACCCATATTTAAAAAAGTACAAAAAACTGTGAAATTATAAATACAAATTCCAGGACATAACTGTAAGGGATCACACCGCTCACATACTTAAGCACAGCTGCAGCAGACCTTTAATGGTATCCTTGCCAGAACAGAAAATAAATGTTCTAGTCAAGATTTGACCTTGTTCATGACCTGGTTCTCTCAGTAAGAGATCTCTTGTGGTATTGTTTGTGTGTCAGGATTATGTTCTTTTCGCTATTCAGTTCAGTCAAACAGGAGGTGAATTTGCTTCAAATACAAAATATCTTATATCCAGTCTACACAGAAAATGTGAATGAAGGCACTCATTACTATGTGAATTGCAGTCTCAGGTTTCCTTTTTAAATTGAGGGGGATTACAGTAAATTGATCCCAACCTTGTACGGTATATTTATCCCTACTATGTGTATGTGTGTATTTCACTGCATATAACTTTTCACTTGTGTCTTTTTTTTAATCACCCACAGGTCCCAGTGGAGGAGGGGAGAATGATGGCGCTGCTATCTGCTAGCCAATGCTACAGAAGTCTTCAGCCATTTTACTATAGTAGTAATCAGGTTGCGTGTAGCCAAGTTGGCGAAATCCAATAAGCTCACTTCAGAAGACGCTGAAACTCACTGCTCTGATAGAAATTCTATACATCACAATTGACAGTGTTGCTTTCGTTTCGGCTCATTCAGCAGAGTGGAGGTCTACACTACCTTTTACATTACACTTAAAGGCCTTTAGCTGACGCTCTCATCCAGGGCGACTTACAAGGGCAACAGCTGCATAAGTTCATTCTGAAAAAGTGTTGTGCAACATTTCGCTTGACAAAAACTATTTTCAGAAGCGTCCATTAGAGCTCAAGCCTAATTTATACATTATCTTGAAAATCTGTTATTTCAACAAATTATTTTCTCATCTAAATATAAATTAGGCTTTACAAGGGTCAGTGTGTTCCTGTGAGGGTTCATGTATCTTCATGCTGCTTAACACAGGACTCAGGGTTGGGGGGCGCTGGAGAATCAACATGTACTACAAGGTTCAAACACAGCTTTATTAACAGCAAGGCATGTCATTCAGTCCATACAACTGCAATATTTTGTTCCATAACCCATCACCTCAACGTGTTGGTTTATTTTTCCTCCTCCCAACACTCATGACACCATCACTGGTTTTCATTTAACTTAAGATTTGTATAATTACCAGTTGTATATTTACATAAAATGCTTGCTTCTGTGCAATACATTAAGTTATGTTGTTGAGGACAGGTTATGTAGCATTACTGGATTGGTGAAGGAAGCCATTATCAAGGACATATCTGTGAGTTGTTCAGTTTTCATCAACCCTTGACCAACCCCATGACACAACCGACCCATGACACAACCTGTGTAATACTCAAATGCCAGAAAAATAAATGCAAAAGTTTTTCAAGGCTTGTTTGCACTGACTGTTTTTGTTAAATAAATACTAGAAATTGTTCACAATCAACTGCAGTAGAATTTGTTCAAAAAGTGACGAAAACATCTCGTATTAGACTTAATTAATATAGTCTTGCATGTTTTTTGTTTGTTTATACCGTGTCAAGTAATATACTATGACACCTTATGGGGAGGGGTCTTTGAGAGGCCCCTGATAAAATAGAACACTACAATAGTTTTCATAGTCACTTTATTTTATCATTAATTTGTATTCTAATTTACAATTTTGTAAATTCCTATTAAATCAAAATGAGACACTGGCTGAATTTAAAGCTGGCAGCAGACTCCAAACAAAGTTGAATGTTTTTTTGGCTTGCTGAAACAAAGGAGGATGAAACTGTTATACCCTGAGGTAAATCTTGGAGGTGGAAGAACTGCTGAAACATTTGTTTGTTTGCTCCGCAACGATGTCATTTTGTTCTTACTGACCTGCCAAAGACTAAAACAGTTCTACTTCATTTGAGGGTGCTGCAGCCTTAATTCCAATCATAGGTTTCACTCTTGTTGTTATTACACATCTTCTAAACAGAAATAGTATAATTATTTGCTAAATCACATGAGGAAAACATTGTAAGGAAGGGTGTCCTGGGATAAATACAATTCCCAGATATTAATGTTGTTTTGTGTATTTTCTATTCAGTCTCACTTGTTTGTTTTGAGTGGCTTTTGAATTCAACCAAAAGTCAAATGATCTGCAAACCAGTTCTGAACATTCAACTATTCTCTGGGGCTGTAAAGTATGAGAGTGGCTCTTGAGGCATGGCAACATAAGGTTAAGGACTATTCCTGTAAAGAGGAATCCACGCGGGAATCTTTCTGTCAATCTTTTCTGTTCTGTTCATCCATTTCTATCCCTCTCTCTTTCCATCCCTGTCTTTCCATGCCCGTCTCTGCTCTCTGTCCTCTCTTCCCATTTTGCTCAGCCTCCCTTTCTGTCATTCCCTCCATCCATATCCCCCTCTCGTACTGTCCCCAACACTCTCTCATCGTCCCACCTCTTAGTCCTCAGCTGGGTTGTTTGTAGCGTCCTTGCGGGCAATGATCTTGTACACACTCTCTCTGAAGCTGCTGTCAGATGTTAGTCGCCGGGCGGTCTCCCTCAGCTCGTCCATGTTCGCCCTTTCACTGTTGGGGACGACGAATGACTTGGACTGCTTCACTGCAGAGAACAGTATGAATTTATGGAAATCGCAGTGCTTCAGAACCTGTGTATCATACCAAAATGATAAATGAACGTAATGCTAGTCCACTGCTGCTACTACCATGTCATGTCATGATACAATTATAAACGAAAATGTTATACTATAATACTTCAAAACAGCATTAGTGCCATACAGATAACATAACATTTCTTTGTTATAATTATGTTTATGTTATAATTTCCACAGCCAAGCAGGCAACGTGAATTCTTTTTTTAAACCATAAAAGCATCAACATGTTGAACAGACTCGACCCAGTAGAACAAACGGAAGTAAAATTACTGATGACAGTATTAATATAATATTACTAGTTGTATACCACTTGTTATACCGCTATAACAGCTACTGCAAATACTACTACTATTATCATTTCCACTGCTACTACTGTTGCTTATAACTATAAAACATACAAAAAAAAATAATCTAAAACTTCACAAAACTTGTGTGTCTGTAGCGAGTAGGTCCCTGAAGGGCACCAGTTATTATTATTGTTATGCAATACTAAAAAAACTACAAATATATATAGATTTATTTAGAGCAAGGCAACAAATTATGACCGGATCATAATTTGCTGCTACTTTGAAAACCCTTTTTTGTTCATATGTTCCTACCTGTATCACCAAAGAGCACCTTTCTATCAGAGCCACTGACTGATCCCTGCAGCGCTTCTTCTTTTCTTTATACTACTAATGATAAGTGAGCGTTTCACTGCCCAAGTACATAAGGTTCCTCAACCATAAAATATGCATGTTGTCAGAGTATGTCGTTCTCATCAGTGTCTTACGCCAGTGATGCCTGGAGGCTCTCCTTTGGATCCGGCAGCTCTTGATTCGCCGGGCTGTAGCTTTGTGGAGATACACAGCGTTCTTCATTATGGAGGGAAGTTTGGCCTCAATCTCTGCTGCACAGATGCAATCCTCAAAGAACTCTGAAAATAGCATGGCAAAAACATACTGTAGATGCATGTATGTGCACATGCACACACACACACACACATTTTGTAATTCTATGGCAATATGCAATTCAAATGCATTATTACTGTACTTGTACAAACAATACAAACAGAAATGAAAGATACAGACATAATGTAGACAGACACACAAACCCATTTCATGAATCTGAAATACTTCCAATTGCTGAAACAAACATACTTCCACTTAAACAACAAATAAATCAGAGATTTGCAGGTGTAAATCATGCTCTTTCCAGAAGAGGGCAGTCATCTGGACTAGTTGCACATGGTTCTGTCTGTGTATGTTTTGAGAGTGAATTTGTACCCTAGGAATTTTCAGGAGTACATCTCACTTGTGATATTTATCAACGAATTATATGTTATGTTGTGCCTAAATAATTTGTGTGTTGATTAAAAGAGAATTGCATCCATCTTCTTGGACTCAACAGAGATCAGATGTGTCACTTACTCTTCAGATGAGTGACGTCACCTTTCATCCTTTCCTCATTCTCTTTGGTGCGTTCCAGGGAGTTGAGACCTTTTTCCAGGTCCCGCAGGGCGTCCTCTGCCTGCTTCAACCTCTGTTCCAACTCCACCCGAGACTCCATCTCTGCCTGGGAGCCACAGGAAAGGACACTCCATCATCAGATTACAGGATAAAGCCAGTAGAGTGGAAAGCAATAGCAAAGAGAGCATATACAGTAGAGGATCATGAGGGTGTTTAGCCGATAGTGGAGAACATTAAAATAATTAGTTGGAAATACAGTTGTTATAGAGGAATATTACTCCACAGTACACACACACTGTATCCATCACAACCAGCAGGGAGATTAGGCCTAGCTACTACATGGAGGAGATTATTGACAAGTCTCAAATTTGTTTTTAATCACCTTTGCATATCAGGTGCATGTTGTCAGCCACATAGGACAATGTTTCAAACTGTTTTTAGTTTTAGCTTTTATCTTTTGTTGCCTTCTCCCAATTTAGTCGTTATGCCAATTCCCAATTCTCCCCCCTACAGTCGTAGGGCATTGTGGAGGATTCGAACCCCAGTATCAATGAATGGTCGGTGGCCAGGCACCTTACCCCTGGCCTGCACCACCCAAACGCCTACAGATAGAGAATTTAAGGAATAACAGAAACATTCATATAATGAAAGTCAATTCAAATTTTCAACTCTGCGATTGGGATGACAGTTTACCTGAATGCTACAGTGTAGGCTCTATGCACAGCAGTCAGCAGCCATATTGACAAGAAATTGGGCTGAATCCATACTTCCTTAGAGGTGTTACCAATTACACTAATTAAAGGATACTAATTAAGCAAAGCCTCTTTGGCTCTGTTCCATTTGAGCCTTAATTAGTATCAAAGTTAACACCTGTGAAGGAAGTACGGGAGCAGTAAGCCTGATTTATACTTGGTCTTCTTCTTATGACTGTGTCATGCGGCTATATTTTCAGAGTAGAAATGACTATAAGCATTATTACATAAACATTTACTGTGCATGTCTGTCTGTCTGACTGACTGAAAGATGGTAATTGAGATGAAGGAAGTACAGTGAAGTCATCCAATGCAGAGAAATGGAAAAGAGGAATCATTTGAGATATTTTGCTACAGTAAGTGCAATCTGATATGCAGATCCTCTTCCCAACAGTTTGAGGTAGATCAGATACACAGTCAAATCCAGAGTGTTTATTTGATTGTAAAAGGACTCTCAACTAGCAGTTAAACACCCTGTCACCCTCATGATCCTCTCTATACCCTTTGCTTACACTTTCAGAGTGATATTAATACTACAGACTTTGCTATGTACTGGGTGTGAACTTACACAAAGATACATTAATTTATATTTTAATGCTGATGGATTATGATTGTTTTTGGGGTGGGGAGTAAGTAAAAAAGAACCTTGGTTATTCATTATGAAATGTAAAATATTGTAAAGTTGTATATCTCTTAAATTTCTTTTATTTTCTATATTTTACCAAATTCTAATTCCTATCATAGGTGAACTATGTTGTGTCTGTTGTGTCTATTGTGTGTTGATTTGTATGACTTGTATTGTGGGTGTGATGGACCCCAGGAAGAATAGCCATGCTTAGGCAAGTGCTAATGGTGGATCCATAATAAAGTAAAGTAAATGGTGAAACAAAGAAAGAGGCCATTACTGCTATTTAGTTCCAGTGACTGTGTTAAGATATCTTAATGTTTGTCAATTCAGTCCTGTATTTTGAGTTATTATATTCTTTTAAGAGTTTTCCAGACAGTTCCAGACATTGAATTTTCCCTAAAAACTCAGACTAGTGTACAATAATAAAATATCAATGTGCAAATACATTCCAGTAGCACCAGTCATTAAAATACACAACTGTATGTTTTTCTATAATGAAACCATCCTGAGATATACAGTATCAAGTAAACTACCAGTATTAGTAAATTAAATGATTTACCTTGAGCTCTGCTTCCGTCTGCTGTTTGTCCACAGTGAGCTGTGTGAGCGACTGCTGCAGCGCCTGGGCCTGGGAGGAGTAGAACTCCCTCTCTTCCTGGAGGACTTTGGCTCGCTGCTCGTTTTTCCTGAGCCTGTAGAGTATAAGAGCATCCAGGACGCAAACAGTGGAGCACAGTGTAACAGTCAGGCAGAAACATTGTATCTCCAACCTATTTCAATTTCAATTTCTTTCTATATTAGTGGCCTACTTTGTCATTGTGTCACACAAAAGTGACAGAAATAGTCAATCTATTTTTGAATTTTTTTGTATTATAATTTTTTTGTCAAAGTGTGTCTGGGTTTTATAAATATTGAACCAGAGAAAATAATTAACAACAGCTTTTGACTAAATAACTACATTGGATCCATTGGAACACAGGTTCTTTATCCATTTCCTGAAAAGTAACAGTTTTGGACAAACAAGGTTTCCGCCTGACAGCGACATTATGACATAACGTATAACATATGCCATTTGGTACATGCTTTTATCCCCAGTATTAACATCTTAAGCATGAGTGATGCCATAGGGAATCATCAAACCCATAATCCAGGAAGTGCTCTGCCCCTTAAGCTATATAGAAAACACATATGTAGTATGTACAAACACACACACACACACACACACACACACACACACACACACACACACACACACACACACACACACACACACACACACACACACACACACACACACACACACACACACACACACACACACACACACACACACACACACACACACACACACACACACAGCCCGAGAAGGTCATCATTAATGGGTTGAGCCGAACACCCACCAGGGGATTGTCTTCACAAATCGGTTGACAGTACATCCAACTATTACTTATGACAATTAGAACGTGACAGAGCAGAAGTGTGACAATAAAGGCCTTTGTGCACACAGTCAAACTCACAAACAGGAAATATCACAAGATTAGCCTTGATAAATTTAACTTTGACGTCCGTGGCCGTTGAGTGAGGCCCATCCCTTGTGTTGTGCAATGTGCATAACAGAACATTAGTGCTATGTAGTCGATACCAGCAGCCTGTAATATCCCATTTCCCACTGTACTCGATGGACTGGTTGTTAAGGGATCAATACACATTTCCACCAGCGAGTCAATTCTCTCGACCATTAGCAGCTAGGAAACCCTGGGAAGGCCAGAACACCAGACCTTTTGAAACGTTTCATAAATGACCCCGTAGTCTTAGGGAATCAGAGATTCTACCCACATTGCATTTCGGGATAGCATTCAAAGCTAATAGGTGATGCTGTCTCAAGTACTTGCAGTAAACCATTACTTGCAGATTGATAGTGCTTGCACTCACTTCTCCTCTGCCTGGTCCTTCCCCATTAGCAGGACCTTCATCTGGTCTTCTATGTGACGTAGGTCCTGGAGGAGTTCCCCAGAGTCATCTCTGTCGTCAGCCTTTCTTCTGGTTGACTCAGAGTTCTCCTCTCCTGTCTCTGTGTCCTCGTTGTGTTGCTTCATGCCCAGCAGCTCCAGGGTTCGCTGCTTCTCTTGGGACAGTTCCTGAAAGAATGAAGAAGTAGAGAATGCTTCCCTAGACTTGAGAGTATGTTTTGGGCCTTTTCCTATACACATAAAAGCTTAGCATAAATCTATATGCCAAGCTTATATAGTACGTACTGTATATAATAAACATAACTAAATAATAAACTTAACTTTTAGTGCTGATACCAGTAGCTGACCATTTAGCTCAAGCTAAAGTGCCATGGTGCGCTAAACTGTCACCATGAGAGACCAACATGTCAAACATGGACAGAAATCAGCAGTGGTGTGGTAGAATTCACAGCTGAGGAGATATTGGGAGTTTTTCTGGGCTTAAAGGAACCAAAACACAGAGCAGAAAACAGCTAGCTACCTTTGATGATTCCGGGAAGGGCTTCATGCCAACTAGGGCAAGGACTGCCACCAGCACCTGCCATAATCTGAGCGCCATAATCTGAGCCAACTCCCTCCCTACACTGTCTGGAAATCCCAGTAGGACTACCACTTCCCTTGCTAGGACAGTTCATGGACAGTGATGTTGATCTAATCATCAAATTAAAGAGTTGATCAAATGCTATTTTCTTGTTCGGTTTGTTAATAAATAAGGCAATGGATATGTGATTTTAAAAATATATAAATTAAAATTAAAATGTGAAAAGAATAAACATTGTTAATTTTTATATAATGTTTTGTAAAGCTACAGGGAGCCACAAGGGAAGGGATAAAGAGCCACATTGCAGAACCCCACTCTGGTATATAATTTATCCATTATTGGCTGAAGTCTGAATTAGCTGGAACATTCTAGCTCAGTCAATTGTAAGTTTTGTCAGCCTGTAGGGTTTTGTTGTAACTTCTGTTTAAGAAGTTGGTAGAACTAGAATTGATCTAAATGTTTGCACCTTACTGAACTTGACACTTAATACTGAAGCACATACTCTTTGGTCAAACTCATACCTCAATGGACTTCTGAAGCATGATTGTTAAGTTGCTCAGCTCTTCTTTTTCAGTCTCCACGCCTTTCAGAGATTGAGCTGTGTCATCCAAGTCCCTGTCAATAAGATGACAAAACATCCTTAAAGAATGATTTGTGTCCTGTCGTGTTGATTTGGTTCTATGTCAATTTTAACTGCATCATATTTCCTGCAGATATTAGAATTATATCTATGAATACTTGTCTTACAGTTTGATCTGTTCCTGTTCTGACTTCAGCTCCAACAGAACCTCCTCATACTTCAGCTTCTCCTCCTCCAGGACCTGGTTCAAACGCTCCAGCTCCTGAACACCACATACACGACACTGATGTATCAGGATCAAGGATCAACCTCTATCTCACACACACACACACACACACACACACACACACACACACACACACACACACACACACACACACACACACACACACACACACACACACCTGTGCAGACATGTACGTGCACATGCATTAACCACTTAAGCCTTAGCAAAAATCTAAGATTGCCTATGTACTGTTACTCATCAATAAATTACTCATCAACAAAACAAAAACAAACACTATGCTTTTTGGAACTAAACAGAATCTTATAAAAACCATAAATCAATCGTATAATATCACTTGTCTTGACGGTACGCAACTGCATAGAGTTGATCACATTAAATATCTGGGCCTATGGCTTGATTCTGAACTTACATTCAAATGTCACATTGACAACATTGTTAGAAAAATAGATTTTAGTACTGGTGTTCTCTACCGGAACAGAAAATGTTTTACACTTACAGTTAGAAAAGAACTTGCACTTCAACTCATACTTCCTATAATGGATTATGCTGATGTAGTCTATCAGACTGCATCTAAAAATAACCTTCTTCCACTTAATACAATATACAACCGTTTATGTAGATTTGTTCTTGGCTGTCCTTATATGACTCATCATTGTACCATGTATGAAAACCTTAACTTACCATCTCCCACAGTAAGACGACAGCAGCACTGGTTACAGTTCGTTTTTAAATGTATCTACTTTAATTACCCACAGTATCTCAAACAGTATATGAATCATTTTACCTCTAGACACCAACTGAGACATTGTGCACAAGTTTACTTTGATGTTCCACGTGTATTTAATTCGGTTTCCAAAAAATCCTTTAGGTTTAAAGCTCCTTCTGACTGGAACAACCTACCTGTTCATATTCGGTCAATATCATCTCCTCAATTGTTTAAAACTGCGCTGTCCTCTCACCTTGAGACTACCTGCTCATGTTTTCACTAATTATCAGTAACAGATCTATGACACAATAATTCATTCATGTACTGTATGTGCTTTGTGTATTGTTGTTGTGTTATTGTTGTATGTTTTGTCTTGTTTTCCCCCCTTGATTGATGTTGTTTTGTCCTGTTTATTTATGTTTTGTTTTGTTCTGTTTCCTAAATGTATTAGTATGTATTCTGTAACTGCGGAGCCCCTTGAAAACGAGATGGTTCATCTCAAGGGGTTAGTCCGAATAAAGAATTTCAATATATATATACTGTACAGTATGTAAGTTGTTGAACATTTCTGAAAAATGTGGCAACATTTTTAAACTGATAATGACATGCCCAAAATAGGGGTGGCACAAGAAACAAGTATGAAACAACCGCGTGTACTGTAGGTGTATAGAAGGATTGTACTAAGTTTAAGTTTACACAGACACTTAGTGCACAAACATACACAAATGCACTGAAACACACATACAATTGCACGCACGCACGCACACACACACACACACACACACACACACACACACACACACACACACACACACACACACACACACACACACACACACACACACACACCACACACACACTCACACACACACACACACACACACACACACACACACACACACACACACACACACACACACACACACACACACACACACACACACACATACACATACACATACACACATATACACACACACACACACACACACACACACACACACACACACACACACACACACACACACACACACACACACACTCTAAACACAGCATGTCAATGGAGTAAGTTACAGAAACATCTTACCTCTCTCTGCTCTCTCTGATTGCTCAGTTCCTCCGTCTCCTCCATGAGCTTATCTACACAAACACAACCATTTCATCTTAATAATTAATTCTTCATGTATTTTTCTGAACATAAAATTCCTCCCCCGATCCGGTCATTTTGACTTGTACTGACCCTTACGGGTCCATTTTTTGTTAACACTTGTTAACACTTTTACCCATATACTCTTGCTTCTCTTTGGCCAGCTGCAGCCCCTGGGCCTCCAGACTCTCTATCATGGCCTCTCCCAGCTGGGCGTTTTTCCAAGTGCTGGAAGTGGGAGACAGTGCGACATGCAGAGGGAGAGTGGAGTTCAGAATGATCCACAAAGTGCCACAAACCAGCTCAACTGTAAAAGATGGAATCTCTTTTCCCCATGCCACAACTTCTTTGGTCATTCTCTGCCCTTTGTTGATTCATGTTGTTGTTGTTCATTCAATGTACAGTATCTTGTATCTTTTATGTTTACATGTACCTTGTGTATGTGTCTAGGTGTGTTCGGTTGCGAGCAGGGAATCAATTTACCAAATGCAAATGCTTTTGAATAATATGCAAAGGAAATTGACTTGGAAGTTTTCTGGAATATTCTCGTGCTTCTAAATTGTATTGGAAGTACTCACACTTTCCCTGATTCCTGCAGCATCTCCAACCACTGACTCTGTTCTTCTTCCGAATCAGCAGCCAAGGCAATGATACCCTTGGGGTTAATACAGAATACTGTACATCAGCATTTATCCAGCTATCATACCCACTTTACAACTGGCAATAATGTACATGTGGGGCAAAAGGCTTTCATTTAGATGTAATTTGCCTTGAACTGAAGCCTCTATCTAGAATTCACTTGCTATTGGTAGATTAACTTGTACAAACTTGACAAACTTGTCAACTGGTCTTGGCAAACTTGTTGATTGATCAGCAGTGCACTAAGAACATTTTTCATTTTCTCCCCATGTGTACTCTGATCCCAGTCCAATGAGACAGCAGGTTTGCATGAAATGTTGACAACTCATACCTGAATATCTGGAAATAATCTAATAAAGAGACTAAATTTGGTCAATTTGGGTCCCTGGCTTGCAAAATAAGTTTATATTTTGTATTTAGTTATTATTTATATAGTTTTATATCATCAAGATCATAGAAAGCTATTAACGCATAACAAAATGCTGCAGGCTAAATTAATTAATTATTAATTGAATGAAGCATTTTGCAGAGATTGTGATAGGCTCGAGTCCTTACAGAGAAATCCTCCAGGTTGATGGCGATGGCAAAGGGCATGCCCATGTCTTCATTGGCAGTTACAACACATCCTCCCAAAGGAATGACTCCCTAAGACATAGACACACATACAATAGAGCAGTTTTTCCTCAACCAATGGTTCGCAAACCACTAGTGGTCCATGGCCAATTACAGGTGTTCCATGGGGAAATATTTGAAATGCTTTGAAAAATATATAATGTACCGTTGTTAAATGTTTCAAAAATATGTTTAAATAATATTTCATGAAGTCCATCAAATTTAAAGTCATACTGTGTAACATAAATGTTTTGGCGACATCTCTCGTAACTCCGTTGTCATTACAGCATTTGTCTATCTATATGAAGGAACGCTCAAAAAGGAATGCTGCAGGGTCGTAGCGCCTGAGGATATTTTGGAATGCAATAGATGTGTACTGTGGTCTCCCTGCTTCTAACTGGCCCATCTCAATGAAAACTCAGCATTTGTGTGATCTCACCTTCGGGTGAATGTTGAAGTATCTGTTGGACTCAAAACATCTTTTCTCGCTCTCCGCATAGTAGAGAAGAAAGCTGTCTTTGATGATGAAGAATCTACACCAATAAAGATATTGACAACTACAAGTCAGTTATTTCAAAGGCACCAAAGACAAGCAATATCTGCATTTGTTGCAGCTTACAGGCTGTAACTAAATAATTATCTAAAAAGTAGTGTTGCATCCTTACTGTTAAACATTAATTATATACAATTGAGAATATGATTTTAGATTTTTTTTCATTATATAGTGGTATGCAACAACAATGTAAATCATTTTGATACTGCATCACATGTCAAAGCAGATCCCTGGTATCACCCTCATAATTGGCAGTAGATTTTCTGATTTGAAAGACAATTGGGAGAGGTTAAAACTGTCTAAAAAAAACGAATTAAAGCCAGTCACAGGGGAGGACTTAATTATGCATTAGTTGGCTGTTGACATGATACCATTCATGTCACAGTTTAAACTGTCACCAGAGTCAGTCAACCACAGCTAAATGTTTGCTCAGTGGTCAGTTATCTTCCACTCACATCACAATGCCTGTTTATTAAAATTTTTGGCATCAATTCCGAAACACTAATTCATCCAGCTCATCCATGCCCTGGCCTACACAACAGCTTAGCAAATCCCCAGGTCTCAAATGAGCATTAATAGAAAAGAAATCCTAAATACAGTATGTGATCTGAATGCTAAATATTTAAGTGTGCAAGGGCATGGCAAGTGGAGGTTTTGGATGCATTATTTATTGTTGTTTTAAGTGCATTATTATTATGTAAACTAAGAGCATCACTAAAATATAGTGGTCCAGAAATGTCAAGATCAGCTTTGAATATAGACAGTCTTGTTCCGAAGCTTCAAATACGTACATCCATGCTGTACATGTGTTATTATTGAGTCAATCACAGCATAAGCAATTTGACATTTGGTGCTGTCCGTTATTTTTAAGTCACCTTGATGGTAGATGGCCTTAGCTGGAAATGAAACTTGTCAACCAGCTTTTGTAATTCTCATGCTGCAACTAAATTAAATCTCAATAAACCTTAGTGCATACACAGTAGCATTTGGATTTTGGCCTTTTTGATTAACTGAAATTTTACTGGATGAGGAGAATGCAGCTGTCAAATATATATACAGTACGTACCGGTATGTGCAAAACTGACTCTCAAATATTTCCCCATGATTATCTCAAGTTTGGTCACTTCCTGATTATTCTGTGTGGTAAGCTATTTTAACTGGTTTAACAGCAGTAGTTCAACAGTACAGTGAAATCATTGTACACAGTAAAATCCTCAGTGTTAATGTATCCATCGGTAACTCTGAGAGTATACAAATGTAACCAAATGGACCCGCACTCTGAGATAAATTAACACTGAGGATTTTACCGTATTCTGGATGGGACTGATGCAACCTCACCTGCGGGACCACTTGGCAGATGAGCGTCCAAAGGGCCTCTTCCACAGAACTCCATGCAGTTGCACCTTGGTGCTGATGTCCAGCACTTCAAAATCGGCCTGCTCCATGGAAGACCAGGGAGATAACAGAGAATTTCTGGACGAAGAGTTTCTGGACGAAGAGAACATCCTATGTCTCTTTCCCCCGAGGGAGGTGGGGCCGTGGTGAAGATGAAATGTCAATAGAACTAAATATAGACCAAAACACAGTCGGTCAATAACAATAACAACGCCCCATACCCCGCACACAGACACAATGCAGGAAAGGGAGCAAACTAATTCCAATAACTCAGCAGGGTGGAATGATGCTGCTGCCAATTCGGACGTCAGCTGGAGGCAGACTGTACGGCGGGGATGAACACAGGGATGAGAGAGAAATGGACAGAGAGAGGGTGAGATGGGGTGGGGGCTAGTGGGAGGGCAGGAAAGAGAGAAGCTTTAGTAGTGAATTGCTAAATCTGTGGCTAGGTCAATACTTTCCTGTCAAACACTCAACCAGTGTTCAAATTACAGTACTAGTACAAACAACAATGGCCTCTAGCCTCTCTATCTCTTGGCAGGTCTGACTGCTAGACTCTCCCTTCATTCATCCATCCATCTACCCATACATCGATCCATCCATCCTTCCTGCAGTGAATTACATGAACATCTGTAATAGTAGTCCTGGCTCTAGGACTCACTAGTAAAGAGGATGTGAGGTCAGAGACTGACAGAGGTTTCATACGCAAGTGAACATTTTAAATGAGAACAGATTAATTTATAGAACATGTGGCAAGAGATAAGAGGACCTATAGTTAATGGATAAGAGATTATAAAAAATATTGATGGTTCTACTGCCACTTCCCACCGGGAAAGAAAATATAATCAGCACCTATTTTCTTTTCAAACAAAGATAGTGAGCTTTACATTTTTAAACTGAGCCTCCACTGCTTGATTATTGTTTTAGTCGCAGTCCATAAATTGTGTGTTCACTTGTAGTTTGGGCTGATTATTTGTGGCTACTGTGTAGGCCAGGGGTGTCAAACAGATTTCGGGGTGAGGGCAACATTGGGCGAAGGGTGACTTGACGAGGGCCGCAACCAGTTACAGACGTGAATACTGTACTCACTCACGTGCGTTAACTTACACAGCTGTCACTTGGCTTTGTTTTCCAGCCTGTTCAGTCACTGCTATTAACTACATATATCACTTTAGAATTTTGTTCATTAAGAATAGCTACTTCAATTATTGGTATTACGGTTGTAGGCTACAAGAAATTTGGTATGAGGGGTGAAAAAGGAGCCCCAAAAAACATTAGAAAATAGAATCATTTTCAATACTGTCTCCACTATAACTACAAATTTGTAAATGGGTACAGAACCTTTTGTGCAGGCCTGAGTGCTTCCAACGATCAACATTTTTTATTGAAGTGATGAACAATAATGAAATATTCAGAAAATATCAATGAATCACAATAGGATTAATGCTTCAAATAATAACCACTTTAAAAAAAAGTTAAACGTTTTTTTTTAAAAGGCTATACGGCTGTGTGGGAATTTACCAGATGGTTGCCGGTCGCGCTAGTTTAGTCTACATTACATTTTTATCCTTGTTATCTGACTACACGTGGCAAATTATGAACAAAAATCCATGGCACCGACCATGTTTCTGGAATAGCCTCAGCAATTGTGCTAAGCAGATCTCTATTAATGACAAAACCATGGTGCTGTCCATGGTGCTGAACATGCACACCCATTGGCAGTGGTGCTGAACCTTTTGCCAATCGATGCATGTAAAGCTGTGTGCGTTGTCAACTGTCACCATTTTCTGTCTTGCAGGTTGCGGCTTGCTTGGCTCACTAAGTGACACTTTTTGTTTATGATACAATGAACAATTTTAGTCGTGATTTTTTAAATTATTTGATCAAAAACAGCTAAATTCTCTCTCAGTGGGTGGCCCGCACATACCCATCACAGAAAAAACCCTTAAGCATCATATAATTAAGGCCTCTCTACTTATCCCATAATCCAGTCATTACAACAATCACATTTCAGACTGCACCACTTCATAAAAACCAAAAAAAACTTTAATCCGTTTGTCATGAAATACATTGCTTCTCAACTGCTTTTTGCAATCAAAACATGGAAATAAGGCAGACCCTTCATGGAATGACAAGGAAAATGACACCCCTTCACCCCAAAAGCAAAAAGGAACCCCGACTGCTACCTATCCTTGTCTGAAAGTCGGGGGTGGGGGGTCCCTTTTGAACACCTACAGTATAAAAAGAGAAAGCAAAAGTGTCATGCAGCTTAAGGTCTGCATGCAAACTGCCCCCATCCCATCTCACCATATTCCTATCCATCCCATCTCACCATATCCCTATCTATGCAAAGACGTGAGGATGCATCCGAAATGGGTGGTTAAAACAATGTTTTTTCATCTCATATGAAAGCTGAAGTTATGTAATTAACCACTTAAATCCTACATACTTAGTTACATACCGGTGTGCCCAAGGGCTCTGTACTTGGTCCTCTCAATTTTCCCCTCTACACCAAATCTCTTTGCCAAAAATAGCCCATCTATTAAGCGCATAACAAGTCGCAATGCGGGTCTGCTATTTTCAGCCAAATGTTCACCCCACAACAGGGACACTAGGCTTCATGTGGCTAAAATGACAAGTTGTAAGTACAACCCTTTAGTTTAAATCTTCTACAACAACAAAAAAAGAACTATCTTTAATTCCATACATCTTTTGTCCAGGAACAATATAGAGTATCTGTCACACTGAGAGCATTATGATTGGTTGTGTGCGCGTGTGAGAGAGAGAGAGTTTATGGGGGGAGGGGGGGGTCTGTACAGTATACATAGATATACAATACACATTGACTCTGCTTTTTGCAGGCACATTTGCAGTAACATAATTTAAAAGTAAAACTATAACTATAAAAAGACAGGTGTTTGTGACCAAAGTATTGTAAATTGTAAATATTGGAGGCTTTCCCCCCCCCCCCCAGGTGTATGAATATCCCTCTTTCTTGTTCGTGATACAGTTACAGTAACATTCACTGCTTCAACCCATTTGTCCTGATAAATAAGCAGCCTACATATTTTATATTAAACTACGGTTCAACATAATCAATGTAAGTCCTTTCATTACACTAAATTGGGTCACTGAGAGTAGCAACAGTAAAAGACACAATAGCTATGTTCCCACATAATTGTAAGGAATAAGGGGTTTTTATGTTAAGTTTGAAAATGTGACAATTGGCTACCTGAATAACCAAGGAGCCCCATCAGAAAAGGGTATGTTAAATATTTGGAAAGATGACGGACATTTATTGTATTTCATCGCAAAGATTCTTGGCCAACGAAAACAAAACTTTCCCCTCAGGTGAGTACCGTAAATTAGAAAATTACAGTTCAAGATTTACAATTACAGTTCACTTGATTGGAAACATAGCTAATGTCAGGGGTGTCAGGACATAGATCAACCCATCTTGATATGTGAACCACACAGAAACCTGTTTGAACGCATTCTACAGTAGAGCTCTGTCCCCTTCCAGCCTGAGACACTGCTACACTCCTGAGAAACAAAGCCAGAGCCCAAACATGTAAGCAGACTGCTCAGGTATGAGGACATTAACAAGTCAACTTAGCCAATGACTCTAGCCTTGGTAGGTTGAAAAGGGTTGTAGAGCTGAACAGACACACTTAACCTATGGTCCTTCCATTTTCAGTTCTTCCATGTAGTAATGCCCTTTCCAAGCACTGTATTACTGTTACAACACCTGTATTAGAAATACTGAACCCCTCCTCAAAACAGCCATTACATCTCTCTAAACAATCACATCAATAAGTCTGTACAATTCATTCAAGTTCTATTAGAATTAGTTTTCAGGTAGAAAAAAAACAAGATTCAACAACTGAACACATGATTGAAACAGGGACTCTCAAGGTGTGGTCATGTTTTGAGGCTGGTCTAAGTTCTGCCACGTTGCAGGATTTGAAGCAGATGTTGCATGGACTGAACCACAGGCCACAGTGGCTGACACATCAGTGAATTTGTAAGCCACCGACTAGATAGTAAGAAAAGGAACTCCAAAAGTGTCCCCAGCCACAGCAAAGATGTACTTGGCTGTTTTTGTCTGGTGACTGGTGTACATTCCCCCCACCATGCTTCCTGTAGCTCGTTGAATGACTGAAGCAAAGAAACTGAGAATTTCCCTGGCGAGACAATAAATAAGGATCATTTACCAACATAAAAACATGATGTCCTTACGACAATAAAAGTATCCACTCCTACTTGTTATATGGCACTTTAACATTCAGACAGGCCTGTGTAATTCATTTAGATAATGATGGATATAAAGCCACTCTGTACAATGGTAAAAAATTACAATTTCCTCCCTATGTCCACAAGTTCAAATCAAGATAATTTAAATCTCACTAGACAACTGCCATCTAAGAAAACATAATAATGATATCAGGATTGCTCATTTTGAATTTGAACATTATGTAACAATGAAGCAAGACTCCATTGCGATATTTGAACCTAAAGGGTGCACCCCTGGTTTAAAAAAAACAAACAAAAGGAACTATTTTTGCTGGAATTAATAGATGTACATGGTTTTGTAAAGTTTTTGTGAACAGTCTCAGCACAAAACGCTTCTTTGTGTGTTTGTGTACTTAAGGATCACTGAGAAAGAGGGTTGTAGCGGCACTGACTTAAGATTCCCAACTTCCTCATCCATCCACAACTGTTCTTGGTACAAGTTCAGCTCTGAGCCTCATGGTATCCATCTCCGTCAAACTAGAGCAAGTTTTGGTCTGAGCAGACCCATCAACAGATTACCAAAAGTAATAAAAACATTTAAGATCCGTGATGTGTGAGGTCTCTGTTTGGCTTTTCTCTTCATTCCCTCAAAGCCTTTTTCATTCACCCCCCGGTACTTCAGTTCTGGGGTCTAATGATGGTGGCCGACAGACAGAACTAGGGGAATAAGGCAGCCCAGGACCAGAGCTACCACCTCCACCTTGCTTAGTCCCTTCCCTCCGTTCCCTCCTGTGTGGCTGTGGCCGGCACCGCCGACCTCGGGCAGGACGTGAACTGTAGCCACATAAAGGAAAGTACCCGCTGAGAAGAGCATGGCCACACCGGTGGCGTTCACGTCCGACAGGGCCTCCTTACTGCTCTGTAGAGGGGAAGAGATTACAGGAGGGTTCAAATGTTATGGTTATGGAGATAGAGCAGGCAGAGGGACACAAGGACGGATGTGATTCCTCAATCGTTGGATATACAACTCCATTTAATTACAAATGGGAACATGCCTTTCAAGCGTTTGACATTCATGTGTACATCCCATAACTCATCACCCACAGCCGTTTCATTGCAAATGGCTAGACTTTTGTCCAGAACGGCACCTCACACAAAGAGAAAAGTACTGTTTGAATGAACAAGGAAAGGCAAAGGATACCAGAAAGGATATTAGAGCATAAGACCCTAATGCTAGACAGGGGGGAGTGGAGGTCAGGCATCCCGGAGTTGCCAGTTGGTGTCGGCTAGTATTCACATTTTTTATACCTCATATTTTGTTGCGTTTTTCTGCCGTGCGATAGACATGGTATTAAATCAATGTTTTTCAGGGCATTCAAACACTAGTGTCAAGTAGTGTTTAACATTTTCCGGGAAATAGCTCATTTTAATTCCCGGGAATTTTCAGACCTTTTCCCGGGCTTCCCGGGAATTCCCGTTAAAGGGTAAAAAAAAAAGAAAAGTGCCCACTAAAATGCATTTATATGTAGATACTTAAATAGTCAATTTTACATCGAGGTGCCCAAATGTCCCTATTGTGTCCATCTATGAACTTGCACAAATAATGACTTAAAGGACAACTTTGTTTTTTTACAACCAAGGTTTATGTTTTAGATTGTAATTAAAGTAAATAAAAGATGAGTGTTACATTTTTTAAATTGACTGCTTTCTATAATTTTAGCAATTTTCGCGATCTTTTTTACAGTGGGCGGGGGCATTCTGTCCGGTGGCTAAATATGTATTTTTTTACACAATAACCCAGCGATTTCTTTATTATTATTTACAGTAGCTCTTCTAGCCATCTGGCCATCAAAGACCACAGGACCTTTTTTATTGTCCGCCCACTGTAAAAAAAGATCGCGAAAATTGCTAAAACTATAGAAAACAGTAAATGAAAAAAAAAATAACACTCATCTTTTATTTACTTTAATTAAAAGCTAAAATATAAACCTTGGTTGTAAAAAACCAAAGTTGTCCTTTAAGTTGATTTTTTAAATCAATAAATATAGTATTTCTTAATTATGAATAATTATAGCTTGTAGATTGGCTATTTTCACCATTTTACATTTTTAAAAGGAACAGTTTTTCCACCCGACAGCGACAATATATAGTCTATATATGGCTACATTAATGATGATAAAAAAATCGGACCACACCGGTCTAATACTTTCCCTCTCTCTCTTGCTCTCTCTCTCTCCAGCTCTCCAGTCTCTCCTCTCTCTCTATCAAAAGCATTGCTTGGCTTGGGCACATTTTAAGCTGGAATATAGGCTCGAAATCAAACCTACCCACTGTTATGCAGCGTTTCACATTCGCTTGATGTTGAATCTCAACTAGTCAACTGGTCACTGGTGTCTACCGTATTGACAGCAGAGGAAACGGTGAAATCAGCGTGCGCAGGGCAGGCAGGGGGCACCACGGCCACTTGTGTTTTATTTTGTTCATTACTGTTACATTCAGTGCGTCCCATATTTCACAACGGGACGATGGGACCCTGGCCTGGTCGGCAACGCGGCAAGTAACTTGGCTAATTATAATAGTAATTCCTCTGCGCTGTAGATAGGCTTTTCTACTAATTAGTATTCATTTCTAACAAGAAAAATAAAACACCGGGATCCCGGGAACCGAAGTCAGTTCCCGGGACGGTAAATAACCTCGGGAATCCCGGTGTTAAACACAAGTGTCAAGTACAGTGTCACTCTAAAGAGTATCCATGCTAAGGTTAATAAAATAAAAAATAAAGTTCTACCTGACTGAGACCCAAGAAGGTGAGCATGGCAAGGACCGGTGCTGCCAAGGAAAACACGAGGAGATGTTTGCGAATGCGGTTCCTCTCCAGACCGGCGTGCATGAGGAAGGACACCAGGCCAAATGCAGCTGGGGCCTGGCAAATAACACAGGGTTTTTAGGATATACACAGTTTTGCATGCACATTTATGCTCACACATTTTAGTCAATCCCCACAATGATGACGGTTTTGTGGTTTAGAAGTATTCTGGTCAGTATTACCTTGTGCAACATGATGGCCACAAAGACAATGAGCTGAACACTGGTCTGGGAGGTGGAGGCAGCCGCTCCGAGGGCCACACCATCCGCTGGAGGATAAGTACAAATACACGGATTCATTTATACAAGCTAGAAAATTGTAGGATTTGACCATTAGTAGTGGTATAAAAATCTATTGTGTAAAATTATAGTTGATTACTTAACAGTGGCAGGTACAACAGACTGACTTGACTAAATTTGCCAGTATCTGGCTAGTTGAACCCTCTACCTACCCTGGTTTCCCAAAACCCTCAAGTTAAACATGATAACAATCGCATATTCTGTGCATCATCGAGTGTCAAACCTACCTGCGGCATGGACCACAAGTCCCAAGGTGATGGTTATCTTGGAGGATGCGATTCTAGCTGCCTCTGGGTCTAAACATGACAAACACAAATCAGAGAGACATCTGTGATGAACACAACTCACCATACAGGTATATATACACATACCCACTGTATACACACACACACACACACACACACACACCATTTTTAAGGGTTTTTGGGATGAATTGGGAGGTACTGTAAGTCACAGAGACATAGTAGCGTCATGACATACTAGCATCATGTCCAGGGGGTGTATTTGTACATCAAGCTGCCTCGAGCTACAGAAACAGGATATAGGCTCCTACCCTATGGGCCACATGGCTATTTACTTTACTTATGAGATCTATGCATTTCTGTGCCAAAGTATGTGTCCTATAGTATAGCCTACTTTAGCTACGTTCAATATACGACTGCTTGGAAAGTCAGAATACACAAAGACGGCAAGTTCATAATAATATGAAAAAGATCATTTACACTAGAAACAGAGATGGACAGGGGCTTATAAGAACCAGACAGACAAACACATAGATACAGTGTACACACACACACACACACACACACACACACAACTGACCATCACTGTTGTGCACATGGGAGGATCCTATCTGGTCCACCAGCAGCATGAAGACAAAGCCGAGTACCAGAGAAACTCCAATGTAGGCATGGAGCTGCTCGTGGCCGTGGGCATGTTCCACACTGGGCCCCAAGCCTGCTTCTGCCTCGCCCTTCGACTCAGACACCTCTACCACTCCTGCCTGGCTGTGAGTATGGTGCCCCCCTACAGTCAGACAAGTGAAGAGAACAGACAGACAGACAGACAGCGCACACACAAACATAAATATAACGGGAGATCCTTAGATAGTTGAAACCCCCTAACATCACTAACCATGGCATGACATATACTATTGACATGACATAGTTACTATTTCCTAACAACATTAATGAAGAGACAAATCCAGACATAAGACAGACAACACTTCAATACATTGTGTGGAACATCATGGTTTTCTGACAATGTAAATAAGGCTTGAAAATTAACTGGGCCAACTGTTTGTGCTTAACAGTCAGTGTTGCACAACAAACACACAGTGTAAACAGTAGACTATCACTGCATGTTGAACTTTGTTCTCCATCTAAGTAGGAAGCTCCTTGCATGCAACCATATATTTTTTCTATTGTGCAGTGCTGCTGCTTGTATGTCTGCAGCCTACTGTGTTGAATTCATGACTTCTTAGCCACTTAAACCATATATACGTATTCGTACATCAAATAGCAAAAATAGCCTATAAGGTCAAAACATAACGCACGCAAGGTTGGAGATCTGCTAATTTAGGTGAATGTCCACCCGTTTTCCCTGAATGTTCGCCTTTAATGGGATGCCCAAAATTGGGAGCTAGGGTCCATGTGGTTAAGTCAGTGCAGTCTGAATTCTGTCATTTTTGTGCACTGCTTTAATAGTACTAATACACATTTTGTTGCATGCAAGGAGATTCCTACTTGGTTGGATATATTGTATTTTTCAATATTTTGGGCCAGTTTGGAAGCCCTTCCAACACTCTCACTCTCACACTATGCACCCAACAGCACCACACTACATGTCATATTACACACCTCATACTAAGGGACCGCAATGGAAACAAGCTGTAGGCTTTTTTTTGTGTTATGCTGTTGATTAAGGTGGGTCAGATGTTTGTTACAAATGCATGCATGTGACATGTGATTTTACTTAATGATCAATGAAGACATCACTCTATCCGTTTGTGTTGGGAACATTGTCCTATCTAACTCAAACTGGTAAAAGCAATAGAATATACTCTACCGCAGACATTCCCCAAGCTGTACCCATGACCTCAGTAAACAGCCCAAGCAGAATTTGAGCTATGAGTCATATAACAGAGACTCCACTATCTCAGGACAGTGTTTACTATACTTAAAGTGGCAATTCATAAAATGTATGTAATTCCTGGGATTTTGATTGCTGAGCTAAGACGGAACACTTGACTGGGTGAAATTCTGCACTTTCAGGCAGTACCAGTAGGTGTCCTCCCTGACACCAATGTCTAAATTTCTCAATGGAAGAGGAGAGAGACCACTGCAGATGTGCTAGTTATATTGTTGGACCATACTCCAACATACAGATTGGTTAAAATAAGGTTTATTCATTAAAATAACAAATAAGGATTACAGCTTCAAAATCTGGACACATGCTCTGCCAGTGTCATCCCATCCTACTTACATTTGTCTGCAAGTCATTAAACGCGAGTTCATAAGTACACACCATAAAATGTGTCTACATCAGTGGTTCTCAAAGTGGGGTCCATCCACGGACACGCAGCGGTCCTTGATGGGGTTCTAAATTGACCCTTACAAGTCTGTAACTAACTCTGAGAGTGTACAAATAAACCAAATGGACCCGTTGTACACTCTCAGAGTTAAAGGGGGTCCTTGAAAAGTAGAAATGTCAAAGTTTGAGAACCACTGGTCTACATCAAGAAGGAAGCAGAGATTCCAATGTTGGAGATCAGAACTCACGTTCTAGGACCTCTTCGTAGAGAGCATGAACCCCTTCAGGGATGATGACAGCCAGTGCTGTGCCACACAGAAGGCCTGCTCCAAGCACCGTCACCAGCTTCAGCTTCTCCTGCAAGCAACCAAGTGAAAAGCAGTGGTAGTTATTGTTGAGGCAAGAAATGTCACTATTCGTTTTTGGAAAATAGCCGATCTACAAACTCACAACGCCTCGCTCAGCTTGTAGATCTGCTATTTTCACAATAATTATCTATGGAATCGAAAGTTGAATGCCGCAACTCCTACATTCCAAGTGCTTGTCAGGGTGGGGGGTCCCCAGTTCAAATATGATTATTTTGGGGGGGTCACGGCCTGGAAAGGTTGAGATTGAAAACCACCAACTTAAATGAACGGCACGGGTCCATTCGGTGACATTTTGCACATCCTCGGGACTTAAACGAAGGCAAAGCGGCCGTGTAAAGATGACACTCACCTCTGAAAAGTTGACAGCCAGAGGTATGGTCCCAGCGACATAACATCCCACCAACATGGACAGAGACAGCACACTGATCGAGCCTAAATCGTCCATCATAATAACTGCAGACTTGTGTTGCCTAGACTGTGCTGCTGCTGCAACTACTGCAAAGCTAAATACTTTATCAATCCAACTTCAAACTTGTTAACGTTTTACTTAACATTTACTTAAAGACCGTATGAGTCCAGTGTGCACTATATCACATACATGTCAACCTGTGGAACTGTTGGTGTTTCTTATATAATCAGCGAGTTTGTTTCCTCCTTTTGGTGCTAGGTAAAGGTTGCTACCTGGCTAGCATCTAAGCTAGGTTAGCTCGGTTCAGAGACGATGGATGCAGCATCTGGCCTCACCACCAGTTCAGCTGAGCTATAGATATTTTAAAAACACAAGCTAACATGTACTGGCACGCTGTCTTTCATGTACAACGTACCACAATTTACCACATAATTCTCATTTAACAATATGAAGCCATGCAGGAGGCGTGTGTCATCATGTTATGTGATGATATACCCGTGTTGACTAGAGGCTAAATGGCTAACAGATTGGCCACCAGTGTTGCCAGGTTTTGGGAGAGAAACAAGCAAGCGAGTCTATAAAAACAAGCACCAAAAAACGTCTAGGCAGCCGACCTACAAGCTCAACGCTTTGTAGGTCTGCAATTTTTTCTGCAGTTTTTTGAACATTTTTTAAACATTAACAAAAATATTGTATGGAGGGCGGGGGGGGGTCACTGGCAAAACATATTTTTAGATGGGGTGGGAGGGTCTGCAGACAAATACATATTAATTTGGGGGTCCTTGACTTGAAAATGTTTGAGAGCCACTGGTTTAAACATTAGCAAACAAGCCCAAATAGTAAACTACACTTAAGAAACAAGCCCTCAAAAAAATAACAGCCACCAATAATTTACAAGCAACTTCACAGAAAAACAAGCCACAAGTCACTTATAAAAGGCGAACATGGCAGCACTGTTGCTAGCTTGTTTGGTGCCGAATAAAAGTACTTCCGGGTAACCTCCAGCCCCGCCCCCTTCTAAACTTAACGTCATGTCAAAAATGCCACGTCCTCCTGTTCTACACGTTACGTTTTCGTGTCAAAATAGCTTATACTCTACTAGTCACATTATGCCATTTCAAAGAACACAACAGTAAGGAGAACAGATATTTTATACATTTTTCTAAAAAGTTATTTTATTCATTAGTTCACACAACGGAGCAGTGCCTTTGACATGATGACAACAGTAAATTAAAGCAAAAACGTGTCCCATACACTGGAGAAGAAAACAAACAAGTAAAATACATAATCTGGCTTTTGCCTGGTGTCAACCAAAGAAGAATGGGGGAGGAGGGAGGGGGGGGGGGGGGTCTTTTTTTGCGTGGTTACAGTCTGAGGGGCTGATAATTATTATGGATAGCAAAATGATTTTTGTAGTGAAGAGGAAGCCAGAGACAAAATATCTGGTTATTTTTCTTCCAGGTATGAAGTCTTTATTTCACCAGCCCAATCTTCTTGGCCTCCGTTTCATATATTAACAGCCTCCACATTTTAACAATGAAGACCTCTGCTTCTTCATCTAGAACCTGTAGAAAAACGGACAGTTAGCTGGTAGCCGTAATTAATATGGTCTACTGTAATATGGTCTACCATCAGTTTTGGATGAGTATTTTAAAGGTTTAATGACATTCACTTTTACACCACATTCAAAGTCTTTGTCCTGGTCCTTCAAAAGTGTACAAAAAGTTTTAAGTGAAAATTCCATTCCAGTGATCCATGGCAGGTGTTTTTCTCTCACATTTCTAAAGCCTTTTCAACTGCAATGAAAAAAGAAATCTTTGCCTGCGGGTGTCGCTGGTGAGGTATTTTGCCTGTCAATCATCGCCTCTGCTCCGCCCCCCCCAAAGGAAAGGATAGGGGAGGGGAGGGGCGAGGAGGAGAGTGGGCGGGATTAATCGACTGTGACCTCACTGTCGAAGGGCCAAGCTCAGATTACTTTTCAACCTAATTATTCAGAAAACCCCAGACCACAGAAAATCCACTGAATGTTCTAAGTTCAGTTTTTTTGGGTGTAATTGAGGTCATAAAACCCCAAATAAAACATTGAAAATAAAAAAAGTGAAAATGAATGTCATGATACCTTTAAGGCATTTCTAGTTGAGCTCCCATGGCGGTTCATATTCTAATGTCTAGATGCCCTGTGTGTGAATACAGCATCTCCATGAATATGTGTGAATCCTGAAAACGTTGACCAAAAACATAAACAAATATATACACGTATATATATATATATATATATATATATATATATATATATATATATATATATATATATATATATATATAATCAATAAAGGGTGGCCCACATGCCACTTAACAAATGTAAACAAGAATCCCGACAGATTAATCTGACATTTCTGAGAGTGAGGATTCTTCCAAATTCCACTCACCATAGCAACATCATCAAGGATACCCTGGGGTGTGCTACGCGCCATAACCTGAGGAATACAGAGCCAATGTTAAGTAGAGGGAGGCAAAAATGGTATATCATGCAAACCACAAAATTCAACACAAAGTCAGAGAAAATATGTGTCTTAAGTTCCCAACACCATTACATTTTCATAGAGACCAACATTTCATTCTTACATAACAATTTACGTTACTTCTGCACAAATTGGACAAAGAACTGATCACAGACCTTAGAACAAACAAACTCAACCAGAGTGGCTTCCTCTTCGCCGATGTATTCAATGATCTTCTTATTTATCCATGGTTTGATACGGCGGTCCATCAGGGTCTAAGTCAGGAAGAAAAATCAACCCAGACAATCATTTGAATTTGCTGAAAGTACTGTTAATCTCAGTGAGTATAGTGTTTTTCTTATTAAAGTTGATTTTCTTTTTGTTGTTTTCTCCTCCCCCCATGTAAAGCGTCTTTGGGTACTTAGAAAAGCACTATATACATTTTTGATATTATACATGGAGCTTGTTTTTGGCATTATCCTTTTTAATATGGTCTCCATTATGCCAATTCCCCATCGCCCCACCCGCAAACATAGCCAATTGTGTTCGTTGGAATGCTTAGCCAAGCTGGATGCACCATGGAGGATTTAAACCCCAGTCTCCATTGTGGTGGGCAGGAACCTTACCCCTGCACCACCTTGACACTCCTACTTGGAGCTTCTGTAGGTTTAATGACAGCCCCAGGACAGGAAAAGGGTGATAAAATTATGTTTAATGGATAGAGCAGCTGTTGGATTTTTTTTTTTTAGATGTCACTTCTTGGCCAGATTTGTGCACCATTAGATGTAACAATTTAATATATAATTGTACATACATTCTGACAAAATCATTTTTGCCACAAATAATATAAAGTCAGAGCCACTGTCTCCTTACCGAATCAACCATCGTCCAGTCCAGAGGATAAGCGAACAGCTCAGGCCTGGCAGTGGGTATCTTCTCGATGAGGCTCTTAATGTGCTTGCGTTTCTCCTCTGTGTTAACGCCAGCTTTGCCTGCCAACAACTCAGCCCCGTCCAGGCCCAGACTCTTGTCGTCATCGCCATAATCCAGAGGCACCAGTTTTCTTTTACGAGGCTGCTCATCAGTCTCCTCCTCATCAAACTTGTTGAAAACACTGTCGACCGGCGCCAGCTTCTTGCGCTTGACCACGTTGGGCTGACTGGGACTATTAGTATTAGTGGGGCCTGGAGTGGAAAAAAGGAGGAGATAGAGCAGAAACAGAGTCAATGTAAGGTTGTAGCACTAAAGCAGAATGAGCCCCCAGTGAATCGCGATTCTGTTCCCACTCCAACTCTACCGCTTCACTCACCCATTTTCATGCTCATGCTGAGCATCTTGGGTCGATTCTCCTCAGGAGGGTGGACATCGGGAGTGTTTTCTCCTGGAATGATTATGCCGCAGGGAGACTCGTTACCGATGGGGCTGTTAGGAGTTGCGGCCCCGCTGCCTGAGGACACTGAAGGAGCAGAGGTGATCGGGCGGAGCGTGGGTTTGAGGTGTGGCTTAGCTTCCTGGGAGTCCTCACAGTCATTGTAGTCTTCAGCCTCACCTTCCTCCACATCATCGTCAGATTGAGGCAGTGGGGCCCGGGGTGCCGGCTCCGGAGCCCGGCCTGAGGCTCTCCTCTCCCGTTCTCGATCACGTTCTCGTTCACGTTCTCGATCCCTGTCCCGATCCCTGTCCCGGTCTCGGTCCCTGTCTCGATCCCTATGAGGTTTCTCTGGGGCCACCACCTCCTCCTCAGGTTCGAGGGGCAATGGAGGTTGCCGCCTGCGCTCTGCCTCCTCCTCCATCTACACACACACACACACACACACAC
Organism: Gymnoscopelus braueri; assembly: GCF_963280865.1. Classification (NCBI taxonomy): domain Eukaryota; kingdom Metazoa; phylum Chordata; class Actinopteri; order Myctophiformes; family Myctophidae; genus Gymnoscopelus; species Gymnoscopelus braueri. Next base: position 33,241,569 of record NC_137621.1, on the reverse strand, counting down.
ACACACACACACAGTAACACAAATAATGATGATGAGAAATCCAGCCTGTAGTTTTGGGTTTTTGGTATACCACAGTGCTAGATGAACAGACAGATCTCAGTGCCTAACTGCCCACTGCTAGTGGGGCTTAAAATGTCCAGTACCTGTCATTTATTACTTTGACCAATTTGACCAAGACTTTAACACTTGCCTTTGTTCCATAATAATATAACAAATTGATCACACAAAAAAAGAGATTAAATTATTCCCTCCAGTAAAACTATTCCTGCCCAGATAGGAAAGTGCATTTCTCATTTAAAATACCACAGGTAGACTCACCCTCTGTAGTTCAGCATCAGGGTCAGGGTGTCCCTCAGCCAGCAGTCTCTGTCTGATCTCCTCAAGCTCCTCCTTCTCCCTCTTTCGGTCTCTCTCATCCAGCTCCACCTCCTTTTCTCGGTCACGGAGGCGCTTTTGCAAGGCACTGCCCCTAGTGTCACAGAGGACAAAGATAATGTGAATAGTTGCGGTCAGGATAAACACAACAAGCAGGAAAATGGTCTGAGCAGTGTCAAAAATACTGAAAAGCATTAAAGAAAAAAAAAGAAAACAAACTGGTCACAAACTGGTAAAAATCTGTTGAATTTGAGCGTCACCTTACCTGTAATATTTTGGATCATCTCTGTCGTCATCGTAATCTTCCAAGAACTCCTTCAGTCTTTTGGCTTCTTTCATCTGAGATGCAAAAACACCATATAATTTAGTTGCAAAACCTGACCTGAGCTGACGGGCCAGGTTATTAAAATGTATTTGAAAATAACTTTCTTGACACATCACATGTGTGTGATGTGTCTACGTGTACTCTTAGTTTTCCGACCTTTTCCGTTCGGCTTAATCTGTGTACTTTTACCTATGAAATTACTACATTTGAAGAATGGTTTACTATTGTGCTGGTGGTGTCCTATGTAGCTGGTGTGTAGGCTAAACCTAATCAAAGATGTAACTTTGCTTGCATGATGTTATGAGGCTGAACAGCCAGGCAAACCTTTGTCTGCGTGCGTGTGTCTGTCTGCCTGCTCTGCTGAAAAGAGCATGAGAGAGGGGTCATGCAATAATCGAAATTAACCAAAGCAAGCAGAGGGGCTTTGTGAAAGTTGTTGCCAGAATAACGCTCTCATGCCCATGCAGACCTCCAGGTATATCTTACATGGAATACTCAGCAGAAGCGTTTCACTACATCAGGACAATTCAGATGGGGGGGGTTAAGTAATAACCAGCCAGGTATACAAAAGTTACTTTCTTGTGATTGTTCTAACCCTGGTATCCCCAGTTTGGGCATGTCATAATAGTTGGGGAAGCTCACAATGCGGCACTCCATGATTTGTGAGCTTGTAGATTGGCTATTTTCGCTATTTGTTGTGCGACAAAGTCTATAGGGCTTAAGTGGTTAACTTGCTGGCAGTCTTTGTCCTACTCATTGTCCAAACCAGAGGTACTCAGTGCAGGTTACAATAAATGGCGACAACCATCATATTTGATGACTGGTGTGCATTAATGTTTACCGTTTCACGTCGCCTCTCCTCCTCCCTCTCCGTTTCTTTGCTGTAATCCCGGGACTTCTTCCTCTCCCGGATCTCCCAGTTTTTGAGGCGCTTTAGGAAACCAAGACAAACTAATTTAACCCACAATAATGTCATTTAACCACAGTTATGTTAATCAAGAACAGAACCAGTTACATTCTAAATGCACCACTTGAAATAGCAGAAGTCAAATCGAGAGTTAGGCATGTATATACGGTTCTATAAATTCTGGTGTGTTGACAACACCGCCCTCTGGCGGTCAGACGGAATGAAATAGAACAGACTTGCGGTTGTTGAGGAAGCAGATTTCCCTTTTTTGTTAAGTCCAAGGATTCACACCTGCAGCCTTCTTGTCAGATGCCTGCCTTTTTAACCTATCGTGTGTGACACTGCAAGAAAGACAAGCAAGATGGAAGTTGAACAGACCTCCTGGTAAGCAGCCTCCTTGTCCCGAAGCCTCCTCTCAAGTCTCCTCCGTTCGTACACATCCTCCTCATCTTCATCGCGGTCCCGCTTCTTATCGTCTCTGATCCTCTCTCTACAGGAGATGCAGAGACACCAGTTTTACACTAAATCAATTTCTCAAAACTGGGCTTCACTACACACTGCTAGTATAACAGTATTAACATTAGCATACGTTTATTATAACAGACTTGTTAAAATAAGTTGCATAAAATAAGGATCCACCAGATAGAAGGCAATACTACACCTACGCCAACCATAATTACACCACCTCTTCCTCACCTGGATCTACTGCGGTCCTCACTGACATCGCGACTTCTCTCCCGCGTCCTCTCGCGTTCCCTCTCCCTCTCCTTAGTCCTCTCCCTCTCCCGTTCACGGTGGTCTCTGTCCCGCTCTCGGTCTCGCTCACGCTCCTTGTCCCGAGTCTCCCTCTCTTTCTCCTTCTCACGGTCGCGATCGCGGCGCTCCCTCTCTCGTTCGCGCTCTTTGTCTCTCTCCCGCCTCTCTCTCTCCACCTCCAGACGCTCCTTTTCTTTCTTTCCTTTCTCCTCCTCCAGTTTCTGCAGGAGTCCAACAGGAAGATAGGGAGGGGGTAAAGGACGGTGAGGTATGTATCACTCTGTTGAAAACATCTTTGATGCCACAAAAACAATTGCATTAAAAACAAGAAGCAACTAGGACATGATTCACACAAATAATGACGAGTGGTTTTACGGTCCCTGGATCCGCCTGGCTCACATACTGCTGTGACTCTTTGTCCTGTGAGTCAAAAGGGCAGCCCCAATTAAAAGGTCCTCCAACAGTCATGGTTGATTCCTCCATGGGAGGAGTGCTCTGGTGCTTCAGCAGATTTAGGGTACATGCTGCTCAGCCCAAGTCTCAATTTCTAATAAGCAACAGGCTAAGATGAAAAATATGTCTTGAAAAATGTCTACAAATGCAGTAGCATTAGTTGCAGTTTGACCTGCAATTAGTATTTGTCAATACACAGAATCTAATGTAACAATCCCTTCTGCTGTGTCGCCATTATGAACAAACAGGCTAAATTATAGATCAGTCTAGAAAAATATCTGACAATGTTGTGGGCTATTGTTCACCAACAGTATTGCAGCGCCGATGTAGTTCTTCCTTCACTTGACTGGAGATGTTCAATGTCAGCGAGTTCAGTTGTAGTTATGTTAACACATAACTAATGTATTGCATGTTTTTGCCACATAGGCCACAGGTATACTTGTCCTCTGCTGTCATGTTTCGTATGTCCTGTGGTGAGCAAAGTATTAATTGGTCAAGCTCATGTACCATCCAATCAATGAGCACCAAGGTAAAGCCCGGAAGAGAGTTTTTTAAAGGACACGAGTGCTGCTTTGAACAGGCAAAATGTTTGACCCGATGTGACTTTGATATACCACACAGCACCATGAGTTAACCTACATAAACGCTTCAGTTAATACATACTTAAAATCTGTTAGACTGTATCAACTATTAAGTGGGGTTAACTGGTTAGCCTCGACCATAAGCTTTATATGGCAGAAGGCTCCTCTAAGTGAATTACATAAGCAGGTCCCATGTGTTTTATACAGAGCCACGTGAGATGCATTCGAGGTGGTTGGGCCAGCGGGTGGCAGTACTGTATTGTAGACCGACACATCCTTAACCACAAGAACCCTAGCGTTCCTAATCTGAGTCGAGCTATTTTCGGCTGAAAGATTTGGTGTAGAGGGAAAAAGGAGTGGACCTAGAATAAACCCCTGGGGGACAGCAGTCAAATACGTATATAGGGTTTATGTGATTTAACGATTACTATATACTCCTACGTTAAGGCCAGTCCACACCAATGATTCACGATGCCACGAAACCGCTGCGGAGAAAGGTTGCAGCGGTCTGAATTATCCCGGCGCATGCCAGCTCATTGCGAGCCTGTCTTTTTCTTTTTAACACATTAACCTGATGGAAAAATAGAGTGAGCGAATAGGGAGAAGTAAAAGAGTGTATAGCCATTTTATATTAAAAAAAGACATAATATACTTATTATATAAGTGTATAATAATATATAATATAAGAGGTTGACCTGCTATAGGAACGGTAAAGTATCTCTGCTTCTTGCCTTGATGCGTCTGTCACTGTGTCCCTGTCCAGTTTACAGACAGCCCATATTTATGTCTCCTATCCTGGAGAGACACTGACAATACCGTTGAAACGGCAATCACGGCTCGGCTCCTAGGTGTGGACAGTCCAGTTTTATATTATAGTTGCAAACCAGTTTTAGGATTCTGTTGCAAGTGGTTGCAAGATGCAACTTGTAGCGTTGCGAATCATGTCGATGTGCACTCGGCTAAAAGTTTGTTTTAGAGCAGATTATTTTTTCAAAAATGTCACTACTTATTAGGATAATTTGTCTGGCTTAATTTGTAGACCTGGGGTTCTGCACAGCCCCATGATAACCCTTTTAGCAATCTATGTCAAACACCTTACCCTCCATGGCAAAACATTACAGCATCTTTAGATCTGTAAACTGAAATCTAAGCGATGATACCGCTTCATTGAAATAAACCTAAAATAAGGATCCTCTTCAAGCTAGTGGTGTGCAACTTACAGGTGATGAACTAGGGTTTTCAGCACGTCTCTGCCTCTACAAATCCTACAGACTAAGTGTGAGAGGAAAAGCAGATCAAAAGTCAAGACATAAATAAAAGAGGAAAGAAAAATGACTGAGTAACACCTAGGACCAGTAATTCATCCAAGCATGTAAATACACAAAACATCCACAACTTGTTTGTTTTTTTACATATGCGGCCGAATAAATGTTGGCACTGTATTCATTTGGTCAATACAATTTAAATTATAGAAGCAGTCTTACCAGTCTTCTAGTGTCTATCTGGACTCCGCAACCCAACAAACAATACATGAAACTGAACATAGGGAGGCCCACAGTTCAAACAGCCCTCTTACAAAAAACAAGTTAGTCATTATAATGACTATGTCCTTGCTGTAGATGGCTTGACATGTCGATACATACAATAAAATGTTTGACTATGGGTCTCACTACTGTTAAGCGATGAACATCCAAGACAGAGAGAAAGAGAGAGATGGGGATTTGAACTGAAATGCTATATGTGCTACAAGGTTGGCCATTTTGCTTTTATGTCACACCAGGGATGGGGACACAAGAGCAAAATTGCTATCGTTTGAATGTGGTCTATAATAATCCATACCTAAATGTAATACTACTTGCAATTCATTCTTAGTGCTTCTTTCAGGCTGTTTACAGCACCAAATCAGGTGGAGTGTACCACATATGATAATAATTGAGTGAAGGAGATAAATCGTTTAAATTAATGTGGTCTTGCTGTTAGTGCAATCTGTACCAGATAAACAAATGTAATTCTGGTTGAAACCCCTCTCTCAACCTTCAACTTAGTTGTTGTATTATACTATGTAGTACAACCTACCTAGCTGGTCCTCCTAGGGTTAAACAGCTAAAGAAAATCAAATTACTGTTTGTAAAGGCTTATGGATCATTTTGATCTGACAACTTAGTAAAGCCTGTGTTTTAAGAAACACCTTGGTTCTTCTAAACTTACCTCTCATGTTTCACCGAGAAACAAATGGCCAATTCTGACACCAACTTGGTGGCACGTGTTGCTTAGTAAACCTGTTGTTTTTTGCCTATTTAAGCCATATTTAATACATCACCATGGGATGCATTTAAAAAGAAATTACGTATGGCTATACCCAAAATAGGGATACCAGGTTAAAATCTTAGATATAAAAGTGTAGACAGGTCATAAGCTCCATACTTCCATGTTCATAGCCAACTACTTTGCTGTGAATACCATAACTAAAGCACCTTAATATTATTGAATAAACACATTTGAATCCACAGAGTTCCCATGTATTGATTACTTCCTCCTCCATGTTTGAAACAGAAGCACAGCGTTGCTATGATGATAGTTAAGTTCATTTATTTCTGTGCCTAAATGCAATGTAGCAAAATACCAATATACCCGAGTATGTTACTAGTAGACTAACAGATTGGGGGCATCACTAAGACACAGAACATAAGGGGGAAAGTAGAATAGAAAGAGGAAGAAGACAGGACTCACCTGCTTTACTCTTCAGAACTCAGAGTGCTGTGGAGGGGCGCTCCCTGCTTTAGTAACATTACAGGCTGCTGCGTTAAAGCTGCTGCAGTGGTTAGTTATACAGTTTGTGTGTGTGTGTGTGATCCTCAAAACACACCATTTATCACCTGAGGACCTGCAGAGGTTCACTGAGCTCCCTGGACCTTTTCAGAGCCTGAAATGTCATATTGATAGAACAAGGCTAGGTATCTTTTTTGAGAAAATGTTTTATATAGATAGACACTGGCTAAAATTTCTGGTCCTTAGTGATTTTTTGGCACCCTGTATCGTCGCTGTCATGAGAGGGTTTAGCAAGTAGAGATGAAGTAGGAGCCTGTTGCCTCCTCTGCAGACCCTCCAGAAGGGAGCGCCCACGATGTGTAGATAATAAATGGAAGCTTATACTTACATTCTTTCCTTGCAACCTTTTCCCAAAGCTCTGAGATTCATCTTGCTTTAGTCACCAAATGAACTCTACCATATTGGTGGGGTTTAATCAATAGATTAGCTTTGATGGGAATTTTACATTTAACGTCCATGCACTGTGTGTGATGAATGTAATTTCTACTGCGATAAGAAACTTTTGGACTCAAATCAGTACCTACGACAACATTTTTCTTCGCAGATAATGAATTAAGAGTAGTTTTTGAATGATGGATATATGTATGACTAGTCTTCAAGGCGTCAACAAATGCAGCAATACTTTTGGAATATCACCAATTGCTTGTGTATCGTTATTATTTTATGAGCTGATGTGTGCATAAATATGCAACCTCTAGGCGACAATTGACAATGAATGAGAACAGCTATATGGAGAAAATTACATCCATATATTTGCATTGCAGCTCCAGCTGCTATTGTCAATGTTAAGACTAGTCTTTCCTCCAAAGCCTAAGTTGAGAGGTAAAATATAAAACAGCAGTTAAATACTTTACCTTGTGTGTGTCACGGAATTTACTGATCTCTCTTGAAATCAGGTCTCTTTTGTCATCCTCCATTTCCATGGCATTGATATCCTCCTGACAAAGAAGACAAAACAGAGGAAATGCATAATCATTGATGCATGCAGCTATAGCATTCCATACATTGTCACTGTAGGGCAGATACCTTGCATGTCCATAATCGTTACTTTTCAGAAATAAAGTAAAAAGAACCTGTGTTCCAAAATTCCAATGGATCCAGTGTAGCTCTTAATACTTTATTTATAAAACCCACAGACGTAAACCACTTTCAAAATGGCATCCCTAATTTGTCATACAACATAAAATAGGCAATTAATGGAAAGAAGTATAATTAAATATGGAGATTCTGTTTTAGAATATTCTGTTTTAGAATATTGTGCACGTAGCTTTATGAGCTAGGAGGGTCTACTTGTTTTGACAGGCGGACGTACATACAGTATATAGACAAAACCTGTTCTAGATGGCTTGGCTAACAGCCACACACACACACACACACACACACACACATAAAAACAAGACCAGGAGACCTGGTTCTGCCAGACCCAGAATGAAGTCCTAGTATGTAACACTTAATTACATACTTGTGACATAATAATGATGTCATGAATAGTTCGTGACGAAAGGGGACGAAGTCTGAATGGCCGGGCTTCGCACAACGTGTGTCCCTTCTATGCCCATGTATGGACAGACTTTTTTGGGGGACAGAATTTTTTTTGGCTGGGGCCGGAGGACAAAGTGACAGACTTTTTTTTGGCTGGGGCCGGAGGACTAAGTGACCATGCCCATGTATGGACGAAACAGGTACAAAGCCTCATGTAAGCCCGACCCCTTGGGTCTGGCAAAAATTGGAACATTGCCTTTACAGTCAAGTAAAATTCCAGCATAAAGAACATCTTACATCTTGAAAGAGGAGGAGACATTTAGGCAGGTCTCAAGACAGAGCTGCTACAACAGCTGAATACAACATACTAGGTACCTCCTCTTTCTTCTCTTTCCTCTTCTTGTTGCGAGGGTGACTGTCCGAGTCTTGTGATGGAGCATTGAGCTCATTGGCATACTCTCTTATGAGGCCCTCTATAGCCCCCTTCACCACCTGGTCCCTGCGTTTTGTCTCCTCGTCAAGGACCTCTTCTTCGTCGTCGTCCCCATCTTTTGCGCCATTACCTGGCCCCTAAAGTCACAAAGAGGGCAGAGAAAGGACGATGATGGGGTGCAGCAGCAAAACATGTAGACAAAACAATAAATCTGCATGCCATGTAACAGAATTTAACAGAGAAATCTGTCCAGAAAATATCCAATGACAATCAATTGAGCCCGGTATCAGGATGCCAGACCAATCAGTGAACAGTGGAGAGGGGTTTAGAGAGCTGTATTTAGAAGAAGACAATAACGGCGGTGGTTGAAGAAATAGGGATTCATGCAACTATACAATTAGTTTGAGTAGAACTGGAGTTAATTACTTCATTGAAAAATATGCAAAGAAATTAATCTAAAGCCTCCGCTTGTACATAATGAGGGTTTGATCAAATTGCCTGCAAAATGATTTTGGCATACACTATTGACGATGACCACAAACAAAGCAAATGCCCGTTGAGCCTTGCCAAATCACCATGAGCATAGAATTTGTGGGCTGGCTTTGCGAGGCTACCTGAGTTCACGATCAATGCACATTTGGATTGCAGTGGCAAACCAGTCCACCATCATTGATCTAGATATGATAACACAAACACACCCCGTTGGTACTCTTCCTCTTGGCCTTCCAGTCGTCTAGCTGGGACTTGGTCTTGGCGTCTACTTTGACCAGCAACTTCTTGTCACCCAGCATCAGCTCATGGAGTAACCTGAGGGCCCGAAGCGTCGACTCAGGCTCCTTGTATTCGCAGAATCCAAAAGCTTCAAAGACAAAAAGATATGTTACACTGACTGTAGTATATGCACCGAAATGAAAATTCTTCATCGAAAATGAGGAAATGCTGAATACCAAAACACCAAATGTGATTATTTTGCCAATTTTTCGCATCACAACAACAACTCGTTTCGGTATAATATATTAAATATTGGCATTTAAACTCTTTCTGACCGAAACTGAATCTATTTTCGGCTTAATAATTTCAGTGGCATCACTACTGCCGAAATAATAACTGATCAGTCAAAAGGGAAATTTAGCAAGGGGATTTTACACAGGAGGGGCGTGACCGCAAAAAGGTTGGCTCAGGTCCATACAGCCAAGTACAACAAGAGTATTAGTTAGATAAAACAATGCATCCACAGGAATGATTACCTTGCAGTTTCCCAGAAGCACCTTGGACCCTCTTCCAGCTAAGAACAATTCCACATTTCTGAAATAGTGGAAACGATGACAAATAATTTCATCTGTAATTAAGTATGATTTTGATAAAACAAAGCTTAATGAGATTTAGATTGTAACCATACCAATATTGAATTAAACATATCTATGACAAGGAAGCTAGAACATAACTCACACCATGTGTACAAAAAAACAACATGTGCCTGCTCGTGCTGTCAGAACGAAATTCGTGAGTCGAATATAATTTGAATATGAAACACATGAATAATCTTCGAATGTCGAAATAGCCATTTGAATGCTGTTTAAATTTGTACCTTCATGAATGTACGGAATCTAACAAAGACTAATTTCCTGACCTACCGATGTGAAAACAAATGCTTTCATCACGTCACGCATGATCAACAATAAAGTTTAAGTGCATACACTGCACACAGCAAGTTAATATGAACGTCTGTGTTGCGCACTGGTCGCGCTGACGGAACGGTGGCTGGATCTATCTAGCTATGATATAGTACAGGAACATCCATCTAAATGTAGCTACTACACATACTTTCTATATCACTTGCCACGTTATGAAAATGATCAGCACCAATGTGGACTGTGGCTGTGCTCAGAGGTTCCGACACACAAAAGCTTAAAACCAGTGAAAATTAAGAGGTATTTCCACTCACCAAACCACACTGATAAACCAGTGGAGTTTATTCAACGTAAGAGGACGAACTGCACGGCCAACGACGAGGTGCGTCTTATCCTCCGACACGCGGTAAGAAGTTGTAGAGCCTAGTATTACCCTTTTCTTATCCAAAAACACGAAAATGAACCTAAATTAAAGCCATAAGCCTTAATTAATATAGTTGGTTTCACTATATTGTTTAGCCTGATATTATAGCAATTGTTTGTGTGCACGTGGGTGTTTATTATTGTATAACTATAAATTATTTTATATATATTTGAATATTAAATATAATAAAGCGTTGACAAATAGAGGAAAACTGACAGCTTACGTTATCTACAGGAACATAATTTCTTTGTTGGCCCGTATTGAAACGTTGCATGCATTACACTGCAATGCACAGCATGAGTCGTGCCTAATATTGCACCACTACTGAATCGGGCTCTACAACAATCATCTACATTAAATTAACGACATGGCAGTAGCATGATGCTGTGGAATGCCGATCATCCTGATTTCATGCACAAAGCCTACACTACTCACCGCTAGAAGCTGTCTGACCAACATATCTGAGGCTTTTTCAGAGATGTTTCCTACAAACACTGTGGTAGTAGGACCACTGTTACTATCCTCTTCCTTGCGAGGGGCTGTGTTCAGTTCCTTCTTAGGAAGAAGCTGCTTCTGTGCCATAGAAACTGTGGTGGGAACTAGCATCTGCAAAACAAAGAACAAATCAAAAGCATGCAAAATTCCTGATTTCACATTACCAACAGCTTATGGTAGGGATAGCAATAGCAGTCAAATTAATGGTATTGCACTCAATAGCGAATACAATCTTTGGTAAAGTATCTCCATAGACTATTTCCTCACTCAATATGCACTTTAAGATTAAGATTTCAATGATAAAGTAATTGACAAAAAAATAACGGGTTTCAAGTATTGGGGATAATTAACACACCAGACCACCGGTATGGTCCTTTAAGATTAACTGACAATGAAAAGGCATGTAACAGGTACACAATCTTCACAACACAAACTTACTGCAGGTGATTGGGTCATTATGCCCATATGGACTGGAATCATGGGGGTGCCTGGATGTGGAGACAACAGAAAATCAAATAGGCAATCACTACAAGTTCTCATGCATCAGATACTTTTCCAGACAGTGTTAAGTTGGTGTCTATTCCTGTCCAACAAGTCGGAGTAGGGTTCCCAGAAAGATAATGGCACTGAGGTTTGTAGTAGTGATGGGTCGGTCATGATCGATTTGTTCATAAGAACAAGTTTTTAGATGTGAACGAACACGTTCACTTCTTGAAACTGTTACGTTCACGCCCCCCCTCCCCCGCACACCACGGGCGGGCTGTTATTCCTCCCTTCCAGATTTAAATTTGAATTATCATCATAGCAGTTGCATGCAAATTACACTGGGGTATTATAAATGTAAAATGTCGGCGACATTAGTAACGTCCTACCTTTCCTTTAACTACGATTGTCCTATGGCCATAGTCATGCGATAGATATTCAGAACCCTAGCTGGATTGCTACTTTCACAATCTATTCTGTTGTTAACTTGTGATATACGTGACACATGAGCACCAATACCAAGCAATGAAGAATGTGAATTATGGCCCGGTGTAAATAACAAACCTGTAAGTGGATTACAGGTAATGGTATATAACAAACTCGGAACTTAGAGAAAAGGAGGGTGAAGCATTGTCTCATTTGCCTTTTTCATCGATGCACAACAATTTTAGAACACGTCTTCCCATCATGTGACTGTAAAACAGAATGGCAGCTTTTAACCACTTGAATCCCAGCATCCATATTCAGGGGGGAACATTAGCCAAAAATAGCACGCCTATAAGCTCAGAAATTCTGACTACTTTTGTCCTCTTCAAATTCTGAGTCAGAATTTGAAGAGGACAAAAGTAGTCCAAGTACAGAGCCAACTCCGATCCACTTTACTAGGTCTAGACTAGAGGGTTTAAGTGGTAAGAAACCTTTGAATAAACATATATAGTACCTTTATAAGAATGATAAGCCCCTTGAGGTGCATCATCTCATTTTCGAGGGGGTCCTTAGCACAAAATAATATACAACAAAAATACATCCATCCATGCAGACAGATAAGACCAGAGCTCTCCCAAAGCCAGCCACTCCCACCCCACAAGTTCACATTAATATGAGCGTTTCATACCTGGTGGGACCCCCTGGGGGAAGCCTACATATTGGGGAGGTCGAATCCCCGGGGGAAGCTGAGGGATGCCGATCTGTTGGCGGTTGAGATGAGGAGGATACGACATCCTGTCGAGTACACAGGGACCTCAGACCTGGTGGGTGGATAGAATCAAAGGGCAGTCGTAAACGAGCATGTCCGTTGCAGTGTTGACATGTCCGGCTTCTTATAAGCGACGTTAAGGTTTTTTTTGGGGCTTGTTTCTTAAGTGTACTTGCTTATTTAGGCTTGCTTCCATGTTATTATTATTTAAACCAGTAGTTCTCACATATTTTCATGAAAATGTTTTGTGCCACAGGGAGCATTTGTGTTAGAATATTTCAAAAAGGTTCCAAATCTTCCACATTTTATTGCAAGAGTTTTTTAAACTATCCCACGCATATAGGTTTCAAGTGCTCATGTGACCCGAATTGCTTCTTTTGGGGCTTGTTTGCCTAGACCGGTTGCTTATTTCCCCTCACAAAATATGGCAACACTGGTCCATTGCCATTTGGTTGAGTAGCAGCAACAATCATTAGTGTCACGTCGTATTCAATGGCCACTGAAAAAAAACCTTTAATAGCCCCCTTAAAAAACACAAATAAACACACTCGGCAACCGTGGAACCAATCACCACGTTACCATTATTGGCCACTGAGCTGGTTATTAGCATGGTTGTGAAGCTAACCGCGCTATGCTGCTAACGCTACCTGGCCACCCTTCTTTGGCCTAATAGCTAGCTAATGTTAGCTAGAGGCTGCTGTGTTCTACTCACCCCAGAAGCAGGTGTAAAGTGAACCCCGTGGGCAGATAGTTTTATGAGCCGTCCCAATGTGGAGTCATGAATTCCGACGCGGAGTAAAAGTTGAAAATGGACTATATCACCGGCAGGACGGGTAGGTTAGCGCCATATAATAGAACTCTATGGTTAGCACAGAACGTGAAGCCACCAACACTGGAATCTATTCTTTACGAAATGCATTATGGGATACCACCACACGTCGGTGTAGTCAGCCTTTTTAAACACTTGGGGGCGACATAGTTCATGCTTTGTTGCTGGATACTTTTTGGACCACCAGCGTGTATCCAGCCACACAACCCAGACAGACCAGACACAGATTGTGTCGTCTCGTCCCCCAAGACTGATTGATTGATTGATTGAATACTTTATTAACAGTTTGCCCAAAAAAAAGCACAGAAAGTACAGTTTAATACAAATACAATGCTAAAAGGATTGAACCCAAGAAAGAACCATGGCTTGTTTCCATTGGGGTCCTGTGTATTCAATTCATAGGAACATTTAGTGACAACAGAGTTGCATACCATTTTAATTTAAAAGTGCTGTTTTTTTTACACATACCATTGGATTGGATTAAACTAATCTAACCTAAATTAAAAGCAGGGTAAGTGATTTTTTTTGGTTAAAATAAGTGCTATTCTGCTAAGACTGGGTGCCAGGGAAGAGTGGGCACAGGAAAGGTGGGCACTAGGAAGAGTGAGCACTAGGGAAATGTGGGCACCTGGAAGAGTGGCACTTTGGGGTGGAGAAGAGTGGGCACTAGGGAAATCTGGACACCAGGAAGACTGGGCTCTAGGGAAATGTGGGCACCCAGAACACTGGGCACTAGGCAGAGTGGGCACTAGGTGCATTGATGCACTGCCTGTGAGATTGAATACTTTATTAACAATGATGCTAGATGCTAAATGTTCCTGGTTTGGGGGCTGAAATAGTAAGAGCAGCTTTCATGTGGAAACTTGTGTGTCTTCTATGTAAAGACAATGTTTCGGAGCAGTTGTTCCATTCATGCTCATTCTTTCAATGTATTTGCATAAATACAAAACTATTTTTGAACAGTAGGCTACTATTTATCTCAAAATTTTCTATCATTTTATACTGTTTAGCTATGCTTTCTTCTTTTATTATTTGTTATCATTTTAAAGTGTACTGTTTAGCTATGTTTTCTCTATCCTAACATTGATCATTTGACAATTTTTTGGTATCCTCAATATTTTTGGGGGTAGGTATTTCACCATTTTCTCCCAAAAGTGTCTTATTTTGTAACAGTATTACTATTTTGGCAAATACAGTCTTACGTTGTACTTTGAAACTCTGTTATAAAGTGCTTTTGACCTCAGTACTATTTTGGAAAATAAACTCTTATATTGTACTTTTGACCTCATTGTTGTGTTGTGTTGTGTTGTGTTGTGTTGTGTTGTGTTTAGGGGTTTAAAGAACAGTGGGGTAAACATCACTTACCAACAACAAAGCAGCATGCTATGTAAAGTTAAGAAACACCTGTGGACACGAATCCTAATTTAGGTGCCCAGTCGTAATTCAGGTGCGCAATCTTCCTGGTGCCCAGTCTTCCTAGTGCCCACTCTTCTCCACCCCTAAGTGAAACTGGAACACTATACAAATTAAGCTAGTAAATGGTAGTCTTTCCCGATTGGCTGAAGTTTAGTCACGTATCTTTTTTATCAAAGAGCTGGAGAGATAGGGAGACTCCTGTTACTGAACAAACGCTCTATTATATAGCAATGATTACTATCAGAATATAGTGCTTTAACCTTTCAACAAAAACACTTTTGTTTTAACCAAAAAATATCCCTTAGCCGACCCAATTCAAAAGTTTGCAGTAAAATGGTTACAAAGAAGATCTAAGGGAAATGTTTGGGTGACTGTTAATAGGCTTTGGGAATCTATGGAGTCTATATTGAAACATTGACGAGGGTATTTTTGCGTATGAAAGCTGAAATTTGATATGAGATACCGGTTTTGGGCATCTAGGTCACGCTACATGTAAACAAGCATATCAATTCCAATTCAGCTGTGGAAATTTCCGTGAACAACACCCCCCATAACAAACATTACAATACAGTAAGTTGCTCTTCCTCGATTCCCAAAACACGCCCCTGCAACAAACCCTCTTTTTCGACGTTTCTCATTGGCTAGCTCTGAAACATGACTGTCATATCATGACAGTCATGACGAAACCTCAACCTGTTTTTTGCACTTTCTTCATTTACAGCACGTTCATCTATATAAACGTTTCAAATGTAAAGTGCCACGGGGTAACATGGCCACGGTCCGGATGTTACAATTCAATTCGGGTGAGTATAAGTACCCGTATTTTCCATATTGTTCAATAAAAAGCATTTTAATCCGATCGGCAGCCATTTTCTCATAGAGTTATAATATATCAGAGTACAATACACCTCGCAACCAATAGAGTCGCGTAGTTGAAAGCATATGGAGAAAATTCGGAGAAAATGGCTACCAATCGGATTAAAATGCTTTTTATTGAACAATACGGAAAATACAGGTACTTTTATGGGCCCGAGTAGAATTGTAACATCCGTGGCCATGGGGTAAGCACTTTATATTTTAAATGTGAATGTTTATGTAGATGTACGGGTTGTAAATGGAGAAGGTGCAAAAAACAGGTTGAAGTTCAGCCATGACGCTCGTGACGGACGAGCGTCGTGTGATCCATGGATACTCATTGGCTAACATGAAGGCGTGCTATTCAATTTGACGCAAGCCTCTGTACATAGGCCTATATAACATAATGTACAGCTTGTATTGTCAGACTTATTTCACGAGTTGAAGCGCATCACTGAATCAGAGCTACATACATCTGTGTTGTGAATACGCTGTTTCTGGGTTCCTCTGAGTAGGGTTGGATCAGATCATTGATTCTCGTAAACGCTCAAGTTCATCATCTCATGAATATTAAGTGGATTTGATGACATAATAGGGCTAAGACCAGCCCTGGCATCATTCAGCATCCATTAGTGCAAGGTCTGACAGAGCTTTCATCAGACTTTTTTTACCGGCCGACGGGTGGTGGTGGATAACTTTTTGTTTTCAGCAACGACGGCAGAAACCGATCTGAAAGAGCAATGGCTTTGAGAGGATCACTACTTCGTGTTCTCAGGACACAACTCGACCACAACTGCCAACAACGCAGAGCACAATCTGTGGCAATTATTGGCGCTCCGTTCTCTAAAGGCCAGGTAGGCTCTCCTATAACATGGAATATACATTAATAACGCTGTTATTAACGGATCTAAAGAATGTATGTGGTCTGAGCTAAATTCCATTAAAGCTATGGTATCCGATATGAATGCCATTAAGCTACGTAGTAGACTATACAACCTACATTATGTAGCCATATTCACAGTTTTTGTATTCATTTTTACAGAAAAGGAGAGGTGTGGAACATGGTCCCAAAGCCATCCGAGATGCGGGTCTGATCGAACGGCTTTCAAATTTAGGTGAGTTAAGATGCGAGGGGTGATGCGTGTACCCGGTGACATGATTATGTAACAGTAACAGTGGATGAACTTGACTGATCCCTCTTCATCTCCGGTTTAAGCTATATAACATTAGGCTAGTATAAAGTATAGGACGGCTATACATCATTAGGGTGTGTTAACATGGCAAATTAAACGGTGTTGCTCAGACAGATAATTAAGCGCTCTATTAGCCACATGTGTTCAAGTTCAAAAACTCATCGGTGAGCCGCATGGAGGGTAATCGGAAGCCTCGCCCCAAAACACGCTCGCCCCCATTCTTTTTCGCGGACCACTCAGCGGTTTTGTATTCGTGTATTTGTTTTACTGAGGATAAGGTTTGAAATAAGTTTAGGGTTGCCATGGGGTTAAGTTTAGGAATAAGGTTAGATTTTGGCACCGTTTTACTGACGTTACGTTTTTACTTGGTGGCGACCGTTCCGTGGTCGCCGGATTTGCCTCGGGGTGACTGTGTTTTGGGGCGAGCGTTTTGGTATTGCACGGAGGGAGGCAGGGAGCAGGAAAGGATTCCCACCCATTGTCGTCACTGCGGTTGGAGCCATGATCCACTGCGTCTACAATGTGACTGGCTGGGGGAACGCCTACGCTTTGTACTGTACTGTCTGCGACGTACAGTTTAACGGCTTTGTACTGTAGCCTAGACTTGAAAGATGATACGCCGAAAGGAACCTTTCAAGTCTTTATTTGGGATGAATGACTCACCCTCGGAGTATGAAAGAAACTCCACACCTTGTCAATGAAGGGAACACTAAAAAGAAACGAGCTTATGCTGTTCCCGGCTTAATAATAATTATTATTATTATAATAATAATAATAATAATAATAATAATAATAATAATAATAATAATAATAATAATTAAAAAATAATAATAATAATAATAATAATAATAATAATAATAAACGTTATTTGTATAGCACCTTTCATGACATCAAATGCAGCCCAAAGTGCTTTACATAAAATAAAAAAGAGATCACCAAAAGAAAAAGAACACAATATTAAACAAGATAATATGAAAGTAAAATATAATAAGATCAAGAACATGATCAAGAACAAATTAAAAGGAGGCAAGATCAAAATTGAAACAATACAAGAAAATAGCAAAAACAAAACATCACCATCACTTTAAAGCAGTGCCTGATCTGAGAGCTCAAACCAGTCAGGCATAGGTCCCTTACAATAAACGAACAATGATTGATAGATAAGGGAAGGCAATGCACACATTTACCCATGTAACCTATAAAATTGCCCTCAGGCTAGAAATGGAATGTGCAAGTCATTTTTTGCAAGATGATCCTTGTTAGCCTGGTTCCATACCATAGACCCCACCCACTCTCTGCGCTTCAGTCTGATAATCAGGCTAGATCCTTGTGGCATTTTGTCCCAGTCATAACATGAGATTAACATGTTGCACAACACCATCTCCCACTTTCGCCCTACAGCAGATCCATGTGTTATGTATTTTCCTTATGTTGAACTTTGTTGCTATGAAGCGGGCGATTGACATAATTTTAGTAGACAGATTCACGAGGAGCTACTGTGTATGTAGCTAAATTTTTCTCGTTTTGTCTAAACCAGTGGTTCTCAATTTTTTCATGAAAAGGACCCCAAAATGTATTGTTAAAATGTTTCAACAATGTTCCAATGTTATGATCTACATGCATGTAGATCGGCCATTTTCAAATAGCTGATGTATATAGGGTTACAGTGGTTAAATTGATTTTGATGCTAAATTATATTAACTAATTTTGCTGGGGACCCCCTGGAACCCCCTCAAGGACCCCTGGGGGTCCCTGGACCCCATGAGAACCACTGGGCTAAACAACAGATTGAACCTGAGGACAGGGAAAAGGTGTCATGCCTAAAGTAGCTGATTACGGTGACAAGCTATATTTGTAAGGACACTCTTACATAATCGCACTCACAGGAACAAGAAAAGATTAACACATTATTATTTTTTACAAGGCCCTAAATGGTTTAGCTCTCTGCTCGCTGACCTCTCAGATCAGGCACTGTTTAGTCAGGGGATATACAATAGTACCTTTTTATTATAACATGAGGTTAAGTGGCAATATTTAATCAACATAAGCACCAATGCCTCCTCATGCTTATTTGGCCAAATTAACTTAAATCAATTTAAGACTAAAACAAAAGACATTTTCTGTATATTTAAATTTTAGTTAGTATAAATTCAAGTAAACACTTTAAATGTTTTTATTTCACACCTTCTAGTTTTAGTTTAGGTTTAATTAAACCTTGCACCGTTATGTGACAATATTATGTACTGAAAAAGGACTAGTGAATAATGGGCTCCAGATGAAACAAGTCATTGGATTGAGTGACTCATATACTCTTGAGTCTCAACCTGAGTCAACAATAGGCAAATGAACCAAAGACTTCATATTATTATGAAAGACCTGCAACAACAGTATAGTTAATGTTGAAAGGGAAGTAACAGCGACAGTTAAATTATTTTAGTGCATGCCACACAAAAAGTGGAAAGTCCCATTTTCTAGGCACATGAATACACAAAAGGCTTAAACATAGTTACACAACTCAAAATTTCTAAATTCAAATATACTGTATAGGAAGGGGGAAGAAGGGGAAGGGTTCACAATCACATCATGATCAACCTCCCTGATTGGACTTTGTTTTACTTTAACTTAATTGATTTACTTAGAGATTACAGACCACACCTCTACAACACCTGCTTGGTGTGTAACTACCGCAATTTATTAAGATCTCATTTTGGAAAGGATCTTATACTTTCAAATACAAAATGAAAGGACCAGTAAAAATGTAGTGTCGTTGGAAGATACGTGTGTAGGGTGTTTGTCATCTTCCTGGTAGCCTTTTGCCCCGTTTGGCACCAGTGAGAAAAGATATTCAATGTCAGGTTTCATTGCTGCCATGCCACCACACGAGCACTTGCCAATGTATGAAACTGAATCTTCAACAGAAGTAAATACCATCCCCCTTACAGCATATCCATCTGTTCCCCTATCTAGAGATGGAGGTCAATTAACCACTTGAACCCAGCATCCCCATTCTGGGGGGAACATTCACCAAAAATAGATCTACAAGATCAAAACACATCGCAACAAAGTGCGTTGTGAGGTTGTAGACCGGCTATCTTTAGAGAAGAGATTTGGTAGAGTTGTAACTGATTTTGTCCATATCACAGAGTCCTACTTTTAATTACAGAAAACCATGGCCTCCTTGAATCGGCAATAACATTGTTATAATTCTGACCGAACAGTAGTAGAACTGGCATCTAAAATACTGCTGCACTAATGGGATTTTACTGGCTTTAATTGTACAGCAATACATGCTCAAAGTTGCATCAAGACAAGGGCTATTCCTGTCCCGCCTACGAATGGTAAAGAGGTACCAAAGTTGGTTCCCCTTACATCAGCAGAGTAACTCTACACCGTCAGGGCTCGTATTGCCAGACGTGCCCCCAATATCGCATCACTTGTTTACCCCAATGCACCGCCACCATGTCCTAAAACTAGGTGGACATTTTTCGGTGTTTATTCCCTCCATGCATTTAGAATGAGCCAGTCTGCCCTGGTAAGGCTGAAACCTGAGCACATCTGGGAAATGGGACTAATGGAAAGTGCTCCGTCACCAATGTTCCACTGCCGTTTAATGACTCAGCCTCATCAATCACGGAAATGGAGAAACTGGTCGGAGGGAATAATCTGGGTTATTCGCTGTATAGAAGGTTCATCTTGAGATCCAACTTGCAAATAATATGATGTGATACCCTTATTTGTGTAATTAACCCCCACACTTTATAACCATTGTATGTCTCTCTGGAGCTTCAGGTAAAATCTATAAACTACCAAATGTAAAGCACCTGACTTCATGGCAGTTTTCCTGTTTTGTCAGAATACCCTGTGCACGACTTTGGCGACCTCAAGTTCCATCATCCAGAGAAGGATGACTCCTTCATGCACGTGCCCTTCCCTCGCACTGTCGGAAGAGCCAATAAGCTCCTTTCAGGTGCTGTTAGCAATGCTGTTGGGGCTGGACACACTTGTGTCATGCTTGGAGGTGACCACAGGTAACTGAGAAGCTCAAGCTGCCGTTTCATTTGTCTCCAGAATTTAAAGGGATATTTCACTTTCAAAAAAACTTTTGGTCATTTTATCGTCTACTCAGGCTTTTGTGAGCCCCCCGGACCGTTTTTAAGTTGCTTGATTCAGTATTTAGATATTTGATATTCATTTTATCAGACACGCCCCCTTCCTATACAAACCCATTATAACTTCAAACTCCATTTTTAACATGTTAGATTCATCAAAAACACCCGTCCTTGGTTCTGGTGACTCACCCTGCCCTCCTAATACGCGAGGGGGCCGTGTTTTTTCGATAACTTTTTTCATTTATTTTTAATATTTTTTGGGAAAATGAAAAAAATTAAATACAATAAAAAAAAAATAAAAAAAAATGAAAAAAGTAATCGAAAAAACACGGCCCCCTCACAAATTAGGAGGGCAGGGTGAGTCAGCAGAACCAAGGACGGGTGTTTTTGATGAATCTAACGGGTTAAAAATGGAGTTTGAAGTTATAATGGGTTTGTATAGGAAGGGGGCGTGTCTGATAAAATGATTATCAAATATCTAAATACTAAATCAAGCAACTTAAAAACGGTCCGGGGGGCTCACAAAAGCCTGAGTAGACGATAAAATGACCCAAAGTTTTTTTGAAAGTGAAATATCCCTTTAACACGTAACAGTGCTACATGTATCATATACATACTGTATTATCAGCTATCACACCTACGAGCTACCTTCTGGAATGTTTTGTTTATCTCTTTATTTTTTTTATCAACTCTTTAGTTATAGTTTTAGTTTGTTGTTGTTTTCAGTAAATATTCCAATCTCAATTTCTGTTCACAGCCTGGCTATTGGATCAGTGGATGGCCATGCTCAACAGTGTCCTGACCTGTGTCTCATCTGGGTTGATGCCCATGCAGATGTGAATACTCCAACGACCTCACCCTCAGGGAACCTCCATGGACAGTCTGTGGCATTTTTGCTCAAAGAGCTGCAAGATAAGGTGAGAGAGAAAACACAGTCAGTCTGCAGTTAACTCAAGCAACACTAATAATAAACTGGAGGCACACAATCTACAGTTCCCTCTGCCCTCCACAAGGACACAACAGTAGCTGTAATAATAATGATTTAATGTATTTCTATACAAATGATGAATGGAGTTACAACATGGTAATCAATGATGATTAAAAGCCCCTCTACGGGGTGCCAATGGCCTAGTCCTAGTGGTTACCACATATAGGCTCTAATGCGTCTCGAGTTTGATTCCCGAGCCTGATGGCCTTTGCTGCGTGTCACACCCCATCTCTCTCTACCTGATTCCTGTCTCTCGCAGAAAAGCCTAAAAATATATATATTTTTAAAAAGCCATAGAAATGTACATAGAAATGATGACTGGAGTTACAAAGTGGTAATCAAAAATCATTAAAAGTCAATATGACAAAGCAAAAGTCATTTAGGTTTGAATAACAGGGAATGCATGAAAACACGATCACTAAAACAGGTAAAAACAAAGATTATGCCAATTAAGTACTAAAGTTGCTATACAAGCAAGTTTTGTTTTGTCCCACATAATTATTTATTTGTATTGAATTATTATTGCAAGCCGATTAGCCGAAGGGTTTCACAATAGTTCATTCCCTCCGTCAAGATACTAATAATAATTGTTTATCCAATCCGTCATTCACAGATGCCAGACGTCCCTGGTTTCTCGTGGATGAAGCCTTCCCTCTCATCCAGGGACCTGGTCTACATTGGCCTGCGGGATGTTGACCCCGGCGAGCAGTAAGTGTACATCACATTGATGAGCTCTTATCGAGAGACCTACTTTAGATGTTAGATGTAAAGAAGCTGATACCAAGAGGTTGCTGATATGAGTACATTTTGCCCTTTGTAGTTTCATCCTGAAGAACCTGGGTATTCAGTACTTCACCATGAGGGATATTGACAGGATTGGCATTCAAAGGGTCATGGAAGTTACTCTCGATCATCTCCTGTCAAGGTAAATTAAACGGCTTAACCCACTGCCCTCCTATTTCCCTACTCTTCATATACACAGGCACCTACTCGGCTTTTGGAAAACAATCGTGTTTTGTTACTGATAAAAACCTGACCGATATATCGGTTTGGTTGATATATGGGCCATTATTTCGTTATCAGCAATTATGCAGCCAATTTGTCTGGATTTTACCTGGCGTCCATATTTAGGGCATGTCATTATAGGTCAAAAGTTTTCAAAAATAGAAAATCTACACATATATAATATATATAATACTGTATATAATATGCACAATAAAAAATAACTATCAAAAAGTTATTTAATTTCTGTTTTTCAAATTAATTAGAAAATGTTTGACAAAATATCAGTCAAAACCACTGAGTACTACTGAGCTCAATTGACCATTGACCACCACAAAAGCATTGGATTAAAAAAACTGGCATCGGTCTGGCTCTACTCACTGCTTTCTCTTTCTTCCTGAACAGAAAACAGCGGCCGATCCATTTGAGCTTTGACATTGATGCATTCGACCCGTCTTTGGCTCCTGCCACAGGGACACCAGTGAATGGAGGTCTGACCTACAGGGAGGGAATCTACATCACAGAAGAAATTCATAACACAGGTAAGGAGGAGGGGACAAACACCTGCAATTTTTCTAAGATTCCTCTTTGTGTATTGTTTAAACAGCACTTTTAAGTGGTTGAGTGATATTCCGATGCTTCGGAATATCACTGCACTGTTTAATCTACAATACCATGGGCATGTTATCTGTGTAGGACACAAGATAAAACAGTGATTGTTATTCGAAATACAGTCCTTGTTTTCAATGTAGGTCACTCAGGATAAGAGAGTCTGACATAAGTATGTGTGGATGTGGTTGTGTTGATGTGCAGGCCTGCTGTCGGTTATGGACTTGGTGGAAGTGAACCCAACCCTGGCGGCCAGCCCTGAGGCAGTGGAGGCTACCGCAACACTAGCCGTTGATGTCATCGCATCCTCCTTGGGACAAACGAGAGAAGGAGCTCACATGCAGGTCCACGAGATCCCAAACGCTAAACAGGACACAGAGCAGCTCTGCATCTGAGAAACGGGAAGCAAGCTGAGCTTCTATGGACTTTTATGGATATCACCACTGAGCATTCCACAATCTTGAAAACGATGACTGCAATTTACCTGTAGCTGCCTGGAATTGTGGAGTTGTGGGTCTGTTTATTTTTCTAGTCTTTTTTCCTGTACTGTATAGCATTATGTTCAAAAACGTATGAATTCATAAATGCCCAACTAAAGGGCTTTAAAGACAGTTAGTTTTCATCACTACTACTGAGGCAAACACTTTTTGACCTGACAGAAAACTGCCATCATAATTTTTGCTGTGGATTTTATTTAATTAATTTAAATAGCAATGTTAAGGTATTTAAGTTCAGCATAATTGATATACGATGTAAATTAAGTGTTACTAAAACCACTGTGGCAGCACATTATCTGGTGTGCTTTGGCTTACAAGGAGATTGTGAGGCTGGATCTTCTGTGCATGTGTTTTGGCTCACAAAATTATGAGGCTGCCTCATAGGTATGACAAATGTTTGTTGAAAACATGTCCATTGTCTTGCTAGGGACGACATTCTCTTCAACTTTTCAACTGAAAAGAAATTTAATTTTCATCAAGCAACGGCAACAAAGTATAAATTGGGCTCTAAGTGGCTGTGCCAGTTGAATTGTACTGTAGTTATGTGTTTGCACTTTTGGACCAGCTATGGTTCTGTATTTTTCATCAGTTTTTTGTATTTTGACAATAAATGTGTATTTAGTATAATTATGATTCTTACTGTTTAGAGCAGTATTAACTTAGGTTTGAAACAATCTATACATTTGCCTTTGATGTGACCACAAATGACTAGTGTTTAAAATAAAAAGTACATATTTTGACCTTTGTGATCACGTCATTTCTGTGTGCAATTTTCCCTTCTTGCGATTACCCTTGTTATCTATAATCTAAACAATAAACAGTATAACTTTTGTCCTCCAAAATGCCAATCATTTGACATATATTTAAGTACAAAATGGCAGCTGGCTTTGAAGTAAAAATGTATATGCATTTTTCAATTGGTTTATTAGCCAATTGAAAATCTATACCAAACTAAATATTATTGATCAATGAATATCATCTGTCGGCCAGTTTCCATTTGCGTAAAGCCCAATACAACATAGTAGAGAACAAGATGATATGTCCAAATTATCACCAGATGTTAACCCAAAACAAATCATGAGGTACTCGCTACCTATTACGGGTAGATACAATTTGTAGAGTTACTTCCTTGGCCTGCTGGCATCGTGCACAAGAGAGTTGGCACTGATCAGCCAAGTGGTTTGTGAGATTAGCCCCAGACACACACTCACACCGTCTTTTAAACGGCTCAGCCCCTACTACAGTCCCACGCAGTAAAAAAAGTTTCCCAAATTGGCTTTTTAGAATGTTGCCCGTTGCAATCACGAGGTATGTCAGTGACCATGAACATATTTTGTAATCGAGCCCACTCTCATTCAAACAAGTGACACAAACAAAACCCACCACACACCACATGAGGACGGTGAAGAAAAACCAGTGGCCAGAGTAGTAAGATGTGGTTTTTAAAAATAGCCTTATCACCTATGTCAGGTGTGTGAGCATTAATTCAATTGCAACTTGTAGTAGATGTTGATAGCCAGCACTAACAAGGCCTTACATCTGCTGTCATATGGCCAGCTCTAGGCAATAGCAGTTCTGTAACGGATGTCTGGAATATAAAATTAAACAAAATGCTTTTAAGGGTTAACTTTAATACAGTGTAAGTAATTGGAATCTTAATTGTCAAAAGAAAGAAATTCAATTTTCAACATGTTCATATTATACAGTGATGTCACAATACAAAATATTGCATATGTGCGAGGAGTTTCCATGCCTTTTTTGTTTTCATATTCATACTTTCTTTGATTGGCAGGTGTGCGATTCAAGTCTCATTGCTGATAATTGGCGGGCATCTTTAACCATTTGAACCCTAGCGGCTCTATTCTGGGGTGAACAATCGTCAAAATAGCTGATCTACAAGGTCAATGCAACTCAATTGGCTACTATAGGGAAATACTAATGGCCCTAGTGTAGAGCCCCGGGGACCCCGGTCAACTAATAAGTGGTTGAGAAGTCACAATTCACAATAGTATTCAATGGAACTATTTTGCTCATGGACACTATTAAAATACAGTGGTAACACACATTATACAGGGCATATACAAAGCCTACACACCCCTGTTAAAATGGCAGGTTCTTGTGTGAGAAAGAAAAATGTAAACCAAGATAAATAATTGAATAACTTTGATTTTAATACAACCTATAATCTATAAAAAATCCAAAACAAACTGTGGGAGGGGAACAATAATGTACAGTAGTTGCAATGCACAACCTTAAACTAATGCTTTGCTGAAGCACATTTTGATTTTATTACAGCACTCAGTCTTTGAGGGCAGGAGCTTGGCACATACTGACTTGGCAATATTTTCTTCATTGCAAAAATGTTCCAGATACATCAAATGGCTATAGGGCATCTCCTGTGCAGTCTTTTCAGGTCACCCCCATATATTTTCAATTGGATTCAGGCTTGGATGGGCTGGTCCATTTCACCTTCTTTTGGTGAAGCTATTCCTTTGTTAAAGCTAACCTCTGTCACTTTCCCGTTTTGCCCCAGCTTCAAACCCGGCGGGTCTCCTGCGCAAGTGCTGAAACTTTTACCACTGAGCTAATAGAGCCTGCCTGCTTGCTTTCAAAATTTAGTTTTGAACTTCACCTGGTTGTGTCAAACCAGACACAGGATCTAAATGTCTCAATAGAAGAGCAGGGACACCAAATACATTATATTGTACATACTTTCATTTGGATGCATGCTTTGAGTCATTACTGCGCTAAAAGATAAAATTCCTCTACAGCTTTCTAGTAGATGGCTGACTGTTTAGTGTGTGTGGGGGAAGGGCAAAAAGCTTCCGCATTGCCAACCAACGCCATAAATACACCATAAGGCATGCAAACAGCCCCGAGGTTGTTGTTTTCTTTTGGGTCAGGTGTCACACAATTGCCCTATTTGGGTTCAAAAAGGTGACTGTAGCTGAAAAGTGACACTTTTGCATGTCTGAGTAACTTCCTGCAGCTCCTTTAATGTTGTAAGCCTCTTGGCATCATCCCTAACCAGCTTTCTATTGTCTTTTCAATGTTGGAGGGACTTCCTGTTTCTAGGTAATGTAACTGCTATATTTTCCTTCATAGCGAATCAGAGTCACTGTAATTGATGACAGGTGTATACTAACTACAAATTTTAACTACTATTTAACTATTCAATGTGACTGGCTGATTTTGAGAACCGCAACACAACCACATCCCCAATTACAATTATGCAACCATTTTATATACGCCAGTTCATTGCTGTTTATACATCACAAAAACATGCCATTTTAACAGGGATGTGTAGACCTTTATATACACTGTAAAAATAGATTCAATTGATACCATTTCATCAAAATGTTCGGTACTACAAACATAAAATACTTCATCACATTAGCTGCTTATAATACAAAGGTAAAATGCATTTCAATCACAGCCTAAAGTTGAGAAGTCATAAACCATTTTCCAAAGCTGCCCAAGTATCAAAGTATATAGGATACATTTAGACAGCATTGCCTCCTGTATAATTCCTCGCTGGGGAATGTAAGGATAATTTACTATTTTCTGAACTACATTTATACAGTACTCCTTCATGGAACCTGCTCTGGAATCAGCAGAATCTAGTGCCTGTCTTGGAAAGCTTCAGTATTTCTCGAGGGCATCACCTCAGGGGCAGAAGAGAGGCAATTCAAGTCCAATAAAACAGAGTGATTCTCAACAGTTGAGTCAAATGTCAGTCAGGTGTACCACTACTCATGGAGCAGAATCATCACTTGGATATTAACCCTGGTGACCCCATTAAGACTAAGTCATCTTGTTGTTCTCACATGCAGTCCCAGTCTGAAACAGTTTGTTTGATGCTGGAGGACAGCATTTGTGTAACTGGTTAGTTTAAGAGGTGAGACCAGGAAAGGAAAGAAGAGGCTTTGCCTGGTTGTCTGTTGCCCTCAGATGGTGCACGTAGTTCATTTTCTGAAGAACTTAAGGTAGATCACAGCACCCAGTATGGCAAGCTCCATTATAATGATGACAGCTAGCAGCAGCTTGTTGGTCATTAACCTGCAAGAGAATAATAAAGGTGGACATTAGGAAGAGGATGTGGTATGGCACAGCACCTTATGCATGGACTTCGGAGAAAACTGAATACTGGAGTTTAAATATATAGTGTAACTAGAACTTACCGTCGGGACATAGCACGCAGGACCTTACGGCTTTTACTAAGATTCTCTCCAGTGTGGACCAGCTACAAAATACCAAAAACACAGAAAGAAAAACTGATAATGCCATTCCATCAGCCAAACCAAATACCATAGGACATAAAAGCACTTCCATGTCCAGTGGGAAGAGATTTACAAGTGTATTGTTCTTTTCACTGCAACATTGACGTTTGTGCGACACACACACACACTACTGTGTTCGCACCGGGTAAATGAGAGAGAGAACTATAGCCTCAAGGTAGAGTGAACAAGGACGTGTAACCACCTGCATACAGGAGGGAATATTTCCGTACCAACATCACAGACATGACCTTGAAGAGCAAGTGGGCGGGGGTAAGACATGCACAAAAAATATTAATAAAAATACTTGCAAAAATGGATGCAAGACTATTTTGGGAATGTCTTCCTTAAAGTAGCACTTTACCCATTTTCTTTTTATACCTCTTTCTCCCCAATTTAGTTGTTAAATCCTGAAGGGGGCGTCAACAAGTGTCACTAGGTAGCGGCGGACATCTTGGGGGGTCATAAACCATAGATATAGAAACCTAGATACCTCATTGGCCTCTGCAGTTCGTTGGAGCGACCCGTATCGCGGTCGCCATTTTAGAGGAGGCAAGCTACCATTCAAAGTGACTACTGGCCAATCACAGCGCGTTGACTAATGGCCAATCACAGCGCGTCTAACTGACTTTTGCTGCGCGGCTGCCTCTTACAAAAAGACCCTCCCCCACCTGTCTCTGATTGGCCTACCGAACGCCCCCTTCTGTGACACACCAAGGACACACGCGGAAGCTTGCCTCCTCTAAAATGGCGCCCCAGATACGAATGCCTCAGAGGCGTCTACCTTTATATGTCTATGTCATAAACAGCTTGACTTAACATTGACTCTTACCCCCCCAATATGTCTGCAGCTACTATGCCACACCCCCGTGGTGACGACACGTTGCCAAGCACTATATGCCAATTGATTCCTCACTACACACATTTCTGTGTTGTCAAAGCTGTTGTATTCTACTGACTCACCTGCCAGTGAGGAGCACCAACCGGGAGGACTAGAGCCTTCATCTTACTCCTCCGGCCCAACACTCCCTGCTAACAGGTGCCACGCCAGCCCGTACGACTACGTGTAGTGATATCACCCTCTACGCCCAGCTTCCCTCCCCCGAACACGGGCCAATTGTGTTCGCATAGAGTAGACACTCGACAAAACCGGATGCACCACGGTGGATTCGAACCCACGACCTCCACAGTGGAATACTTTCATTACCGTAAGCAAGGAAATACCTGTCAATAATATTGACAGGTCGCCGGTCATTATTGAGAAATAAATCACCCTGTCGGGATTTATTTCTCAATAATGACCGGCGAACCGTCAATTATCCCTTGCATAATTGGTCTCCACTAATACTCATTATAAGATGGCACCATTTCTATATACTCACTCTGCATCTCATTGGTGGGCTATGGATAGTTCAGAAACCTGCCTACCAGTGACATCATTGATTGGGATTCCAAGCCAATAGAAAGTACAGCCTTTCTCTCATGGGAATGCACGCAAAGGTCTCTTACATGTGACTACTTTTTTGTCATTCCAAAAACCCATAAAAAAATACACAGTTGGCATGGCCTTCCGCCTTTCAGATATAGCTGTATAAATCGTATCTTAAATGCCATTATTTTTCAGCTGTGTAGCCAATGTCATTAACTGTCGTCCCAGAACTCATTCTAAGGTACTTCCTACTCCCGATTCCAGGTCCAATACTTGTGGAAATACAAACGATATGTTCACAGAACCCTGTCATGGAAAGGAGCAGCGCTATGCAGACCCATTGTGCCGCCGGTCGTGGAAAAGAGCCTATTGTTTTGCCACCCCCTTATGACTCAATCAATTAAGGGTGATTTATACCTTGTTGCATGACCACATCATATGACAAACATGTCCTTTTTGTTGTATGACAAAGGCAAAAGCCTTATTGTGAAACCGATTACGTCATTAGTTTGAATCCAGCTCATGACCAGCATCATGTCATGCCTTCTTTGGCTCTCTTCTGTTCATAGAGCATAAAGCAAATCTTCCATAAATCACCAGACAACTCACTCGGTTTCTTGTGCGGTCCAGCTGTTCCCTCTGCTCTCCCAGTTCCTCAATGATGTCACCACCTATTTGGTCCGTCTCAGCAGCAATACGCTGGCTTCGCTCAATGCTCTGCGTGGCGTTGTTTAGAGAATCGGTGCCCTGGAGCAGCAAGCTTCTCTGTGACTGCAAGTGTGTCTAAATGAGGTAAGGTGGGACAAATCATAATTCTTAGAAAAGGGCAAGAAATATAAAGATAAAGTTTGATTCGGTCAATGAACCTACTGAAAACCAGGGGAGAAATCCACAAGGCACCAGTGACTGATAAATCACAAAATTCACTTTTTACCAGCCAACTCTAGTTTAAGGATAAAACCATAATTGAATGAGGTGCGGTTATCTGCTAAAGTGATCAGAATGATCAAATATATGCAACTTGTCGAAGATTTTACAGCAGGAATATCCTAATAAGTAGTTTGCACAGGTCTGAAACCCACATTTCTATTCAAGTCTTCCAAAATATTTGAATTAATAGTTAATCAATTTGGACCCACCATTTCTTTCAGTGTTTACCAGGAATATTTATTAAAGAACCTGCTGATAGTAACCCAGGGGTTAAACACTCCCCACACTCACACTGTGTTCATTTTGGGATGAATAGATGCCCAGGTGGCCAACTCCTTCCCCTGGCCGCAGCCCTGGATCCGTGCTTTTAAAGTCTCTCTGTAGTTTGCCCAGGTCCCTGCGGTACAGGCGAATCTTTGTGACCATTCCATTTCGAAAAGACGAGGGCGCAGAATGCAACTCTTGCTCCATTCCTTGTAACTGTGGACAAACAATAATATTATGTAAGATCATTCACCACACAAGTTATGAGGGATGTTTATGCAATAGCAAACAGGTTATTGTTGACATACTTAGAGCTCATACAAGAGCATATTATCAATATGAGCTGAACTGTTTTATACAGTAAATGTAGTGATACAATCGATGCAGACATAAGATAAGAGAAACAAGGACAAATTCAGTTAAATCTCATCAGTTATAATCATGCAAAGTCCTGATAACAGCACTGCAGCCATGGAAACAAACAAGCTCCTTCTTTGCTAATACGTAGCAAACGTAACACCCAATGAATAACTCATTGTTATTATGAAACCTGTTTACATAATGTTACAGTCGATGTATGAAACCAAGAGAGGAACTTGCCATTTCTTCGGCCTCTCCCTGCCTTTCGTCGAAGGTTCTCACCAATCTCTTCTTCTCCTCTGCAAATGCCAGGTGTTTCAAATTGTAAGGAGACCAGATCAAGTTGAGACCGCGTCTACTGTCGTCCTAGTAACAGCAGATGTTGTCCCCGGTGAAAAAAACACGTAGCTGTCCTCGTCAATGCCGTTTTTTTTTCATATCACAATGTCAAAACATACCGATCTGATTCTTGTTTGGGTGAAGAAACGCCAGACAGACGAACACTCACGTTGCGTTGTGGACGGCTCTCCGTTGGTTTTGTTGTTGTTGTTGAGGAAAAGGAAGACAACCACTTCCTGTGTCAGTCTCTCTAACAATAAATTTACACGTTTTATAAATGCAACTATTTGCCATTGGAGTCGGAGTCAACATGTGTAAGGTACAATCACTATTCAGCCCATTCAAAGCGTGCAAATAAACGCATCAATGAATTAATAAATATATAAATAAATGTTCATTCCCTCCTGGGATTCGAACTCTTCCCAATGTCAGCATAAATACACCAGAGAGGCGCTTACTCCGGTGCGCCATTCTTTTCACAACAAATAGGTACCATAAACAAATCATAGAGTATACAACCAGCCATTAAAAAACAAAACAGACATGGTCACAGATTAACTTGAGACCTCAGTCACCACACTGATTTTATTTTACTGGTCTCCAACACGGCTGTTTACTACAGATTTGTTTCTAAAATATCTCACCATGATCATCTATTATTCATTATGTTATAGCTACTTAGAAATAGTAAATATGACGCATGATATAGGTTAGATAAACTGTTTATAACAGAAAATATGGCCAAAAGTGTCTGAAACCCCACATTACAGTGACGTGATTATTGACCAGTCAATTTTAAATGTCCTACAAATTATTGAAGCTAATGTTTATGTAATCTAATCACCTGGAAATAGTATGTTTAAGATACAGTTGCAGTCGCTGCACAGAAAATGGCATTTCAAGGCATGTCCATTTAGAGCTCTGGTCTCCGTTAGGAGCGGTGCTCCTCCCATTGACTGCAAATTCCACTACCGTGCGAGGTCTCCAACTGTAGTAAAACTAAAGAAAACGATTTTGCTACTCATCGAAACAAAGGCTGTTTTGTGTTGCTGAAAAACTATTCTCCACGGTGGGTTACATCTCAGCACACCACCTTCTCTGTATAATACACTTTTTGTGCAGAAAATAAAATATGTATTGCAGGTGAGTATTAAATTACTCACCTGCGCCCTCTACAGATCTGGTCAATATAAATAACCATTGATCATTAGGCCTACCATTGATCATAAACGAACAGTTTATCTAACCTATCATGCGTCATATTTACTATTTCTAAGTAGCCTATAACATAATGAATAATAGATGATCATGGTGAGATATTTGAGAAACAAATCTGTACTAAACAGCCGTGTGTTAGAGACCAGTAAAATAAAATCAGTGTGGTGACTTGAGGTCTCAAGTTGATCTGGCGACCATGTCTGTTTTGTTTTTTTAATGGCTGGTTGTATACTGTATGAGTTGTTAACGGTACGCAATTGTTGTGAGAAGAATGGCTCACTGGTGTAAGCACCTGTCTGGTGTATTTATGCTGACATTGGGAGTGGTTCGAATCCCCGAGGGGATAAACAATTATTTATTTATTTATGTATTCATTGATGCGTTTATTTCCACGCTTTAAATGGGCTGAATAGATATTGTACCTTACACACAATGACTCCAATGGCGAATAGTAGCATTTATAAAACGTTTAAATCTATTGTTAGAGAGACTGACACAGGAAAGAGTCTTCCTGTTTCTCAACAACAAAACCAACGGAGAGCCAGCGCCCAACGCAACGTGAGTGTTCGTCTGTCTGACGTTTCTTCATCCAAACAAGAATCAGATCGGTATGTTTTGACATTGTGATATGAAAACAAAAAACAACAGGCATTGACGAGGACAGCTACGTGTTCTTTCACCGTGGACAACATCTGCTGTTACTAGGACAACAGTAGACGCGGTCTCAACTTGATCTGGTCTCGTCTTAATCTTTGTCACCCGGACATGGGGGACATCACATTAGCTTAGCATACACAGAAACATTATTTATAATGTTAGCTTAGCCTTAGGGTTATTACACAGAAACACCATCTTAAATGCTATATTACACAGACATCATTTATAATGTAATGTTAGCTTAGTGTTATATTACACAAACGGTATTTATAATGTTAGTTTTAGTTGTATTACAAGTACAACACTAGCCCTGAAACATGACAAAACTTCAACCTGGTTTTTGCACTTTCTCTATTTACGCCCCGCACGCCTACATAAACATTCAGATTTCAAATATAAAGTGCTGACCCCATGGCCACGGATGTTACAATTCAATTCGGGCGGGTATGAGTAACCGTATCTTCTGTATTGTTCAATAAAAATAATTTTAATCCAATCGGCAGCCATTTTTCTCATAGTTATAATGTATCAGAGTGCAATACACCTCCCAACCGATAGGGTCGCGTAGTTGAAAGCATACGGAGAAAATTCGGGGGAAATGGCCACCGATCGGATTAATATGCTTTTTAGTGGACAATACGGAAAATACGGGTACTTATGCGGGCCCGGGTAGAATTGTAACATCTGTGGCCATGGGGCAAGCACTTTATATTTGACATCTGAACGTTTATGTAGATGTACAGGTTGTAAATAGAGAAAGTGCAAAAAACAGGTTGACGTTCAGCCATGACGCCCGTGACGGACAAACGTCGAGTGATCCATGGCTAAACAACACGACACATACATTATTTAGAGAAGCTTTTACACATAGTTATCTACTACAAGTTTACCTCCGTAACATTTCGCAGCTTTCTCCGGCATCAGCTTCAGCTCTTCATGCAGTGACTTGTATATTTCGTGCAACTTCTCAAATTCTTCCGATGACATTTTGCATTCACTGTAGATAAGAGCCGACCCCTTGATGAATACGCTCTCTTCAATACAGTCTACTAGCTACTAACTCCAATAATATCAGTTCGGTATTAGATACACTTTGTTGATAAATTAAAAACCATAATTAATATCTCGGGACTCTCTTCCGCATACTAATGGTCCTAGTGATCCGCAGCTGTTGACAACATCGTTTGTGCCTATGGTTTGTGCCTATAAATTGGGAGGTGGGTAATCATTTTATTTTTCATGGTACCAAATCGATTTTTAAAAATATTTATATATATATATATATATATATAATGCAAACGATGAAAGTAAAGATAAACACTGTTTGTGTCAAATATTTGTTTAACTATGGCCTTCTTTTATATACAGGCACAAAAGTGGACAGCTTTCACTGGTGCATTCTGGTAAATGTAGGTTTGGCAGATGGTTCTCTGAGGATAAATTATTTATCAGCTTTGTATTTCTATCCAACAAATGAATAATTCATCCTCTAAAGCCTATACAATAATTATATATCAGGTCTTAGAGATTGAGTCTGTTTTACTTTTATAGCTAAGACCAGCTAATATGACTTGCAATTATATACGTATCATATATTTAAAT
Source organism: Gymnoscopelus braueri (assembly GCF_963280865.1). NCBI lineage: Eukaryota > Metazoa > Chordata > Actinopteri > Myctophiformes > Myctophidae > Gymnoscopelus > Gymnoscopelus braueri. The sequence continues at coordinate 33,206,626 of NC_137621.1, read as the reverse complement.
GTATAATTGAATTTAATAAACAATCAACTCTTTGGAAAACATTTTTTTTATTATTATTATTATTATTATTATTATTATTATTATTATTATTATTATTATCATTTTCCAGAGGAATGGTAAACACAGAAACTACCATGGTAGAGCATATCACTAGCATAGGTCATTTAGCTACAGTACAGTACTAGCCATGGATCACACAACGTCTGTCACGACCGTCATGGATGAACCTCAACCTAGTGTTTACACTTTCTCCATTTACGCCCGTGCATCTACTTGAACGTTCAGATTTCAAATATAAAGTGCTTACCCCATGGCCACGGATGTTAAAATTCTGTTCGGGCCCACAGAAGTACCCATAGCTTCCGTATTGTTAAATAAAAAGCATTTTAATCCGATTGATGGCCATTTTCTTAGTTCTGTTGCCATATGCTTTTAACTTCACGGCCCTATCGGTTGTGAGGTGTATTGCACTCTGATACATTATACTCTATGAGGAAAATGGCCACCAATCGGATTAAAATGCTTTTTATTGAACAATACGGAATATAAGGCTACTTCTAAGAGCCCGTACATAATTACAACATCTGTGGCCATGGGGTAAGTACTTTACATTTGAAATTTGAACGTTTATGTTGATGTGCGGGCCATAAATGGAAAAGTGCAAACACCAGGTTCAAGTTCATCCACGGCTGTCATATGACAGTCATGTTTCAGGGCTACTACAGTACAAACTACAATCCCATGATTCCGTGTGTGAAGAGCATCTCTGCTACAGTAGCTAGGAGCCCCCACATCAGCTGTTCTCCACAGAGTAGTGGGAGGCGAGTGGAGCAAAGAGAAAGGCACGATGGTGCTTTTACTGATCGTCGCAGGCCTTGGAGTAGTAATATTATCGGTGGTTTTATTTGCGCCTTACATAAGGTAAGCAGCATCAGTAGCATCTCCTTAATAAACACTTGTTCCATAATAATATACTGTTATGGATGCGAGTCAGGCAGTGTATCATTTGCAGCGAGCATTATATTGAATTTCTATGATAAAATAAATGTAATTTCCCAGGTTTTGATTGATTGATTGAATACTTTATTCAGCAGTTTGCAAAAAAAAGGGATGCTAGAAAGGATTAAACCCAAGAAAGCACTATGGCTTATTTCCATTGGGGTCCTGTGTATTCAATTCATCGAATTGTGTATTCATTCATTCAGGTCAGGCCAACTCCTCTGACAGCTGACATCTTATCCTGTGTTTTGTATTCTTCGATTCGGATGTGCTTTTAAAATCAGTTATTTAGAATGTAATCAATTAAACAAAAATAATGCATCGACAGACAGATGTATAGTTCTGCATAGGTGAGCATGCATCTCTCCAACGGTCAAACCCATCTCATATACACAAGCCAATCTGAGCGTTGAGCGTGGGCGGAGTTCTATTTGTATGCATTAATGTTGCTGGGTCATTGGTTATGGGGCGGCTCTATTAAGTGGCGTGGGTCGTACGACTTGACGTTTCTTGGCTTGCTTTGATTGATTGATTGATTGATCGAATACCTTATTAACAGTTTGCCCCAAAAAAGCACAGAAAATACAGTTCTGGTCTGATAAAAGGACTAAAACCCAAGAAAGCACATTGGCTTGTTTCCATTGGGGTAATGTGTACTCAATTCATCAAAACATTTAATGGCAATTTCAAACAAATATACAATACTATGCAAAAACATCAGATATGAATTAGTTGTAATCAAAAATAGAAATATGTACAGTAAACAGTTGGGGGGGGGGGATTTCTGGTTATAGGCTTGGACTTTTTTTTTAGTGGAGCTTTCTCTGGTGTTCTGTTTGTGGACGTCTTTGACGTTTTTGAAGTATTTTGACAGGTACATGGGTGTCTTTGTGGTGTAGTGTATAACATTAACAGTTATTGATCAGAGTTTAAATTCATGCATTCAGTTTTAACCAGTAGCCTAGTAATAGTAATTATTAGGTTTGACATCCTGATCCTGATATTCTCATCTATACTCAAGGGAATGTGGTTTTGTTTTGACCCTTGTTGCTTCCTTGTTGTGGATCCAATAATTTAATCTCATTCTACTGTTAGTTAGTACCCCAAATTACTAAATAAAAAATGTTGAATGTACAAAGTATTAGTCATTCAAATTATGTTCCTATTTTGTGATAATAAATTAATAAGAATTCTAAACAGGAGATATGCAGCTGGACCAGTGTGCAAGACAATATCTCGCCTGGATGGGAAGACCGCCCTAATCACTGGAGCTAACACAGGGATTGGGAAGGAAACAGCCCTGGACCTAGCTATAAGAGGTGAGGTAGAAGTTAGAACCTCCAAATAGAGCTAAATGTAATACTGTTTCCAAAAAGTATGCAATCCTGACCTTCCATGCCAGTGGATGATAATGTGTAAATGTCAAACTAGTGGTTTTACCCTCAGAAAATGGCTCCAAATATTGTTGAGCAATGCATGCTGCACAGTTCTTTAAATTGTACAGCATATTTTCTTTCTACATACGATGAAGTAAAGGGGCATCATCGTTCACTTTGACACTTTGAAAATGTGTCATCTTTAGTAAAGAGAGAAATCAAACCAATAAACCATATTTACACAGCAACCATGTTGCTTTTATTCCATATTCAGGGGGGGTTATGAACTCCCAAGTATATTAAGTAGTAGTAAGAGAAAAATGGCTGGCGTGTAAAAATAGTGAATGACTGTTTTTAATTACAGGGGCCAGGGTGATAATGGCTTGTCGGAATGTAGAAAAGGGTGAGGAGGCTGCAGCCAGTATCTGTGCCGTATACCCCGAAGCACAAGTGGAGGTTCGAGAGCTGGACTTGGCAGATTCGTGCTCTATACGTGCCTTTGCACAGACATTTCTCAGAGGTACATATATATTAACTGTGAGATACTTTATTTCGTAATTCATCCTCAATCCATCATAACTGAAACATTTTCTTGCACTGTTTTTCTGTTTAGAGGTCGACCATCTTCATATTCTCATTAACAATGCTGGGGTGATGATGTGTCCCTACAAGAAAACCACAGATGGCTTCGAGATGCAGATTGGAGTAAACCACTTAGGTGAGTATTTACAGAAATGTTTTGTAAGTAAAGTAACATTAAACAGGATAGGGCTCCAGTAGCCTCCATGTACCGATTACCTGACTGACTGACTGACTGATTGATTCACTGATTCACTCTTAGGATCAACATCTTTTGGATGAAAATTGTCATACAAAGTAGAATTAATCATTCTGGGCCTCACCAGTAGCTGAAAGGTTAAGGGTGATTCATATTTAGTTAGTCACACACCACCAAAATAGCAATTTTTGGTGCGCAATACCGGCATGCAACAAAGTACAAATCAGGGGTTAGTGTGCTGACTACATAATCACCTGCTTCAGGACTGCCTGGAGTCCTGCAAGTCAAAAACAGCCCCTGTCTGTGAAGTTTACAAATTGAATATTAAATTATCCCAAACCCTTAGCTGTCCCTTTTTACAAACAAGACAGGAACCATCAATTATTAGCTGAATAATAAAGTGAAAAGCTCTGCACCACTGACTGTACGTTTTCCTTACCACTGCTATAGGCCACTTCCTGTTGACCTCGCTGCTGATTGGTCTGCTGAAGCGCAGCGCGCCAGCCCGTATTGTCGTTGTTTCCTCTCTGGCACACAACTTTGGCTGGATCCGTTTTCATGACCTACAGAGCCAAGGCAGCTACAACAGTGGGTTAGCATACTGTCAGAGCAAGCTGGCCAATGTGCTCTTTGCCAGGGAGTTGGCTCGCAGACTCAAAGGTAGACACACGCATACCGCATATCACACACACACACACACACACACACACACACACACACACACACACACACACACTGTCTTCCTCAAATGCACACACACAAACGCGCAGGACAGATGACCTGCTCTGCCCTGTGGCAACAAGAGGAGTAAAAAGGAGAGTATTATAAATGTTCTGATGTGTAGAATAGTGCTTTATATCATCAAAGACGACCCTAACCGTGTAATTGTTTGTATTGAAGAGGTTTTTACTGTCTTTGCAAACATATCATTGAACTATAACATGGTCACCACCCCATTATTAGCAACATTAGAAGTGGAGATTCCTGGCACTACACTATGAAAACACTTGCAATTTGTACCTTCCACGGTACCTCCCTCCTATGTGTTTCTCTTGACAGGTTGTAATGTGACTGTGAACTCAGTTCACCCGGGAACAGTAAACTCAGAGCTCACCAGACACTCAACCCTCATGACAATATTCTTCGCCGCCTTCTCCTTGTTCCTTAAAACACCACGGGAGGGAGCACAGACATCCATCTACTGCGCCGTGGCAGAGGAGCTGCACTCCATCTCTGGGAAACATTTCAGGTAGGCTAACAGCAGATGAGTTTCACATGTTAGGTATTTAGCTAAAGTGTAACTTTACCATAAGCCTGCTTTCCTGGATCAACATTACCAACAACCAATAGAAAGTACAGTAGTCACCCATTGGTCATTTTTCACTTAAGTCATACTCTGGGGACACCCCACCTCAACAGGGTTGGCTATGACGTAAGAGCAGGGGATTATGGTCAATTGTCAGAGACATAGCAGGGATCTGATGATGTAGAGGGAGGAAATCATTAATTTAAACCAAACCTGGCAAATATGTATATATATTTGGAATGTATTTTAAATTATATTCCTATTTTACATACACCAACTACGCTGCAAGATATTATACAAGTAAGTAGCCTTGGGACCAACGGTTCCCGTGCCATGTGGTCCATAGGGCAGGAGCCAACAGTATCTCCTGTGTCTGTAGCATGAGGCGGCTTGGTGTACGAGTACACCCCTTGACATGACGCTAGTATGTCACAGGGACCAGCTCAGTGGCTTTCTGGTTAGAGTGTCTGCCCTGAGATTGGGAGGCGGGTTCAATCCCCTGGCTGATTCATACCAAAGGGACCCAATGCCTCCCTGCTTGGCACTCAACATTAAGGGTTGGATTGGGGGTAAGTCCCTACAAGGAATATAAGGCCATTCTATTAATGGCCTTAATTCTTTTGCTCCAGAAATAAATGTCAATAAATGCCTAAAATGTGCAAATACACCCAGAACTACAAAGAATACATCTTGACATATTTTGAAGTCTAATTATTATAGTGTGTTATAATAATCTACATCAGAAGTTCTCAAACAATGGGTCGGGAGACTCTGGACCCTAAGTGGGATTGCGGGAAGGTGAAGATGGGGTCAAAAATCATGCCAAAACAGAAATGAGGTTGTATCATCCAAACTCGGCCACAGTACTTTCACTAGCCGTTATGTAATATTCTCCCTCTCACACTCTCTCCCTCTCTCTCAGTGATTGTGCCCCTGCCTTCGTTGCCCCGCAGGGCAGGAATGAAAAGACAGCACAGAGACTTTGGGAAGTCAGTTGTGAACTTCTCTGTATTGAATGGGACTGATTCAAGCCTTGAACTGTCATCTATCTCTGTTCTCAAAATTCGTATACATTCAAACCTCATTTATTCCATTTGTTTCATTGTTAGTTTTTAAATGTACTTTCAACGTTTAACTACTGAGATTACAAGCAGCTGGGGTAATAATGTAAAGGTATCATAATGCAACGTTGCTGTTTTTGTGTAATATTGCAGTATTTACATTTTAATACAGTTCATTAAGTATTTTGGTATTCCAACGTGACTGGTTCCACACAACCAAAACAACTCAACTGTATTTGTATGTAAGCCACAAATACTTTGTATTATATATTTTTTGTGACACAATGTGAATACTATGTCGGCAAAAAAGCAACTTAATATTTTGTGATGCTGTAGGAAAACTGTGAAGGGTCCAGCCAGGGTAAATTGCAAATCTATTACTAGAAATTGTATTCGTTTTTTTGCTTTCTGTTTTTAGATTTCTTCTTAAATTACTCCAGGATTTGCCATCATATTGCTTGATTCTGTGCATTTCTGAAAGAGTTCAAGGGTTGTGTAATGCTTTCTGAGAAGAGATTTGAATTAAATAAGCTTTTGTAGATGTACTATATTTATACCATGTATTCATATAAAATTACAGTTTGTTATAATCCTTGCCAATTTTTTTAAATATTAACTTGTTTCCTACAATAAACTTGTGACAGTCAAAGTTGCAACCCCTTGCAATATTTACAGAGAAATGTTAATTTTTGCAAAAGATCCCCCTGCAAATCCCTGGAGTAACTATCATTCCAAGCTTGGTTCCTGTGTTTTAAAGTTTTTTTTTGCCATTTCCGTTTCTCTCACGGCATTCACTATGAGCAAGGTTGCCAAGAGATTATAGCATTTTATACAAAAGTGAAACATGCCTTTTACTACATTTACATCCATGTCTGGAGTTGAATGTTTACATTTCATGTAAATAAATAGACATATTAATAGAAAGTGACTTCTTTTATTTTCTCATGTAATAGCTACATTATTATCTCATGCCTACTTACCCACTTAAACCCCAGCATCTGTATTCTGGGAAAACCTTTGCAGAAAATAGCTATTAGCTATTTTCAGCAAAGATATTTAATGTAGAAAACAGAAAATGCATTAGTATAGAGCCCAGAGGGACTCCACTCAACGTATGGGGTTCAAGAGGTTAAAGTGATGCACACATACTGAAAGTAAAAATGTGATGCGTGCATACTCAAAAGTGAAAGAGTAATAATGCGTGCCTACTGAAAGTGAGAGAATGATGCACGCCTACTCAAAGTGAAAGAGTGATGTGCACCACCTACCCCCTGTCTGGGGGTATGTCCTCTGGGTAGTAGGCTGCTGGCTACACTGTCATTATGACTAGTGATTTTCATCCTGTGCCAACTCAAAGTGAAAGTGATGTGTGTTTGGATGTGGGTGAATTGACTGTCAACAAAAGCGTGTCCTGTCATTTACTTTCAAAATGACTGATTAGAATAAATTGATACATTGGCATTTCAGGGATTAAGTGCAGCTGGAGCTGGACATGGCTGGAATTGGAGGTTGAAATTTAGGTTAAAGGGATAGTTCACCCAAAATAAATATTTTCTCAATCGATATTGTCGCATTCCAAGGCCAATAATTTGATGACCGGCAGTGGCAGCGGTTCCGGTCATCAAAGTCATTTTGGGGGTGAACTATCCCTTTAAAGAACAAGAGCGTATCATCGATGTCGGGCAGAAACCTTGTATGTCCAAAATGACTACTTTTCAGAAAATGTAAATAAGGGAGATGTCCCAATACATATCTCAATGTATTATTGAGATATCATGTCCACAAGGTTGGGTGGGACGAATGGACGGACAACCTCAAAACATCTGGGCATGGCTGTCCGCCGGGAAGGCATGAAAAAAAGAACGTTTCCATTATAGCAACACTGCTTGCATGTCAAACATGAAAGAGGAAGTAGTCAATCCATGGGGGCAACCGTGACGTGCATTTGTTGTTTGGTATTCATAGCCAGGAGTGTCACTGGGTCCCCCAGTAAAGTAAATGACAGTGAACACAGAAACAGGGTGCTTATTATGACCTATCTATGATTACAATGAAGCACATTTGATTCTACATTTAAAGGTGAATACAAGACAACTTGAGCAGATTGTGGAGTTTCCATTGGTCTCCATGTAAAACCTTCTGAAATCATTGACCCCAAGTAAGAAAACAAAGTTAAGTTGAAGTCAAGTTGTCTCATACTCAGCTCAGGGTTATTCATTTATATTTCTTTGTTAACGCACACAAACTGGATATGTGGGTACTGGCTTAGAAAAAAGGGAAAGGTTGGGCACTCTATGAATAGGGAGTTTCTAGCCTGCGAGAGAATAAAAAGTAAATGACATCATGTACATTTATATACACAATCCACATTTTATTAGTGAGGTTTTATCAACATGGCAACTGTATCACAGTAATTTTAACAATCTGAAAAGGCAGATTCATTATTAAATGAATTCATTAGTAATTCAACCAGACCACTAGCCTCAAAAATCCATTTTTCTGAGGACAACTAAATTTGTCTTCCTTTTTACCTTCAATCTCAAACACCATTATCATTAGCAGTCAAAATATCCTTACCAATTTTACACTAGTTTTCCTGCATAATTTGTTATTTGAGACTCACCAAGTATAAAGTGCGGCAGTGAAAAGACAACAGTCCTGATCATATAGGCGGCTTTGAGTGCAAACACATCCATATAAAATGACAATGGCCCATCTCAACACCCTAAAATGGCTTCTTCTCATCTCCGATGATCATATGTGTTTTGTTGAGAGGGAAAAAGAGGCCAGGGTGTTATAGTTTAAACTACAGTTGATGCGACACGTGAATGCCTCTGATCACATCACCAGATCGGCACCATGATGCCTTGCTAAATATAAACATAAATATAATCCACAGCTTGACAAAGCTGATTCTGTAACATAGGTGGCCATCATGAACAAATAACTTAATTTAACACTTTTTTCATGGCATGAAGTTATTTTGTCCAGGTCGTAAAACAAAACAAAACAAACACACACACACACACACACACACACACACACGCACACACACAGAAATATGGCAAAGATGAAATCCCTTTTTGTAACATACCATGATTGTTTCTGTATGTCTATATATACACAATATATTAAAATAATTCACAGGTTTCTGTTAGTTCTTTTCAGAATGATATGAGCATCATGTGTTTTTGACAGAAAAATATGAAAACATAGTTTCACAGCAGTGACGGAGCCAATTACTTTACACCTTTTCAAAACACCTAATGCAGAAAACATTTAATCAATGCAGTGAAAAGACATATGCTCTGAACAGACTTTCAGAGACAAAACATTAAAAGACACATATGCCACCTGGAGACAATCATGGTGACCAGAGAGGACTTTTTTCATGTTTTCAATTCAAATCACCTTTCCAAGCTCAACTTCTTAAACATTAATAATTAATTGAGGTCCCTTTGTGCATCCAACTTCCAAGTATTTGTTTTCTGGAAAGCTCCTTTGTGCTAACCTTAATGCCCTTTCAGTACCTCAAATGCCATGTTTTTTGTTTATTAATACCATTATTATTATTATTATTATTATTATTATTATTATTATTATTATCAATTATTATCCTCATTAAAAGGAAATAGGTTAATGATGGTGAAAACATTGAAGCAAGAATGACAGGTGAAACCAACAGGTAAACAGCATCGACAAGAACACAGTTCAAAACTGTAAATTCAACATTCCAAATTGTCTGTGTTCAGAGGTATTGAAAGTGTACCAATATTTCCTGGACTGGTTAAACTTGAGGGGTTTCATACAGCTCATTGCATTTCCATTTGAATGAAACAAAACCCCACTTCATCCACGAGCAAAATATAACAAGGACAAAGAAATGGCAAAACACAGTACAACCCACTAAGACATTTTCAGAGGCTTTTCTGTAAGCAATATTATATTTTCCCTTTTGGCTGAGGTAGAACATAAATACTCTGTAAGAGATTATGCCTAGACGTTTAGTGTTTAAAGTTGAACTATGTGTGCATATTGCGTCTTTAGTTTTTTGTTTGTTGAATTCTTGTTATAATTGTTATAGAGTGGTTGTCATTCTAGTGCAGTTTTGCTGTTCCCTCGCCACAGAAATGGATGAAACACACAAGGTAATAATTACGGTCAATAAGACCAGAGTGGGAGGGATAAAGCACAATGGTGTTTCTTTAAAAGAAGTAGGAGTCTGCACAAACAATAGGTATTCAAGGCAATCATAAGGGTTCCTACTGTACTTTTCATACCGGCTCTTACCTCAACTAGACAGCATCAGATTTTGGTCAGGAGGGAGTATTGGCTGATAGAGCCACTGCACTGCATAACTGAGAATAATTATTTTAAATAGGATAGCATAATATATACTGTATATATATGACATTTTGCCCCCCACCCCCATACTCTTCCAGACATGGACAAACATACTTTTACCATACCATTAATGCTTTCTGTTTAGGAACCCTGGACTCTCGAATCACAAACGACACCCACCGCTCTTAACATGCTCACTGGAACTGTTAGTGACATATGCCCTAGTTAAGACCAACTCTGTCACTACCCTGCGCTGTGATGCCGTTACCTAGCATTGGGTCGCCCCTGGCGCTGCTGTGAGCTTTTGTTGTGGTGCTCAGACAGCCACTGGCGACAGATGTTCTGCATCACCGAGTCCTCTGCAGCCTCGGCAGCCAGCAGGACCTCCTGCACCAGCGGGCCGGCTCGGCTGGACTCCAGTTTCACCGCCAGGAGGTACGCTGGCCGCAGCTTGCTGCACTGCAGGTAGGCCTTGATCTGTGAATGGAGGGCAGGCATAGTGATAACACTGTGGTGCTAATGCTAATGATGCTAATAAAGTTGATAACAATGAAACACACCGACATGATTGTGATTCATTAATATGGTGCTTTTCAAAAATGAAAGTTGTGCGCTGCTTCACAGCCCTGATAATAGAGATACTACTGTATATAGGCCTTAATCTTTAGATAATGATAATACAGTATTGTGATAATAGTAATATTATATATAACATGGCATTTTTAATCATGCTAATTAAATGCTTTAATTAATAAAATGTTATTTTGTCCTGTATGGTAGAGTATGTTAATACAATATAACTTATACAATTGGGGTGGTTGTATTTTGTCTCCCTGCTGACTGCTCTTCTATTGAGACATTTACCGGTAGTTCGTGTCAAAGGTCATGTCTCAGCTAGACACAGGATCTGATACGAATTTTGACCTGATGGTCAAGATTCAATTTATCCCCTGAGCAAGCAGCCAGGCTCCATTAGCTCAAGGGTAAAAATGTCAGCACTTGTGCAGGAAACCGCGTTCAAGTCCGGGGTAGAAGAGGAAAGGTACATAGTGCAGCTTTAAAGCACTATATTCTGATAGTAATCATTGTTATAGAGTATTCAGTAACAGAGGCCTCCCCGTCTCTTCAGCTCTTTAATAAACAGAGAATTAATTTCAGGTGGGCGGAAAAATCTCAGCCAATTAGGAAAGAGTACCCATTTGTCTGCTCATTTCTTCCAATGCACTTCCAATTTCACTTTTTGAAACTGTATACCGTGCAAGTTCTCTCTCCTGATTGGATAAAATAGGTATCCGGACCTGAAAATGCATTTTCTGTTTAGTAAAGAGCAGGAGAGACATGGGGACTCCTGTTACTGAACTAGCACTCTATAGCAATGAGCACTATCAGAATATAAAGCTGTTTTAACAAAATAATTAGTGAATTGTGCATTAGTGAAGAGGAAAGTTGAAAAATAAATTGAGCATTGAGGTTTACTCTACCTTGTTCTCTGTGCCCTTTGTCTCCAAAATGAGACTCTCCAACTCCTTGGCCTAAATAGAATAAATGAAAGTCAGACGGAACATTCTTCATCAGGTATCTACATAGCAGCCAGCATACTGTCAAGGAGTGTTAATTCTAAGCACACATTTTATTTCTACTATGTCAAAAAGGACCGTCACTCACATCTACAGATTGTACTACGTCAAAAGGACCGACACTCACATTGGCAGGACCCTTTTCTGCAATAGAGACACAGCTGAGGACGATAGCATCGCAGTCGTTCTTGGTGGCTGTCCCCGACTCCCCCACACACTTTAGCAGCTGACGGACAGCCCCATACTGCCTCTGACGGACCAGCCTTTGACCCACACGCACATACACCGTCTGGGTCTCCAGCTGGAAGTCCTGGGTGGAGGGGAAGGAGGGGAGCGAAGGAGGGATTGAGAGTGAAACACACAAAACAGTCATATTTTATTAAAGCTTAGGGAAAAACATATGTAAATGTTCCCGTGTTGTGCAACTGTATGTTTGTCAACTATGCGTCACTACAGTAAGCTGAAAGTGAACTGAACTGAAATGGGTTGACATGCTTTGATGAAAACCCACTGTGACAAAACAGAGCACATCTCTCTCATACCTGTATGACTCTGTATGCTATACCGAACCCCTCTTCAATGTTCTTCCCTCCAAGCATCACCTGAAAATGTACACATTTTGTTATGGTCTCCATAACATACAAACCACCAAAGTTTTTATTACACACAGAATACTGAAGATGAAAATAGCAGATCCACAAACTCACACGCCACGATGCAACGCAGTGTGAGCTTGTAGATTGGCCAGTATGTGCTTTTCATAATGCAATACAACAAATCAGCCCACCTTGCAGGCCACCTCAATCTTGTTGTTGCCGTTACCAAACAGTGTGGGGGGTGCGGTGGAAGCTGTGCTGTTAGTGGAAGGGGTAGTCGTATATACAGTCTTGGAGGACGCTGAAGATTCACAGCGATGAAGGAACCGTGTTACCTCCAGCTGAAGCTCAATTGTGTTCATGTGCCTGGAGGCAATAGCAAGAGATCATAGAAGCTATGGTATACGTACACAACTTAAACACCAGACAGATGAATGTTACAAATTGATCTAATCTGACCTATAAAAATCTAAAATACATCCATATGTATACACACACACACACTGCAGACGTGATGAATAAATTATACGAGAATCACTGTGCCGAGTATTTACCATCAAAACTATTCATATAGTCAATGACTCATTCATACAGGTTGATGCCTTTATTCATGGTGAAAAATCTAACTTGTTCTGAAAAAAGAAATTTTATGCGCTTCATCACCGCATATAATGAGTGTTCTGTGTGGATGTACTCATTACTCAATACTTTTGGTTGCATTAATCGCACAGTAAATGCACCCCCGGTGTGTCAGCACCTTTACCTGGACACATCGTTGGAGGACATTGTCTTCCTGAAGGAGTTGACTGCAGACTTCCTCCGACCTTGCTGCTCCTGCAGGTAAGTCCTCAGGTGTTCCTTGGCTCTGACCAACCACCTCTGATCAAGGTCAAGATGATACAGTCAACGGTTAACGTCAGGGTCAGGGTCAAAGTGAGATCTTTACAAATGTCCTAATTCATTTGGTTTTTATAGGTTTCTTTTGGGAACTTGCAATGTTCCATAAATAAATGTGTAATTTTTCACGTCCTTCCACTGCTGCACGTGAGGTGAAGAAACGTGGGAGTGTGTCACAAATACGTTTCAGCACCTCACGTGCTTGGTCACAATCCAAGTTAACATACTAAACTAGGTCCCATAGGGAAATCCTTATACTGTAGTTGGTGGTTTGACTGTTTGCCCACTAAAGCCCTTTAAATCTCATACAACAAATAGCAAAAATAGCAGACCTACATACTCATACATTACATACATATACGTCACGGCCGCTTTTGATTTTTGATTTTTTTTTTGCCATGTCCAGGTTGAAAGTAGTTGAAAGAGAAAAAGAAAATGGGGCAAATGATATACTGCACCTGCTGTTCTCCCAACTGCAAGTATGATTGAGCCCCATGGGTGAAGAAACGGATACATGTCATGGCCGCCCGCACATGATCCTGTAGTATAAATAATTATTATTATGATTTATGTGGAATTAATCTCCTAAGCACTGAATGAAAATGTATTTGTTCAAATTGAAATAAATTTGAATTCCATCCACACCATATCATGATCCATATACAGTATATTGTGTGTGTGTGTGTGTGTGTGTGTGTGTGTGTGTGTGTGTGTGTGTGTGTGTGTGTGTGTGTGTGTGTGCAGACAGACAGACAGACATACATACAGTATAGACTACATATATATATATATATATATCAATGATTCAGACCATCATGAACTGCTGGAGCTGGTAGAGGGTGTGGTAGTATCCCCGGCGCTGCAGGAATTGGCAGGCGGCAATCAGGTAGCGGCTACAGGCCTCCAGGCCGGGGTCCAGGGTCTCCAACATGCCCTGCAACATGCCCAGACGACTGCACTCCAAACTAGGCTGCAGCACTCCCTCCAAGAACACCTCATCCAGGCAGTCCTGGGATTTAAACATTCATTGACGATGACTATTGGTCATGAGTATGAGTGTTCCCTTTATTTTTAAAGTCCCCTCAACAGTTCAGAAATTTCTAAGTGCTTTTATAATGCATTTCTGACAAACACCACCTCACTAGCTGTGCGATATGACTGCAACTCAATATCACCATTATTTAAAACTTTTGCATCAATTACGATTAATGAACGATAACAAAAAAAGAACATAGTGAAAAGAGTAGATCTACACACTCACAACACATCGCGATACGTTGTGAGCTTGTATATCGGCTAATTTTTTTATGCACCATTGTACAACAAAGAATAATACAGGGTTAAGTGGTTAATTAGACTAATCGATTTAGTCGATTATAAAGAATCGAACAGAGGGTCGATTCGTTGATATATAAGAAATAAAATACAAATATTCAAAATATTGATTATTCGATTAATCTACATGAGCAAGATTAAGTCAGTTATTGGTTCTAAATATCGGTTTCGATATACAGTATTTACGGTTCATTGCCCAGCCCTACTCCTCACCTTGCTGAGCAGGTGTACCAGTGCCTCCCTCATGCAGTCCTGACGCATGTAGAAGCTGACCAGGGCCAGGTGTGTTCCATAGGCATTCAGGTAGTACAGACACTCCTGGTGGAGGCTGCTGTTCAGGGCCTGTCCCTCCGGCCAGTCCACTGGGCCGGACTCAGACAGGGCCTCCTTCAGCTCCCACAGAGAAGCCAGGATCTCCTCGCCAAAAGGCTGCAACACACATAAGCACACACACACATAAATGATATAGATAAATGTGCAGGTACAAGAGGTACACATACCGGCAGGCGGACACTGAGTCATATAAAAGGCATGTGTACACACAAAGCTACACATAATCACATACGAAGCAACACGCTGGTGCAGGCACACATAGCATGGAAACGATCAGAGATGCACCCCAAATGCCCAAAGCTAAGTTCATGTACTGTACATATCCCCACACATGCTGACACAGTGAACAGAACACAACGAAGACTATAGCTTTCTCATTTCTCAATTAGTCATAATTTTGGACACACTCTCCATGTAAATTACCTTCCAAATATTGGCAAATTCAACACTAGTTTATTGTGCAAAATTACACACACACACACACACACACACACACCACACACACACACACACACACACACACACACACACACACACACACACACACACACACAACTTCATACTGTATATACAGTATAGAGTAAATATATTTACTTTCTTTTTTTTCTTAGTATCAAACACTATTCGAGCACATGCCAGCATTATTGAAGCCTTCCCAATTAAACTAATTTGAAAGAGTAGTCTTAAATAAGACAAAAGTATGTATGGCATATTTACACACATGCACGCAGACTATGTAGTGATGGACTATGCCTCATTTGGCCAAATAGAAATAGCTATCTTTATAGATACTTTACCAAGAACGTGCTTCACAAGAACAATGTTGGTGTAACCAAGAGATTCGCCACAATGTTGTGTCAGGCTAGAGAAAGATCTGCCATATATATTCTGGCCCAATAAAATATCAAACAAGGAACTCTATATGAAGACTGACTGCCAAGAAATTAAACACCGTCGTCTAAGATGGCTTAGACACATACTACAAATGCCCCGAGAGTGGATCCCCAAAGTTGCCCTCAGATAGCCTAGACACCATGCGGAAAAGGAAACGAGGCAGACCTAAGATAACCTGCAGGAGATGGGTCTCTCATGGGGTGAGAGACACAACTTGTTGCCAAAGACCGTGATAGGTAGAGAAACATTATCGATGCCTTATGCCCCATAGGGGGCGAAGAGCATACAGTAAGTAAAGTAAGAAAGACACAACATGCTTTCTGGCTGGAGGTGCTTCGACTTTGTGACGTCATGCACATAGCGGCATGAGCTGCTGTGATTGGTCTACTTTTAAGGGGACAGACCGTCCATACATACAAATTGTTCTAGACGGCTTGGCCAATGGCTGAACTGTAAAAAAAATTTTTTTTAAATTAAAGCTTTGTTCTCCTACCATGGCTGGTGTCAGTCGAACTGTGGACTCCAAGTGCTGGACTATCTCCTGCAGAAGACAGGGCCCCAGGTTGAGCTGGTTGCGGTCCACCGGGGCCTTCAGGCAGCGGGCAAACTTCTCCCGTGCCGCTGAAAGGTTCCCCGCCTTGAGAGAGGCCATGCCCCATGCGTGCCATACACCACCAGGGTCCAGTCCGCTCTTTGTGGATACCTGGCGTAAGAGAAGAACCACTAGATTACAATGTGGTTTTAGTCACTAGCAATTTAATTTGCCCAAATACAACTACATTAATGACCTACTCAGATAAACAAAAATATAGTGCGACGCGCTGTCAGGCTACATTAGAGCCTAAATGCCCGGTCCACTAGGCCAGCGATCCGGGTCACACACAGACACTGCTGAGTGCCTCCTCACCTCCACAGCCAGCTGGTAGTGTTCTGCCTCCAGTAGCTGGTTACGCAGACGAGTGACGGCAGTCGTCTCCAAAATATCATCCAGAGACGGGATGTACTTGTAATTGGCTGTCACCAGAATCTTAAGGACGTCTACTTTGCTGATATAGCTGTTATGGACAGAGGACATTGACAAGAGTGAGCTCAAGACAAGACAGAGAAGTAACAGAATGTGTGTTATGAGAAAGAGAGAGACCAAGCATTGTTTGCTAATTATTTTATACATTTTTATTTATTTAGAAATTTCCGTTAGGATAAGCCCCTTGAGATGTATCATTTTTGAGGGGGTCCTCAAATGCATTTCAAACCACCTTTATTACTAGAGACATTGAGTTGAATTTGAAAACATTGAAGAATAAAGGCATATACTGTGTAAGTTATTTTAAAGTCAATACAGAAATCATAGTATTTACTTCTATATGGACTTTTACTAAACAGATTTCTTACTTAATAATAGTAATTAATAATAATATCAGAATTGTACAGATATGGGCAATACCCTCACCCATCCAATTCACAAAGTATGTCAAAACAAATGTCACCAATTCATTCCAAATACTGTCATTTCATTAGTTTCACCTGTCACAGAGGGCGAGATCCTGGCTGCGGCCGACCTTGACAAACATTAGCTTGGCGCTGAAGATCAGCTGCCTCATGATTTCAGTGAGGAGACAGGCGTCCACCTCTGGGTTGGTCAGCTTACGGGACAGGGAACGGCAGTGGTTGATAAGCTGGTGACCACAAGCCGTCTGGTCACTGTGCAGGGTCAAGATGGTCACACAGAGGTGGGCACTGGGAGCCTTCGAGGTGGTATGGATAAATGAACACATGCAATATGTGAATGGGTTAAGTTAAATGGTACATGCCAGGTCATACGTCCTAATATCCTAAATGGGCACAATGACCAGAAAGCGGACATAAGGTTTAGGGATATACTGTTATTCAACTGTAAAGAGTATTTTATACTGAGTGAGCCAAGCCGTAACTCATAGATACTTCTGGAGCTATGAGCCATGTGTCATGAGCCACGGCTCACCCACACAGTACACATTAGCAGTACAGACTAGAGTACAGTACTAATACAATATGTGCACAATATTTAAAGCTATCTACAATATATAATACGCTATCTACAATATATAATACAGGAATCTTTTTTATTTGTGGGGGGGGGGGGGTAACTGTATCCCTTTTTTATCTACATCCAGACCTGTTCGTAGTAGAACTCGCTCCGCAGCAGATGGTTGTCTTCAGGGTTTGTGCTGAGTCGTATCCGTCTGTGGACCACCTCGGGCAGATACAACATTCCATCTGAAGCACCGTCTGTAGCCATGGGGCTCCCAGCCACTGTACAGAGAGATGAGCAGAGGATGAGCACGTTTCACAACAGAGTTATAGCAGAAGGTTACAGAAATGAGAGGAAAAAAATATGAGAAAAGGTCATTCGTGAATGAAAAAGGACTTGGAAAGGAAGGGACAGAGGACTTATTACTTAAAACCCACTCTTCCCTACTTTGTCAAAAGATGTAGCAGTTTAGCATAAAATGGATGGAGGGTGCTATGGCATGCTGTTGCACTTTAACCACATGAACCCTCGTGTTGCTATTCTGGGCATGTCATAATAGACGAACATTCCGCAATAATAGCTTGTCCACAAGGTCACAATGTGAGTGAAGACATTAGAGGGAAAAAAGGAGGGGGCCAAGTACAGACCCCTGAGGGACGCTGGTCCACGAAGTACTATATAAGGTTTAAGTGGTTAAAGGGAGGACATTTAATGACATTATCTGACTGATCTCCAACAAATGATTGAATGCCAATGTTCCAATTTAATCAAAAAATGGCCACATCCGCCTGTTAGTGATCAATTACATAAAACTGGAAAATCTCTCCGAACAGTAACCACCATACAGCAGGATGTTCTGTGCACTTGCTGAATTGAAAGAAGAAACCATCTTTAAATTATATCTACCTTCTGCTTCCTCCAGCTCATCATCCACACTGCAATCAAAAACAAACAGCCATTCAATTAATGTTCATCAAATCATTAACATGGATATAACATGCAGTGCACACATTTATAGCTCCGCACACACACGCGCACACGCACGCACGCACGCACAGAAATCCACTCAGGTTCACTATTTGAAAAATTGCATTGTAGTTGTTCTCAAACGTTTATCTATTTATGTCCCAAGTTGTTCTGTAAAGCCCTCAGTTGGACAAACCTATTCTATTTTTTATGAACGCACTTCATGAATAAATGAGTAGGCTAGTGAGTTGGACGTAGCTACAGGGTCTTACTCAGGGTGGAAGTACATGTAACACTGGTCACACACTCTGGCTTCGTCCTCAGGGCATCCCTCAACGTGCATCTTCTTCTCAGAGCAGGCGTGACACACCAGACGACCACATCTACGACAATGGTGCCTTCTGTTAAACTACAGGAAAACAAGGGGAGAAAGGAAAGTCAAGACTTCACAAGTTTAAAGTATTAAATACTTTGGTAAATATCTATTTTCATATTTCTTCCCCCATGGCTGTTTTGTTGATTGGTGAGGGGCTACAGCCTATAGCTGAAGTTTTGTTTTCCCGATTTCCAGGTTGTCATTCATTTCAGTATAGCAACATTAACAATAGAACATTGCATCATGTTCTCAAGTTATTAACCACTTATACACTATATATTTCAGTTTAGCAAGGGTGTGTAATTGACCCCCTCCCTTTTCCCCTCTACACCAAACCAACAAGCTCATAACGCATCATGTTGAGAGCTTGTGGATCTGCTATTTTCGCTGAATGTTCGCCTGTTTTCACTGAATGTTTGCCCATTATGACCTGCGCAGAATAGGGACAATAGGATTCACGTGATAAAGCACTGGTACAAGATCTAGGATCCTAGATTCAAGGAGGTACACACAATGCATTCCACAATACTTTATATTGTAGTACTACTATTATTTATTATCTGCAGTTATAATACGTACAAATAACTCAGACAAAGCTCTACTCCATCCTTGCACTACTTTTCACATACTGTATATATCTTGATTTCATCAGTTCCATGGACATTACACATTGCTATGCACTGATCACCCACTGGTTTTGGTTTCATCAGCCTCTCATGGTTTTTGCTTTCTCTCACCATGGTGAACCGTTCACGCAGGCAGACCATGCAGACGTGTTGCTGGGTGTCTGGAATCCAATCCTTGCGGGCAGGAGGCTTTTCTGGAGGCTGAAACTGACTAGACAGGCGCCCCCTTCTGCTCACAGAGCCTCTCTCATTGCTGCTGGTGGATGTGGTGTGTGTAGGTGTGCTGGCTGGAAGTGGACATTTACATATAACTGCAATAAATACATTATATATATAAAAAAGCTGATGAGTATAGATGGAATACAACTACTAAAAAAGAACTGCATTCACATTGGTTTCAATGGAGAATGTTTACATTCTCCATTCAAATCTAATCCAGAGGGCAACACATCCTAGTATACATTCTGGGGGAACACCTGGTATATTAACACATTGATTGCCGTTTTTCAAATCCATCACTTGATTGCCTAGATCGAGTTAACTCGTTTTTGTTTTGTTTTTTAATTTGACCCAAAGACCAAGGAGATATGATTTTTCGAAGATCTAGACTCCTATCCACTTCCTTGTTAACTTAAAACTTAAAAATTCTGTATCTCGGCTCCTGAGTACTTTTTGTTTTTCAATGAAAAATCTCTGGCATAAAACTGCAAAAAATCTGAAATAATTCAGGCAGTGAATGTGTTAATAGTGCAAATGTGATGTGGTGCACATGCCATCTCACCTGTGGAGGAGAATGTTGGAGACTCCACTCGGCTGGGTGAGGGGGGAACGCTGCCCTGAGCAGGACACTGCAAGAAGGCATCTTGCAGGCTGATGACAGAGTCTGGGGTGTCAAGATAATTATGCAATTAGACCAGTGATTCTTTTTAAATTTCAAGGACCCCCAGTTTGATTTAGGCCACGGAACCCCATTTGAAAAAAACTTTACCTCCGGGACCCCAATCTACAGGATACTGCGTAAAATCCTCAGTGTTAATTTAACTCTGAGAGTGTACAAAGTTTATTTATACATTTATACACTCTGAGTTACAGACCTGCAAGGGTCCATTTGGTTCCCGTATAACCTTTCCTATCAATCATTTAGCTGGGGACCCCCTTGAGGGGACTCCTTAACTCATTCACTGCCAATGACTGCCTTTTGACGGTTGTAAATCGAAAGCCCTCACTGCCAAAGGTCTTTTTTCCCCCTTTTTTTCGCACACAGAACCAGGAGATAACGTGATCCAAAAGATTTACAGCTCCATTCACTTCCTGGTTAAAGCATTTGGGAAATATTCTGTATCTCGGCTCCTGTGTTTTACTATGCATCTTTGGCGAGACATGCTATTTTCAACATCGTATTTTTTTCGCGGAATCACAGTGAAACCCTCCGTGATTAGCAACCATCAGGGAATCGATCATACTGGAGATAAATATTCTGTGACTACTTGAAAAGGTAAGAAGAATCGCTGGCAGTCTGGGCTTTATTTATTTATTTACTCTGGCAGTGGATGGGTTAAGGACCCCTACATTGAGAGCCAGTGGTAGTGAATTAAGTCATAATGATGTTATACTAAGGATCAGTACCTCCACCAACCACCTGTGCCTGCTGCTAATGTCTCCACAAAAGACAGCATTCTGTGTACACATGTATTCAACAAAATTATAATATTCGCTAAATTTGAACACAGGTGGAAAATTATTATGATGTAATGTTCTTGTAGTATTTTGAATTTAGAACTCAGTGCCAAACTGATCATGTAAGAGATAGGAGCTGGATCTGTGTGCGCGCGTGCGTCTACATTTTCAACTGACCAGACCGAGACATCTCTCTTGGTGCGTAGGGGAAGTCGAGGGCCTTGCAGGCGTAGTTCTCCAGCAGCTTGTCGATGTCCTCCGTGCCGAAACCGGCCTCCTGGCCAACCAGGAGGCTCCGCAGGGTTCCCACTGCCACGTCCAACCAGTCCACCTTTAGGTTCATCAACAGCTGTTCCAGCATCAGCAGCGGCTCAGAGAGCAGAGGGAAGTAGTCCTGCCTGGCGGCCATGGGCAGAGTGAGCAGCACCTATACGTACACACACAGCCACACATGACACATTTAACAGGGGCATTCTGGGGACTTAACCAGTTAGTGTACTGGTTACCAAACGGGGTGCCAAGGCACACTGATGTGCCCGTGAGACAAAATGATATAATGTATTATTAGGGGGCCAAGCACGTAATGCGTAGGACCCCTAATATTTTTTGTTAGTTTTATTATTCCGCCATTTTTTGCAGTTCTGGCTTAACCATGCAGTCGTTTTTTTCGAAACTCGGCAATGTGGTAGAGGGCTATGCCAAACGGCCAAGAAACGAAACTCACAACCACTGGCCAAAGGGTGGCGCTATAGCACTCACACACTATAGCACTTGAAAAATGCAAACTTTGAACAGGCATAGCTCATAGTTTCACCTACAGCCATGAAACTTCATTACACATTTGCGTCTCCTCTTAACAAACAACTTTTCTGCTTTGACCTATGAAAACAGTTAAATTCTATAACCTCCTGGGATTTTTTAGCAATCTGCAGAAGTTTGTACAGTATGTGAATGAATGAAGCCTCCATGAGCCAAATAATATTGCAGTTTTATGAAAATTATTATTCTGCTCCCAACTACATAAACACACACATTTTTACGAAACTTTGCAGTATGATTGAGGGCCATTCCAAATAGCGCTGAAGCCAATCTTACTCCAATTGGCCAAAGGGGGGCACTATAGCGTTTGAAAATGCAAACTTTGAACAGGCATAAGTCATGCCTCGTTTGGCCTATAGCCATGAAACTTGCTTACACATGTGCCTCTACTTATGATGAACACATCTGTCACTTTGACCATTAAGCTCCGCCCTTAAACTTTCCGCCATTTTGAGTAGATTGAAAAACACTTAAATCCATTCTTCTCCTGGGATTTTTTAGCAATTTGCTTCAAACGCTCGGCTCTACACATAATCTATGGACCATCCTATATTAAAATCACCTAGTGGGTGCACGTTTATCCGTCTGCCTTCTTCTAGCATACCAGCAGTGCAATTGCTTCCACACTATGCACAAATAATGCATGCCATGAGAAATCCAATACACTACATTTCATGCTTGCATATTTACCGTACACTTTGTATGTGCATGAAACTACATTATAGAGCAATACTTATTAGTGCACTTACGCGATATGCGTCACATTTTCCCAGTTACACAGCGCATGCTGGTAAAGTAAAGAGTTTGAAATCTGCCATTATAAACAACATAATAAAGACATGCATTTTAATATAATATATTTTAATAAACAATCCCTCAGAACTCTGCTCCGCTGTTTCCAATGCTCATTAAATGAGCATTGGAAACAGCTGAGCAGAGAAAATACTATGCGATTAACAAATTGTGTTTCAGTGTCATGTTTATGTTTATGTTTAATTTCTGTTTCTAAAACTCTGACGATTAACATTGGGGAATGATGTATGACACTAACTACCTACAATTTTATGTACACAAGTAAGACGCGCGAACGCGGGAAGCGAACGCAGCTCGAAAATATTGTGTATTTACGGACTTGTAATCCGTGTTATTTCACCGTGATGGGGAGAGAACATTGACATTGTGTGTGTGTGTGTGTGTGTGTGTGTGTGTGTGTGTGTTGCAGGCTGTTGTGCATTTTAATCAGAGCATTGTCTAAATTCCTGCACTCTGGCGCACTCTGGCGGCTGCATACAGGCAGTGCACGCACGTGAGTCAAATGGGGGCGCGAGCCAATGAGAGCGCGGCTGCACACACACAACCCGAGCACGGTTACATAGTAAGCTCCACTTGGTCGGAGGCGCGGCGTCCTTCCGCAATGATGAATGCTGTTTATGCCCCCATGGACCAAAATACGTGAAAATGCAATTAATGTAAGGACCTGAGCTCTATGTGTGTGTATGTCTTTTATGTTTTGTTAAAAAAAATCAATACAAATATATTGTTAATCGCATAGCATTTTTTCAGTCTATGTTTCTATGGCTTATTGCGCATATACCTTTTTCTATATTGCATTGCTTGGCCCCCGTATGATGCGACTTGGGTACAAAAGGTTTGAGAACCACAGAGTTACTGCATTCGCTGATCACATGATGGCAAAATCACAAGTCCACTCCGGTTCTGGACCTTATTTTATACTTTTTTACATTGATCTGATGTCAATTGCAATAAGTGCAATTTCTAAATAAATAAAAAAGAAATACAAAAGAAAATAACAGAAGGGCAAACCGCACTTAACGACTGTGGGATAAGTGCAACAGATCATTCACTATTAAAATACACTCACTATTAAAACACTGAGATGGATGAAATAGTCAGGCTTTCTACAAGTTATTTTCCATTACAAAAACCCATTCATTTTTATCAACTCAATTGGAAGTTTCTCTTCACTGTCCCACAAGAATGTCAGACTCATTTAAAAACTATTCAAGATTTGGAAATTACCAAAGTCATACCTCTGTTTCACCAAATGTTAAACTAGGTCAGTCATGCAGTGGAGTGACACTTGTGGATTAAAACAATGAGAACACTGCCTCATTACTTGGGGCATGAGCCAAGATGAGTAATACAACTGAATGAAATTCATTGTGCTTGTGGTACACTCAGTGGCTGTAATTGGTG
Organism: Gymnoscopelus braueri; assembly: GCF_963280865.1. Classification (NCBI taxonomy): domain Eukaryota; kingdom Metazoa; phylum Chordata; class Actinopteri; order Myctophiformes; family Myctophidae; genus Gymnoscopelus; species Gymnoscopelus braueri. The sequence continues at coordinate 33,182,438 of NC_137621.1, read as the reverse complement.
AATCTTCCCATTGTCAAAACTCAACAACAATACAATTGTATTATTTATTTATAAATTAAAAAAAGACTATATTCTCGTATGATATTTGTTTTCTGATACATAATGCATCTATAAATAGAGAAACATGTAATTAATTATTCTACACATATACATACATAAGTGGATGATTTAATTTGGTATGAAACTTGTATTTTTGGGTCATGCTGTATCAGTTTCACAATCCCTCATGAGATTATGTGTCACAAAAACATGTGATAATCAGCAGTGATAAAGGCTTGGTAAAGGAAAGAGCTCCAAATGGCATAGGGTGGGTGAAGGTACAACGTGTACTGATATCCCTTTGTCATGTCCCCCTAACTAACCAACCAGTTACCTTTTCACTTCCACACCCACGAGTTCAACAGGGACATGTGACATAACATCAACACATCCACAGCCCTAAACAGTAAAATCCTGAGAGTTCATTTAACTCTGAGTGTACAAAATGTAACCAAATGGACCAGTAGGGGTCCATTTGGTTACATTTGTATACTCTAGCTGCAAATGGACAAGTTTACACTTATGATGTTACTGTGTATATAAAGTCAAAGATAAGTAACTGTGCATAGTGATACAGAGGAATTAATTAACAGTTTAGTTCCCCTACCACCAAAAAGCATCGCTAGACAGACAGCATATCGTATATACTGTAGTATTTATGGGTAGAATACTTGTGTTTATGACAACAAAAGATAGTACAAACCTTCCACCTTTACAGCTCACAAAAAACATAGATATGGCTGTTTGCGTTTGTAGCACGGGACAAAAAACATGGACTCTAGCATTTCTTACCTTAGAGCCCAGATGGAGGGCGTGAATATGACGGCGTCGGGCCGGTGACACCTGGCTCTGGAAATGCAGAGTGAGGTAATCAGCCAGGAAGTGACAGGCAGCCAATCCGGGTCGGCGGTCCAGAGCGCGTTCGCAAACCTCCAAGCCCACTGCGGTGTCTGAGAGGCCCTCAAGCAACTAGACAAGGAAAGAACAGAACAAATACAGTTTAAAAAAAAGTTTCAGTTATAAGATAGTAGAATGCTAGATGTCTTTTCAGGAGGCCCTTCCTATTGTACCACAGTAAGTAAATAGGTGAATAGTGGCTTATTGTCAGTATCAGCTGAGCAATGACGGGCTCTATCCCCCATACAAGGCCCTAGACCAGGGAGATGGATTGCTGAGGCAGAGTGCCACACCCAACGTCAGCTCCCAGTGCTACTCACATGCTGTGTTGGTGGTGCCCAGGATCAAACCCAAAGCCTTGCAATTCAAAGGGTAGCGCTCTAATGACTGAGCAATCCGGACACATGCATTTGTACATAGTACATGTACGGTTTAAGTAAGTGTTTAAGAAATAGCATTAAAGTAGAGTTGACCAATACGCTGGTGCAGACCATATTCATGTGTTTGTGTTATGTTGCTTTATGTTATAACTTTAATGTTAAGTGTCTTTAATGGTTAGGAACCATGGGTTATGCGGTTAGGGGAAATTATCTCCCTTACACTTTCACTATGACTGACCTTGGCTGGAGCAAAATTATGTGAAAGTCACAATAAAAAGTGTTTCATATTGAAAGCAGAAATACTGTTTCATGGGAATCGACAATTGTTTCATATTGAAAGCAGAAATGCTGTCTCATGGGAATCGACAACCCACCGGTCATTGCAATATGTGATTGAGTAACGGTTTGCCGTAATCATGGCATTTTGCTATGGTGCAGACCTGGTAGGCCTCCTCCGCATGTCCTTTCTCCAGCAGATGAAGCAGGTGTTCTGTTTGCAGCTGCAGTGTCAGCTGTTCAGAGACAGGGTACAGCGCCACCCACTGGCCACAGAGTGCAAACTCCTGCAATAAACACCAGAATCAATCATGAAACAGATAATACATAGACTGGTAAAGTAAAGCTTTATTTGTGCAGCACATTTCATTAAAGCAATATCAATGTGCTTTATCTATAAGCATTTACACCAAAACATAAACAGAACAGTCGTAAAGTACAAGTAGGTCACTATGGATATAAGTCTGTCAGCTATGTGCTTAAAATGTGACTACTGTATGAAAGATTTTAAGTCTAAATTATCACATTGTGCATAATACTGTACTTCTGTTGTTCTTGATATGATAACAATTTTCTCAGAATGACCCCTCTAGGGCTAAGCAATGTGTAAGAGAAATAAACTCATGGAATGTCGTTCCACCACCTACTCGTGCCTCCAGGATGATAGAGAACACAGATTCAGAGTTTCTCTTAGACTCAGTCCTCAGCTCCTGCCATGTTACCCAGGGCAAGGGGGTCTGTAGACTCAACATCTGGGGGAGGGAAAGAACACAGCAGAGAAAACGGAAAGTCACAAATGACATTTCCCATTACATAATCTTTCTTGTATACTGTATGAATTACATAAGCCAGCTAGCTATGATATGTACTATATACATCATCTCAGGGGTGCAGGGTGCAAAAACAAATAAAGTCATCACAAAATTTCGACAGTTGGTTTGAAAGATTGCACAAGTAAAGAATATGGAGAGCAAGTTCAAATGTATGCAGGATTTTCCCATTTGCTTAATCACAGCCAAACACCCAGAAACTATGTGAGGGACAAGAATTAGAGAAGTTGACAATTGACGTTTTCTTTTTTATTAACTGTATATATGGTTACGGTTTTAACTGGTGTGTGTGTGTGTGTGTATGTGAATGTGAATGTGTATGCGTATGTATGTATGTGCGTGCGTGCGTGCGTGCGTGCGTGCGTGCGTGCGTGCGTGCGTGCGTGCGTGCTCCATCGCTTCCCTTATCTCATCACATCTCTTCTCATGGCATCTGTCATCACACTATCAATCAGCTAATCACTCTGAAAATAGGTTTGCCAACAATGTGCACTACCAGTCACTGTAATCTGTACTCATCTGGAAATGTGTAATCTTTACACAAACATTAACTGGTTTACTCCCTTTTAACACTCCTCTCTACCTAGAACACAATCTCTGTTACAAACATTGACACCTACACATAACACTCGATCAGCACATTATATAAAGTATTTCAAACCCCCTAAATAGGCTACTGTAGCATGCCAAGCTGTTCAGTTGGCAGAGAAGGGATTCCTTCAGGGGGCTCCATTTATTTTCCCTTTGTTATGGAGAATGTTGGGGGGGATTCATGTGTTTGTGTTATGTTGCTTTATGTTATAATATTTATGTGCTTAATGGTTAGGAATCATGGGTTATGCGGTTAGGGGAAATGATCCCCCTTACACTTGACTATGACTGACCTTGGCTGGACCTTGGCTTGTGTGAGTCACAATAAAAAGTGTTTCATATCGAAAGCAGTTGTCATGCCGTTTCATGGGAATCGACAACCCACCGGTCATTGTAATACTGTGTTTGCCTTTTCATGGGATTGACAACCCACCGGTCATTGGTTAGGAATCATGGGTTATGTGGTTAGGAGAAATGATCCCCCTTACACTTTCACTATGACTGACCTTGACTGGACCTTGGCTTGTGTGAGTCACAAGAAAGCAGTTGTCATGCCGTTGTTTATTATCCTCTTTGTAAGACTACAAATGGTCAACTACACCTCTATCAATACATTTTTTATGGACATTTGCAATTGCCCCCTCACAAAATAGTACCAGCACTCAATTCAAGTACAGGTCCTTGACTATGTGCCAGCTATTTCTTCTGACTTGGTTTGTGTTTTCAAACATTTTTAGGATGCATCTGGTTCCTGGCGGGCCTGCAGACTGCAGACGCAGGAACTGCATGTTGCTTACTAACTGTCGATGGCTCTTATTATCTGTATGGTATGTGTTCAGATTGTTGTCCAGTCTGTTTATGTCCACCCTGTTGTATGGCATGATGTGTGCTTCCTTTGTTTCCTCGATTCTAACCCTTTACAGGTGTCATGCTAGGCTCAGGGTTCGGTTTAATTTGTTTTTTACTTATTGTAAATAAAAATGTGTTCGTACCAATCTGCCAGATTAAATACATTCTATCGTCTCATTGTAGCATGAATTACCCAGCGATAGATTTCCAGTTCTTTCTTCCTTAGCTCCAGGTGGGTTCTCAGTGAGGTCTCTGTGTTGGGGTCATTGAGACAGAACTCCAGCAGCTCCAGACAGGACAGCAGAGGCCAGCGCTCCAGGGCCTGGAGGGCAACACGCGCACGCAGGCTGGGCTCCTGCACTCGAAACAGCTGTGCTATACCTTCATCTCCCTCTGAACATGGATAATTAGACATATTTTATATTTAGAAAATTAATAACATAGTAATCGTGTCTTTATGTTTAATGTTCCAATAATCAATTATAAGGAAAAAAAGGAGCTTTATGATGCTTAGTGTTTACCAATAGAGCATCGCAGTTCCCGCCCCTTCCGGGTTCCACCGCAAAATACTCAATGCATTTTTCCCATTGACTTTTCCAAAAATATTTATATCTATTAATTTAAGCCTCGAATCAAGCCATCATGACATGACATGAATCATGACCATAAAACGTTTGATTCTGTGAAAAAAAAATTGAAAACGGCAAAACAAAGGGTATTTATTAAATATAGTATATCATATAATTAAATATAAAATAAAATAAAAATCACAGAAAAAAACGTTTTATGGTCATGATTCATGTCATGTCATGATGGCTTGATTCAAGGCTTAAATTAATAGATATAAATATTTTTGCAAATGTCAATGGGAAAAATGCATTGAGTTTTTCCTTCCGGCACCAGGAAAAACCAGGAAGTGGGCGGGAACTGCGATGCTCTATACGGCTTAAACAGGGAGTTTGTTAGCAGTTTTAAAACTCAAAACTGTGGCTTTTATTTAACATCTGTTACATGTCTATAATTTACCATTTATTACTAGTCACTGTCTCACAGTCACTGTCGTTCTTTTTAGTTGTTTAGCTATAAAGATATTAAAACCATAGTATATGGTTATTTATGCCTTTACTGTTTTATTTCATTTTAATATTGCTATTAGAATTATTATGAAATCACAGCCTATTAAACTGGAATTAACGGTTGTGTTCAAATACAGTTCTAATGCAGCAGGTGCAACATCATATTAAAGCAAAAATGTGCGTTGTCAACGACCCGTCATTATTTTGGTCTAGCTGAACTGAAGCTAAATTGTGGAAAAACAATTCCATGAACTTCCATGACCAGCCTGGTGGTCAAAACATGTTTACCAGAGGTCCTCACCTTCCAGAGCAGCGCAGGCCAGCAGACGGTCTCTTAGCGCCCCCTCCTGGCTGCAGCCTTGTCCAAACAGCTCCAGCAGACTCAGGGCTCTGCCCAGGTCCTTACAAGCTAGGGCCTCCTGGAAGGCCTGGGCAGCCACCGCCTGGGCCATGTCTCCCTGAGGCCCAGAGAGTAGGAGACTGATCAGGGGTCTCCCACAGAGTGCTGATCCTAGACCAGCAGAGCCCTCCTCCCTTGCGTCCCCCAGGGTCCCAAGTATGGGCTCAGACATGTTCTGTAGGTACGCCCGGAGAATAGGGAACTCCTTCAGCAGGCCGTCTGCTTCTCGAGCGATCTGCTCTGCATCTAGCATTGCCTCTTTACGTCCACTACGGAAGTAGCCTGACCAGCCTGAGGACTGCGCCCGGGCACTTTCTCCTTTACAGGCGCTCAGGCACGCCAGCACAGCCAACAACGGACAGCGAGACTTTAAGAAAGACAAGGCTGACGAGGTGAGGAGGAAAGAGGATAACAATGGTGAAGAGTTGGAGGAAGAAGCAGATGAAACAGAAGAAGAGGACGAAAAAGAAGGCGGGGAAGTAGAGAGGCTGGTGGATGTTGCAGAGATCTCCTCCGCAGAGGCCTCCGACTCAGAGCTGGGTTCCGGTGAATGGTCTGCGATGCCCAGTGTTGCCATGTGTTCCTGGGCATGCTGTTGTAGCAGGGCAGACATGCTGGCCACACAGAAAACGCCTTCTCCCTCACGGCCCTGTGTAGTGTCCCTGACAGGGTCTGGACATGAGGACCACACAGGCAGAGACTCGCAGCAGCGCTGGATGATCACCTGCTGAACGCTCAGATGCAGCCCTTCCTGCTGCAGCAGAGACAGAAGCCTGGAGAAATGGGGGGGGGGGGGGGGTGGTCACATCTGGTATCATGTCTACAGCTTAGCTTTGTGTGAGCTCTGTGCAAAACACGTAATGAGTAAGCCAGTGTGCATGCATACCTATCAGGAGATACCTGTCTGTCAAACAGCAGGTGAGAAAGAAGTTGAGATGGGGTCTGAAGCAGCACGAGTAGTGGGTTCCCCAGCTTCACTTCAGTAGCCTGGTCTGAGAGACACACCCAAAACAAACTCAGGTATAAAGACGGGCTGCGTTGTCTTATTGAAGCCTGCTTGATAAATGGATGATTTGATAATTTATTATGATTTGATTTCAAGATATGGTGTGTGAAACTGCAAATTTTGCCCAAAAGATGGTTCTAGAGTAAAGGCCATGGGGTGACCAAAATCTGTAGGGTCATCACTGGAGCATGAATGCACTCAGGACGTTTCATGGCAATCTGACAGATAAAAACATGGCTTGCCTTGGATCATATCCATGTTATGAATGATTATACCTTCTGAACCAAGGCTGCGTACGAGCACAGACGCTAGCGTGTTCACGTAGTCCAAAAAGCTGCGCATGTAGTCAGGCTTGGCGAGGCTTCCATCCGGCTCGAATGGACAGAATTGGTCCAGCGACCGGAGCAGCTGCTTCATGCTGGAGCGTACGGGGTGGGCGTCCAGCTCAGCCTGCTTCAGGCTGGCCTGCTCTACCAAGGCCACCAGCAGAGAGCTGCCCGCATGGCCCTCTGTTGCAAGACACAACACAGACAGGCTTTCAGAAACAACAGAATCAGTAGCACAAAAAAAAACTGGGTATTTACTCAGTCATAACAAATAAAAGAGAAGTTTGCGAAACACTGTGTTGACCTATGTTATCTGTGGCAGTGCTGAGGGTTTGCAGGGTGTGTTCCAAGCGTTGAGAGAGGCCGAGACGTGAGGCGATGCCCTCTTCACTCAGGGTTGGGTGACAACACAGCAACACTTCCTGTATAGAGCATCCAAATGGACTGGATATCACATGGTCCTCTCCAACCACTTCTATGGAAACAGAGAAACACATGGAAACATAGTTATTCATTTACAACTAACCCTAGTTTCTCTTGGCAATCAGTCTTTTCTCTGTGTTAATATTGTTGTTTTCTCAGTCTCTTCTTTACATTTGTATTTGTTTAAGTGCTGCTTGTAAAGCTCTTACAGTATGTCACAGTAGGTACATGTGTATTAAGTTACGTACATTACAAAGATACACACACATTTAATCGATCACTAGATTCAGATGTCCTTGACACTAATTTATGTGACTTTAATGTACCTGGTTAACAAAGCAACTAACATTTAAGACAATGCATCATTGTGCCTTTGTATTCACCCGTCTTGACAGATCCCTTGTTACTGGCTGTGTGGTTCAGAATCTTGCTGATTTGCTGCAGAACCATCGGCAATCCACAGATCCCCTCAGAGTCAGTATGAGGCACCTTGGGCTCAACCCTCAGTCCTGAACACCAAGATAGGGTTTGAAATAATAACAACAAAAAGATCATTATTGATGACTTGATGATTATCGGACCACAATGGATTTTTTGGCCCCAAAAAGACCCCAGGACTTTTTGGTGTTATCCTTTTAGCGTAAATGTCTGACTGTACCCCATGCTGTTTACATCTCTGACTAACAAAGTATTCAATCAATCAAAAAAAGAATTGAGATTTATATTAAAAGATAAACTGTATATTTTCGTGTTGTTGTTTTTCTATACTTCTTTAATTACACAGTTCAACAATGTAACTCCATGTTATAAGTGTCCTCATTCAAATCTTCCAGTAATGTTTAAACTATTTATTTTGGTATGATTTGAGGAACTGGCAAGCGTTAGGAAAGGGCCTTACCTGCTCTTTTCCTTTTTTTATTCATTATTTTCTCTCCCACATTAACATGTTGCTGTCGTGATAACCTGACTCTGCCAGATGGAAGAATACCGCCCCCATCTGGCGGAGTCAGGTTAGACGTGCGATGCATTCCCAGAATATCCAATATGGGCTATTACAATCTTTTATACTTAAATTGGAGGTTTATGTGGTTCTCAGTGCTATGCATATATTTCATAAAACAGAGTCCCTTGAGGCCCATCCAAAACCACAATGAAAAACCTTATAAATACATAGATAGTTGTCAGTCTGAAGGTGAGGTGAACCCTAACCCTAAGGCCCTGTAGATTCATGAAAGGTTGGCACAAGGAGAAACTCTGGGTCATCACCCAACAGCAGCGATGTGCTGTGTTTTATTGTGTTACTATTGTTGTTGTCATTGATGTTGTTGGTGTCTGAATGTTTTGTGGATATGTCTGTCTATCTTAGTCTACTGTATGTGAGGGAGGTTGGGGAAACGGGGGAAAAGATGGAGTGTCTAATGTGAATGTTGATTGCGTTTTAAAATGGTAAATGCTTTAAGAAATAATAATAATAAGCGTCCTACTTCACAAATCACACCTGTAGCAGTGGAGAGAGAGTGCAAGGATTTGGCAAATCACTTTCTCTTACAATGTTGAAAAATACATTGAAAATAAGAATAATTAACCTTATAATCACTGAGATAAAATCCTTCAACAGGTCCTAAATAGAAATCCTAAAGATCTCTGAGGCCAATTCCAAAAATCCCAGAGAAGACCCGAAAATCACTGTGAGCCCCTTGTGAACCCATACGACCCCTGGATACACACCCCGTGCTTCCAGGCTGCTATTGAGCCTGCGCTCTGCCGTGTCAAGCAGCTGCCTGGAGGTCTTCCAGAGCTGGCAGTGGCAGCAGGCCAGGTCGAATGCAGCCATGGCTGTCGGGCTTAGCTCCTTCAGCAGGTTGTACAGGAGGTCAGAGGGGTCTGAACCACAGCGGCTTAGCCAGTAGCCTTCTTCCAGTGAAGGTATGGGGTGGCCTGGTGTACTGAGGAGCCTGTCTGCTATGTCTGAGATGGAGTAGAAGGCCATGCCTATAGGAGGATACAAGATCATATGAGTTCTACAAGACATCTTGTAGCAAGCATAAGATAAATAAGAAAATATTCAATTTAGACCCATTTAGATCATTTCTCTTAGATCCCATTAACAGAACACATTAAAAGTAAACAGTAAGACATCTACAGGGTCTGGGGTTTGAATGGATTTAATCGAATCTGAATCTAACAGTGAACATGCATATTGAATCTGAATCCTTTCGATTCCCATATCAACATTTTGGGGGGACATTTTAGTGGACAGAGTGAGGAAAACTATTAATCTATGCAAAGATCTGTACCGCTTTTAGTGCTCTTGGTGACAATACACAATACATTCAGCCTTCTAGAACAACAGAAATTCAATCGATTTTCAGACTTCAGATTTGGGGTAAAAAGATAAGACATTTGTTTAAGTCAAGAGAGCTTATTGAATCTGAAAAGTAGGACTTGGCTATCGAACCCACAACCCTATAACTAGTGTCATGAGATCTCTGGCAGGATGGTACAACAACAACAACAGTAAAACTGGTCATACCAGCTGCAGCTGCACTTCCAATGGCCTGCAGTGTAGACCGTCCACTGCTGCCCAGCCTGCTGCGTCCTGAGGCTGGGACAACCGTCGACCCCAGGCCCTCTGAAGAGGATGAGGAATTAGACACAGACTTAGACTCCATCTTCTGCTCAACCCGTCCCAGCTCCGTTAGGACCTCCTTGTAGCGCTCCATGAACACCAGTTCCCCACCGCACGCAGACGCCTCCAAACCGAACACCAGAGACACCTTGGTAGATAGGAAGCAAGGAGACACTAAGGAGATGAGCTTGTCAGCAGGAGTACAACATACAGTACTCTTCTTGAACTGGTTCTGGACTCTAGCAGAGTTATTATGGCGGCATTGCGATCCGCCATGTCTGTTTGAGTGTAGAGTACATGTATATCTGTGTGTCTGTCTGCAGCTAATCTCGCAAACTAACAACAATACAGATCAGTGTCATATTTCACTGACGAATATTCAAACCCGTCAACCACAACTATGTAAATTGACAAACGTATTATCACTGAGCAACTGTCCCTCCAGGCTATGGGACAAGTGTTCTGCCAGGCTCTGGACCGGAACTAGGTAATCACAGCAGGCTATGGGATAAACGTCATGCAAGGCTATGGCCCGGGCCTGAACTAACCAATCACAAACATGATAGGATGGCAGTGCTACATGAACACAAACTTGCCCATCCCATAATAAGTCATTACAGCAACTGTATGTGTCGGCAGTTAAGATCATCAACTATGCTTTACAAGTTTTTCTCTTTAAAACGAATACAACAAATACAGTTCATGCCTGCCTCTTCCACACAAGCACACCTATGCTCATGTGAGAGTGCAAGCGTGATAGCGGCATGCAAGAAATTCAATATGGCATCAATTTCCACTGTAGCAGTGCACTTTTCTATTTTTAACAAAGGGCCAAGTTGTGACTGCACCAATTAGCGTTGGATCCTGATTTCCAAGTTCCCTGACTTGATCATCTGACATAAGTAGAATTTCCTGATGGGAAACTTACCGCCGATCTGACATACACAACATCACAGCAATATGTTCGATTATGTTTTACAATTTGTTCTAGAGGGAGAGTGAGACGGAGAAAGACACGCAGTTTGGCGTTACTGCGTCAGACAGTGTAAGTATTATTTTCAGGGCATACCTCCTGGTGGATATTTGCACTCCTGGTGGAGATTTGTGTACCGTTTTAGCTTAAATTCTACAGTACCAATCAGGGGTGCAATGCTCACTAGACGGCCTTGCACGCCGTGCCGGAACCTATTTGACCAGGAGCACACGCATAGATTTAAAACTACTTTAAATTCGCACCTCAACAAAGTTTTCAAAGGCTCCCGACTCACACCTAGCGAATTAACATAGGAATAAGCCTAGATGCATATCAATTGTCCATTGTGTGACTTTCAGTGTAGGTGTTAAGCGACGTGCGCGTCACGTCATTGAAATAGAGTGCAAGAACATACCAAATGAGCATTGCATGCCTGGTACCAATAGAAATGTGTCTTTCCACATGCTACGCAAGGTTACACACACACACACACACACACACACACACACACTCCTAACCTGATGTGCCTCCATGAAGTTTCCCCGTCGGATGCAGGACATGAGCAGTGACTCTGGAGGGGACAGCATGGCCGGGACAAGCCAACTGTGAGGACCGCCACATGGAAAAGTCTCCCTTTCCACACCCAGCCCAGCTCCAGCAACTCCACTACCATCTGGGGATCAACAGACAAACATTTATCCACAAGTGACTTAACCACAGGAACCATAGGGTCATATCAGTCAAACCACCAAAATAAATAAATCTATAAGCTCACAACGTTATGAGTGATTGGCTATTTTCAGCTGAGATTTGGTGTAAAGTGGAAAAAAGGAGGGGGCCATGTATAGACCCCTGGGGGATCCCGGTAAATTAAGAATACTGTTAGGTGACTTGTGCAATTTGAAAATACTGGGAAGAGTCTTAGTGGTCAGCCAACTACAGACTTTGTCACAATATCATGGATTTGAAACATGTCTCCTCCTCAACCTCTCCACCCTTTTCCCTGTTTCTACCCACTGACTGCATTGTCTAAAATGCCTTAAAAACATTCAAATAACTAGCTGCATTCAACTTTGTAAAATATTAAACAATAACTGTCGATCTACAGACAGCCATATTGAAACGTTAAATGGATGCATTAAGACCCACCTCTCTGGACCCATATTCAACCTCATCTGCCAAAGGATCAATTCCCACAAATTGTTTCCTATTGTGTCCCATCTTAGCTGCCTCCCCTTTGGCTTTCCCATAATCAATCTCAGAAATATTAAAGAGAGTGGACTAGTCCTTCTCCTTTAAGAAATAAAATATATTAAATACATCTGTTTGAAGATGAGGTGATTCGTTATATGAAATGGATTCAATTGTTTTTCTTGGATTTATTTTACGATCTTGTCTAAAAATGAAACTTACTGACTTCATAAAAACAATATAGGCCAATGCCCTTGTATTCAGGACAATAAAAGGAAATGAGCAAAGGTAAAATAATTTGAGTGAAATAGATCATCTTTGTAGGGGAACAATGCCAGCTAGACAAAGAGGAAGAGCAAGTCTCTTACAGTGGTAGAAAATGTCTCGTCTTTAATTCAATCACTCTTTCTGGCACATTCTGAAAAGATTTTCTACTGAATTTCATTTTACAGAAACAAAATGCATGTACATTCAACGTGCATGCGTGTGTGCGTGCGTGCGTGCGCATGCGTGCGTGCGTATTAGTCCTTGAAAGTAGATCTAGGTCACTAACTAATTACATTCTTTCAGTCGCTTACTCGCTTTAACAAGGACTGCATTTAAGTTACTGAGAGCCTAGAAGATCTGCATTCATGTTCTGCTCTGCTGAAATCACTGAGCTGTACTGGTCATTGAGGCTCATTTTGAAATAAAAACAACTACAGAACCTTTTGTGTCATTGAATGTTTGCCCAATTTGTTTGATGTAGAGACATTTCTGCGTCACCTGAGGTACTGGTGCTAACTTCTCCGTTGTGTCTCTCTGTGGAGCCTTGTTTCTGTGGAGCATGCCTCCCAGCTCTCTTCCTTCTCCTCAGGCTGGAGTGACTGCCGCTCTGCCCCAGAGGAGGAGAAGGTTGGCTAACGGACGAGGTCTGAAGAGGCCTCTCTGGACCTGGGGATTTTTGAAAAATTTGAGTTATTATCAGCAAGACTGAGAAACTGTTGAACAACGCTACTGGGTGAGAGGGAACATGCTTGTTGATTGCTTAAGAACTAGCCACAGCTAAATAGAACATGAATCTTAAAAAGAAAGTCACTGCAGTGCACACCACACTCAAGGCAATTAAAATGTGACACACCTCATACACACCTTCATATATATATGAAATAGCATGTAAGAAAAGCTGGGTGATTGTGTTTTCTCTAAATTCAAACGTTATAAATAATAGTAAGACATACTTGTATAGTGCTTTTATGAACACTCAAAGACACTTTACCCAAGCTAATCAAATTAACTTTAGAAAAGATTAAAGAAATAGTAACTAAAAAGTGCAAAAGTGAATACTGAATTCTGATTGATCACTCAAGCCAATCTAAAGCCTGTTATTTCCAGATAGCAGACCGCTTTTCTCAATAAAACACCAATGTTTTGCCTCCGTTTACATTTCTATGGAAGCACTAAGCAGCAAATTATAGATTTCGTTCACAAGTAGGCATGTACTAAGTGGGATAATGTAGAGTGAGATGGTCATTATTGGAAAACTAGAGGTTAGGGCCGCTACAAGGCTTTGAGTCAGTCCTGCTTCAGTTTTTTTTTTCAATAATGGCCGCAACACTGTGCACTATCCCTTGCCCAGCCTTAATTGACCTATCAATAAAAGAGTGCAGTGAATACACATCTATACTATAGATTATTGTCTCTCACCATTTCCACCACTATCCTTATTGCTGGTGATGATCTGCAGCCTCCATTGAGCCTCGGCAGTGCGTTTGGTCAGCCTCTGCAGACGAGCCCCAAACGTCTCTGCTGTTACAGAACATCCCAGACTCTCCGCCACCTCTGCCTCGCCCGCCAGTGCTCGTCCCTCCTCCTGTCCCTCCTGCTGCCCCACCACACACACTCCCTCCAGCCCTTCCTTCAGCAGCTTCAGAAACCCTTTCATGGCAGCCACATCCACCAGAAACCCCCTGCAGCCCTGAGTGAGGTGGCCCAGGTCCAGGTAGCCATGTTCAGCTGCTGCTGCTGCTGAGATTGTCCCAGGCTGCCGCCGCTGTTGTGGCTGCTGCTCCCTCCTGTCGTCCCTGATTCCATCCTGTATGGGTTTACTTCCTGATTCCACCATCTTCCTTGTTTCCGATGTACCCTCTGTATGCGCAGTGCAGCCCGTGTTCACGTTTCCTTCCCTCTGGTTCTGCTGAGGGATGAAGTCGGAGTCAGACAGGAAGAGGAGGGAGAAGATGTTCTCTAGGAGTTCCAGGCGGAACATGGCGGGAACCGCCTCCAGGTAGAGCTGGCACTCTGTCAGGAAGTGCTGAAACAGTGGATGGTAACCTGGGAAAAACAATCAAATATAGAAAACTAGTATAGAACGAGGGTCTTAAACCAGCTTGCAATTTGGAAAAACATCTTGAAACAGACCTAAATGTAAAACATTACGAGATTATTTTTTTTTTTTACTATAGTAACCAAAAGGTAAACTAGAAAATGTACTCAGTATATATATATTTCAGACCTTTTCCATGGAAACAGCTTGTCCATAAATATGCAGTAGAATGCACACCACCACCTCCCCTTTTGGGAAAAGGGTCAATTCCATATTTTTAAAATAAAGCGAGATAGACTTCATCATGATTTAAAATACTAAGTTTTATATTAGAGTGATAAGCATAAACAACCGGAAATGGCCGTGGCCCAGGGGTTGACCGGGGTAGCTCTGAGCCAAGGCCAATAGCACCCACAAGGTCCCCTTCCCAGACAAAATTTTTACTGAAGTGGCCGTGGCCCGGGGAGGTAGACCACCTTTTGTTTTAAACTGACACCAAGCACCATGAAACTATCTTGAAACATGGAAGAGAACATCCATACGTTCTGAAGCAGCTGACGAGGTCTGGCTTTGGTCCCCTTCTGGTTCAGAGGGTTGGTGGTGCTGCTGCATAGCCTCACATTCAGTGCAGGTGGAGTGTTGGTGTGCATTCACGCAGAGGGCGTAGAGGGCATACTTCATGGCACAGAAGCCTTGAAACAGAACAACGTTCCTCTGTACAGCTGGGCTGGGAATACTGATGGACTCTGTGTCCTCTGAAAGGAAAGACAGAACCAGGTTACTTTACATGCAGGTTTGTTTTTTTTTTACTTTTTTATTGCTCTTCATATTCATTGACATGCAATTTATTTATATCACATTGCAGAAAATGTTATACATTTAACCAACAATAAAAAAATAAAATAAGAAACAGTACATTAAAGAAAAAGAATAATATAAATAAGTAAAAAGACATGACAAAACATGACAGAATTAATGGTTCCCACTGTATACCAGACATCAAATAGTTCAACTTTATCATCCCACCACGGTCCCTTTGGTTGCAGCCAGGTATAAATGGATGATAATCAGAATAATTTTTCACCATTTAGAATAAACATACAGGAACTTGTCTTGGTGACGTTGGTAAATAATTACGCGCGCACAATCACAATTGGTCCGTGCAACAGAACAGAGCGTGGCAGATAACACATTGGACACAGACCAAAAGGCAGATGTGGCAGAACCTCACCTGTTCCTGGTGGTTTTGGCAGTTGTTGTTTTAGTAGATCTAGGACCCTGGACTCCTCAAACCGAGCCAGAGGGGTCAGGGAATGCAGAATGTACAGAGCAGAGTGATTGTCTAGAGTGTGAAGCTGTGCCAGCAATGCCTCCATGGAAATCACTCTGAAAGAAGACATGTAATGAAACAAGACATGGGAGACATAAATCAGAATTTATGCTGCACATAGCCGTACACACACACATCCAGTCCAATGACGTCAAACTTCAAAAAGAAAAAAAAGAGAACAGCTTACGGATTATTGTTTTTACACCACTCAAGTATTCCAAGCTGAGAGGACAAAACATTGGCGAATTCCCACAGAACTGAGTCATTAGCCGGTGCCTGAGAAGAGGGCAAGGAGGATCATATCATTAAGCTCTGAATTGACTTCTTCTATGTACTGTGGTTTAGTCTCCAGTCTGAAAGTTATGCTGGGCTAATGTGAGTCTTGTACAGTTCATGTACCTTGTCGGTAGTCCTGCATCAAGTGTTAACTGTATTATGTTACAGCACCTCATGCCATATCCTATTACTTGTACTGTATGTAGCCTATACTTGAAAAATAGTGTTTTTCAATTTGATTATCAAAGGCTTGGTGCCACCTCATAAAAAGTATGAATTATAAATCTACAGTAGGACAGGAGATCATTCCACAGTACATAAACATACTGTATTATTTAGACTAAGAAAATACAATCAAATCATTTGCGAAAGTAAATAATAATTTGAGACTGTTTGCATTTTGGTCACAATAAACTAAGAGGAGTTTAATTTCCCATCAAATCATGAGTAAAGGTGAAAGAAAGAGGAAAGGAAATAGAAAGAGGAACAGAACAAATTCTAATGAAACAGACAATTGTATAACGGAACAGAACAAAAATATACCAATACAGCTGCAAAAAATATAAGAAAAAATATCTCTATATAGGATGCTCTGACCTGCTCATGGTGAAGGATGTTTAGCAGGGTCTGAGCTGAGCTGAGGCTGCGACATTGAGTCCAACCCAGCAGCAGCAGAAGGCGACACAGTGGCTGGAACTCCAACCTCAGCATGTCTTTTAACCTGGAAAACTCCTCACGTTTTATCAAGTCCAGTGCAGTCACCTGGAGAGAGAAGAGAACCTGCTTCAAGGGGAATTCTGCTAGAAATTGACTGTGAGGTTCATATGAGAAGACATTAAATAGATATTTGATATACACAGGAAAAGAGATTTGATGGGGTTGGGGTTCGTTTTTGCACATGCAACACAGGTCATGAGTTGGATTCAAACCTGTGACATCCAAAATAGGTCTGTAGTGTACAGTACGTGCATAATAACTTGTTGAGCCAGTATGATACCCTTTATCTGTTGGGTTATTCTATGTTGTGACATGATGTGATCAATATTGACGTGAAAAAATCTAAATTGGACTGCATAAGCTGGTTGACAGGAAGTATATTTATTCAAAAATTACAAAAGATGTCTGTTGCTATACTGTACATAGCAACAACAACCCCAAAAGGGGTTCCCGTCTTGAAAGGTAGTTACAAATAGGGGTTCCCGCCCTAAATGGGTTAATGAAAGGATTTCCATCACACTAGTATTATAAATCCAGTTATAAATGTATGATTTTAAATCAACTTCAACTCAAATTCATATGGAAAGATCACACCCAATGTGAAGTAAGTGGTGCTTTAGATGAGTTTCTTTCATTGAGCTATATGTGTCTTTGTAAGTGGCGCTGCCACTTAAAAAGTCCATTTGTAAAGCCACTTATAAGACTTGTAGAAGCGGCTGGAAACCACAAAAAAATACTTACCACGACCTGTTCAAGGAAGTGCTTCCCACTGCTAAGGCACTCAAAATAGATGGTCTTCCAAGCAGAAGGACGATCACTGTGGCAACACAAGCTGAGCACTAGGTTCTCTGCTTCAGGAAGGACCGCTAAGGATGTATTGGGAATACATAAACAATAGGAAGGAGATTATGGCATGTAGAGGAGCATCAACATAATGCAACCGAGCTCAAAATGGGATTTGGAAGATCCTTTTTTGTGTAAAAAAACGAAAATATTTTGTATATCCTTAAATTGGAGATGGGTAGTGTTGTTTTCCAACAACTGTTTTGTTCTTTATGAAATCAAATTGTAAATTATTAACATGTCATCTGCTTTCCAAAAAAAAAGTAAGGAATCCGGTTCTCGAGATATGCAGGGGATGGACGGACAGACACGTACACAGAGATTTAACACATTTATAGATAGATGTTATAGTTTTGAAAAATCTTATCAATAACTTTTGATGTTTTAAAAATATTTATATCCAGAATTGGCACAGAACTGATAGGTATTATTTTTTTGATGCTCAAACCTAATGCTTCCAGTGGGCCAGTATAGGATTAGCTCACTCTGGTTCCTCTTATAACTACACAAAGAATGTTGTAAAACATTTTTGAGAATCTGGAATCAGTTTAATTGTTCTGGTCTCTAAACATGCTCTACGTCAGTACCAATACAAAACAAATAACACTTTTCCTTTGGGAGATGATTCACTATTTTGTCCAACCAAGGCATCAAAATCATAAACCAAAAAGACTGGGCCTAATTATAGGTGTGACATCTTTTGGTCTATTGTGGGAGTATGTGCTGGGTGAGCAATTTTCATTGAAATGAGTGGGCACTGGGCACTGATTTTTCATGCCTCCTCCACTTATAATATAGCTCAATGGCTGTGACCCACCACCTTGGGAGAGCTTGGGCATCATATCTCTATATTTGGGCATAACTGTCCAAACAAATGGACAACTTCAACTATATTTTATGTAGATATGTAAAACAAGGGAACCAGGGGACCTGGTACTGCCAGACCCCTAGTGGTTGAAATCTGAATGGCCGGAAATCTGAATGGTTTCTAAACTACGTCACGCTAAGCTTGGCCAATCAAAAAGAGGGACAAAACGTTTTCGTCCATATATGGACGAAATCGATAGCAAAAGGGGACCGACAAAGCCTCATGTAGGCCCGACCCCCTGGGTCTGGCAACTAGGTACTTCCTTGCCCTACTGGCAGCATGCATAAGACATTTATGCATTGTGAGATTAGCATAGCGCTGGACCAGACAAACCGATAGGCAGACAAACCGACAGACCCATAAATGTCCTACAGAGCCACTTCGTAAAAACTAAAAACTCTCAAGTGACAGAACACTGGGGTGTCACATGTAAATTTACTGATCAGCGAAAATTGCCTAAGTAAGTGCAGCCCACAGAAGCAGAAGTGTGAATAAACAGGCTGACTACGTTGGCAGCAACACTGTCAGATAAGTTACTTCCTTCACCTCTGAGGTAAAGAACAGACCTAATATAAAGCAACATTGTTGTGAAACTGCAGGCTCAATGACCACATCAGCTCAAAATACAACACAAGAAGAGGAACTTAACTGCATGACAGAGAGCCTGTTTTCAGCTTGATCATATTGATTAACACTGGTTTAGTCACCACAGATAACATAGCCCATAACACAGATTTGATTAGGCAGGGTTGCCTGCAGTGCAAAGGCCCTGGAGCTGTTTGGGGGTCAGCACTTTGCTCAAAGGCACCTGAACAGTGATAATGGTAAACACTGTGTCTATACCGTAATCCTAATCCTACAGAAAGCATGCAGCTGGAATACACCCTCCCATTAGTGCCAGTGATTGAACGAACCAGCAACCTTTCTTGGAGAACCTCTATATAGCATCATGTTGCATCATCCATCAACATTATTGACGGATCATTAGGAATTTAAGACTTCATGGCTGTCCCTCTGAATTAGTATCTGTAGCCTAAATGTTAAATGCAATTAGAAAATAATTTCATGTTAGGTCACAGGGGGAAACAAAGACACATGTTGTAAACGCTGATCATACCTTGGGTTTCAGGTGTGCTTTTCAGAAAATGGTCTCTCTGAAGCCGCAGAGCGGTGGTGCAGTACTGAGAGACCAGAGCGGTGCACTGAGGGCGCAGCAAGGAGCTCAGCACCCTCTCCTCCTTCAGAGGGCCATCTCTGGTCGCCCATAGCGCCTCACACAATGTCTCAAAATGGCCCCCGCTTCTCTCAGAGCCCCATGGCATCACAGACAACACAGTGCATATCTCCTCCACCCACTCCTCCACCTTGTCAGGGTCCCTCTCTGGCTTTCCGACTTTCTCCAGCAGGTATTGGATGAATGTGTGCTGGAGAGTCTGGTCCCCTGTGCTGCCTCCCAACGAGTGACCCTGCAGAAAATAACAAGACAATGCAATGCAGACAATGCTGAATGGAGCATCTTGAATAGAATAGAATAGAATAGAATACTTTATTGGCAACGATTAAACAACAAAGTATCACCAGTTTAAAGAACCAAATGGATTGAACACAAAAAAGCAGAGGCTTGTTTCCATTGTGGCCCATTGTTAAACATACATGAACATGGAACATAATATACAAACAACCAAACAAAAACACAATAATAGATACTAATAGACAGTTAAGAACAGTACACATAGGACAAGTGACTCAACAAAGGCACACGTGAGTCTCTAGTGCAGGTGAGAGCAAGGGCAGAATGAACAAAGACTTTTCACATTATCTTTTTCCAGGGAAGGGAAGCTCAGTAAGGGTTAGGGCATGTTCTTTTTTTGCAATAATTCTTAGTAGGTTACAACTTAAAAACAAAAAAATTCTACCATTGGCCACTGCACAGTTCCAATGGAGGAGTTTTTTTGTTAAGTACATTGCATTATCTTGCATTTATCGCTAATCACTTCCATATATATTTTAAATATGTATTACATTTGCACAGTTTAGCATATTTTACATGTATTTCAGTATGCATTTCAAATTAGTTTCCCTGTGTATGAAATGTTCTATACACATTCAAGCTTTACTTGACTTTAGCTCACCATCAGCCCCCAACATGAACAGTACACAGCCTGCATGAAGTACAACATATATTATAGGTAGTAGATCTGTAGAATACGGTATGTTAAAGAACCAATCTGTGAAGAAATCGTTCACTACCTGTAAGAACTGTGCCAGTGCATGAGCTAGTCTGGGCTTCTTCCTCTCCAGTAAGTTCTGGAGGCAAGACTCAACGCAAGCATCTGTTGTCCTGGACGCTCCTTTTTGCTCGCACTGGATGTCTAAGAAGGCCTGGTGCAGCTCCTGGTGGAAGAGAATGTTTGCTTTTATTATGCTCGGACCAGTCATAGAATGGAATAAAACAGAACAGTTCTAAGGTTACATAGTCATAATTATTACATAAGAACTTAACTTTATAAACCAATAAACCCTTTTTTAATATAGACTGTAAAACCATTGCCTGAACATTTTGTTTAGCGTGGTTGAATTTACCACTTACGTCTGCATTTTACATTGTCATACAAGCTGTCAGACAATGAAAGTAGCCAATCTACAAGCTCAACACATCACATCACAAAACCAGGGTACAATGGACTATACATTAAGTACGATTTTTTTTAAGAATTTTCCCCTATAATCAAATGCACAAAATCTGGACGCAAGGTATGAATGTGTTTATTGTAACATCTACAGGTGATGTGATAACAGACCAGAACATTAAGCTAACCTTGAGAACAGCCTCTGGAACTTTCTCCTCCCCCAGCTCTTCCAGGAGCAGCATGAACTCCAGCTCTCTCTGGACCACTGGAGAAACCTACAGGATACCATCAGAATACAGTTCTTCACCGAGTACATGTGAATGAGCAGGTGATACCAGTGGGGACAGTGGTCCAGTGATCAACAGTAATGTAGTTAGTTCAGTAACTTCATTTGTATTAGTAGTTTGTGGTGCAGAGCATTAAGGCACAGCGCTACACAATGTACACGTACAATAGGCAGTAGTCTGTACTTTTATCACTCCACATGGGGACGAGTAGATATCAAGGTCTCCCTACCAAGGAAATAGAGGGTAGGGCCACCCCATTAATAATCTGTTTCAGTAATGGGTTATTGTGCAACATTGACTTTTCCTCTTCGTTAAGATAATGTGCTGGTGAAAATAATGACATCTTTAGTGTCCTGGAGACTTCTATGTGCATTTGGCCAAGTTACTTGTACTACTAGCATTATAACCTGTATTATACAAATGAAAGGTGCCATAAAAACAAAGATTTATTTAATCATGTGTTCATTCATTCATGTAATTGTTGCTGGGTTTTATGTTCATGTGGGGAACAATGCTCAGATTCAAAAGGAAGGAACATGGCCAGGACACAAATATACAATTTATAATTTCATAAATGTACCTGTTCATTTGTCAATTTCTCCAGGACTTGAAGCCAAAACCAGGCCAGCTTGTGCGGACTGCCCACAGACTCCCATCTATCAAATCATCAATCACAGATATAGTCACTGAATTTACCACAGTAATTGCAATGTTACAATTATGTCTATCATCTTCCTTGACTTATAAGTGGGCTAGACAAAAACATAATGGTTTGAAAACACATTTTAAATCCCTACATACACCATGTCCATGAAAACACAAAACCATGACATCGGGAATGTTTCACAACTCAATTGAATACATATTTTTTTAAAGTAGCAAACATCCTCGTCGTCTTACTATCAGGCAGTTACTCACTTAAGAATGTAGGGATGGGAGACAATGGCTTTGACAATGTCCCGTAGCTTTGCAGAGAGCCCTC
Source organism: Gymnoscopelus braueri (assembly GCF_963280865.1). Classification (NCBI taxonomy): domain Eukaryota; kingdom Metazoa; phylum Chordata; class Actinopteri; order Myctophiformes; family Myctophidae; genus Gymnoscopelus; species Gymnoscopelus braueri. Next base: position 33,160,314 of record NC_137621.1, on the reverse strand, counting down.
CGGTTGAGCTGGCAAGCTGTGGCACACAGGCACTGGCCAGCTCCCACTCTCCATGTTGCAAGCAGCGTGTGAAGTACCCAAACAGCTCCTGTAGGGACGCCTCAGCCTCACAGCCTACAGGATGCATGGCCACACTGTCGTGACACTCCTGTGTTCACCGGTCACAGCAGCAGAATCCCCTTTACTACTGGGTAGTGAAAGAGTGCTCTTGAACTTCCCTCAGCTGTAAAGAAAGAATAGCCGCTTCCAAAGTCAAACACATGGAAAAATAATTGCTGCACAGAGTTCGTTGACAGAAAGATGCCCATAACACGGTCATGTGATTTTTATGAAACAAAGACTTGACAGAGACAAAGAGGATAATCCAAGCTAACAGCACAGATACAATATTGTTGAGTTTATCATCGTTTAATACCATCAGATAGGACTTTTCCGTTTCATGAATGGGCTGTCAATGGAGGGTATTGCAACTTGGATGCAGATGGCATTTATAGCATTTAGGTTGCTTGCGGCTAAAGAAAGAATAACCTATAATGTCCTCACAGACTCCTCAGTGTTTAACTCTGAGAGTTACAATTGGATAACACAGGATTTTATTGTGCTTCCTCGGTCCAGTTGGTACACAATGACATTTCGCACAGGTGCAGGGTAGTTTGCCATTCTCGTTTCGAGAGAAAAAGTTAGGACAAAATGTTGAAGAACAAATATGATATTATACAAGTCATGTATCGGCATAAAACCCCGAATACTTTAGCACAGTGGTTCTCAAAGAGGGGTCCAGGGTCTCTCTAGGTTCCTTTAAGGGGTTCTAAATTGACCCTTACAAGTCTATTACTCATTTGGCATTTGTACTCTGTCATTTCGCAGACAAGCCTAAGCTTTACTTAAAACGTAAATTAACGTTACTTTTATTAGGCTATAGTCAGTGAAGCTAAACCAATGTATCCTTGGCTCTAATGAGATCAATCTCTCATATTTCTTTCCTTATGTGCATACAGCAGTGGTTCTCAAAGTGGATTCCAGGGACTCTCTGGGTTCCTTTGGGGGGGGGGTCTAAATTGACCCTTACAAGTCTGTAACTCTGACAGTGTACACATGGAACCAAATGGTCCATTTGGTTCCATGTGTACACTGTCAAGAGTTAAGGGGAGACCTTAAAATGTAAAAGTTTTAGAACCATTGCAGTACAGCACATACAGATCTGACAGCTAGCATTGCTGTCAGTACTTTGCTATTGTTAGCCAGGCTAGAAGAATAGAGATAAACACGCCACATAGTGTGGAAGCTCGACGTACATGAGAATCAAGCCATATTCAGCAAAGTTACTTACTCATTTCCATGGGTAGTTGTTTAATTCTGATTCTATTTGCACCTTCTTCTCCTCGGGTGCTCCCTCTTGATCTGTTATGCTAGGCGGCTGCAGGGGGCCTCTGGTAACTTTTTGCCTTTGACGTTATTTAAGAGACACTTTCCTATAATAAAACGTAACAGTTTTATTGCTTAACATCTTCTAAAATAACATTATTTTTGTCTTTGGAGTATTTTTTAAATGATTTTATTATTATTAGTAGTAGTAGTAGTATTCAGTGGTGGGAAAGGTATTCACATTTTCTTCTTCAGTAAAAGTATCAATACTGCAACGTAGAAGTACTCTGTTACAAGTAAAAGTCCAGAATCAAAAATGTACTTGAGTAAAAGTACAAAAGTATTGGCATCAAAATGCACTTAAAGTACCAAAAGTAGGAAGTACTCATTATGCAGAATGTCGCACAAGTTACCAGTAGCTAAAGTTTTCAAATAGTAAGTATAGTAAGTAACTGTCCTCAGTTACTTTACACCACTGGTAGTATTACTTTTCATTTCTAGGGCCAAAACAAATACAAGATATATTGCTAAAGGCAACAAAATACCCGATGGGAGCTAGACGCATGCTAAAGAGGGTCATGTGACAAGAGCAGCTGATTCCCCTGTGCTGGTTGGTGCAAAGGTTGAGAAGAGGGGGCGTTCCAGACTGCTTTTTTTTTGCAGGATTATAAAACACAACTTTCATCACATTTAATTCAATGTCTTGTTTATTTAGCAGGGATTAGGGAACATGCACAATTAAGAAAATGCACTTTTTTTGGTCTGCAGTCCCTGTACAATCAGAGCCCTACAACCACATCTAGAAAATGCAATATTAAAGAACAATACCAATAGAACATAATAACTGCGCTGATTTTAAACCAAAAACTATGAGGCAAGTTGTCCTGACAAAAGTATTAGTGCATTATTGTGTGGTTTTAAGCTATGTGTTAAGTTTGTCTTGAAAATGGTAAAGTGATTCTCTGTATGTTAACAGGCAGTTGTATTTTTTGATTGCTTTAACAGAAAAAGGTCAAAGCCTTGTTCTGCTAAATGAAACCACACAGTAGTTAGAGTAGAGTTTTTGTGTACAGGGTGTACATTGACTGGTAATGCAGTAAGAAAGATGAGGGCATTTGCTTAATTCTTTTTAATTTTTAAGACAGGTTGGACTCAATAATGATACTGACATGTAAAACAATGTGGGACAATTCTTATAATTTCTTAATTAAAGAAAATGTCTAAGTGATGTGGTAGTTGTTAGTCTATTTCCATGATGAAAGTATGAGAGCCAATAATTAGGCTGCTCACGTCACACACTGCCATGTCACAGTCTCTTACAATTTAGGCATTTATTTAGCAGATAACTTATCCAGAGTGACTTTACAAAGTGCAACATCTCAGAGTAGCTAGGTGGCATGATGAACCCAGTCAAAAATATATATTTTTTAATACTTGAATTTGTTTTTTGTTATTTTTTGCATGTCAGTATTGTATTTTCTTTGTTCTGGACCCCAGGTCAGGAAGACTAGAGGATCATTCATGTGTTTCTAATGGGGATTGTTTAATAAAAGAAAGAAAAGGTCAACAAACAACAGGATAAATGGTCAATGGGGTACAAAGAAAATAATGAAGTTCTAGTTCTAGGCTTCAAAATAACTAGATACCAGGTAAACATCAAACCTGTCATCAAACAACACATACTAGAACTAGTACATAGCATTGGATGTGAACAAGCAACCAACTTACATCTTCATATCTATATTGTCAAGAACTGACACAATGAGTGCGTGGAGGAGAGGTATCTGTATGAGACTCTTATTGACAGACATTATTTTTTGACAATTAAATCAAAAATATATGAATACAAATATATGAATACATATTATATATATAGGCTACATATATATACATCACGTCTTTTCCCTTTGTGCCCCATACCCATACCCCCATCATCTCTCTCTCTCTCTCTCTCTCTCTCTCTCTCTCTCTCTCTCTCTCTCTCTCTCTCTCTCTCTCTCTCTCTCTCTCTCACACCCTGGCATCCTTTGTGCCACATTTGGGAGCCTGTCTCTATGACAACGGACAGGCGGGGTTTGCCAGCTGGAGGCAGAGAATTAATAAACTCTCACTGGCATCACCACTGGAGATATATAGAATATCCTCCCTGCGCTGACTGGAATGGAAGAAAACGATAAGAAACAAAATGTATGTAAAACGATGTATCTGCCATGATGCATTTTTTTTTCTTTTCTTTTGCATGTTAAGCTATATAGGAAATAAATTCATAGCTAAATTGTTTAATTACAGTTTGATCGCGGTTTAGGAAACAATAAAACACATTTTGTTCAATGACCGTTCATTCACCTGTGGACGTTTTAAAGACGCAGGCAGGCTTATCGATACGTTAGCAGCGGGAATAGTTGTAGCCTGTAATGCAGATGTAACAGATAACCAGGCCTCATGGCGCTAGGTAATAGGCTAATAGTATAGTTCCCGCAATATTAAAAACCGTGGCTCGAAACTGCCACGTGCTTTGTGCTACATAGCCTATTCCATCCTAGGTCTAGGTGAATGCTGATGTTGCGGGTTTGACCAATAAAAACATTTCTTTCTATTGTTTTACAGGAGGAGTATATCGGAGAAATAAAAGGTGGGCTGCGGCCTTCAATGAAATTGGTTGTAATGGGAATTGTTAACCAAAAACCAAAGAGGTTAGATGCTTACTTACTACTATACTGTTTCTTCTTTAAGCGACTAAAATATGGTGAAAAGCAGACCTTTGTCTTGTCTGCACCATTGCTTTCACCACCCTGCAGCTGGTCCCTGGTGCATGTTTGGGAAAATACCTTTGCAAGAGCATTGCTTAATTAGCCTGTCAATGAGCGTGGGAGACTTGCAAATCCCATGAAATCACAATAATCACAATGGAATTTCCCTGCATGGGAGATAACATCATGTCTATTTGTGCATTTGTTTAACAACTGTAGACCATAATAATGTCCTCTACAACACACACATAGCCTATTATTATATAGTTGGGTTAAGTTGGGTGGTAGCAGGGGCGGACTTAAGGATCTGGAGGCCCCAGGCGAACGGTAGTATGAGACCCCCTCCACAGATTATTTTTTAACAGAATAGATGTAATTTCCAGTATTCTGGTGCATTTTGGGAGTTTGATACTTTTATCAGACTTTACTAACATGGGATCCATTAAAAAGCTAAAAGTAGGGCTACAAAAGAGACCAGAGATCATTGTGAATAATTACCCTTCCACTGACAGCCAGACAGATCAATCAAGGGTATGTAGGCCTACTTATCCATTTAGCCTGAAGTCATCTTTAGTTCTATTCTGATGTTTGAGTAATTTAAAGACGGGGTGCCTTGATTTTCAGTGACCCCCCCCCCCTAAAACATAATCATCAGGTATTATGGTTATACTAGGAGGAAGATTTTTTTCAAAAAAGTGTACAGAAAGTGTTAAAATTATGTTTTTATGTGGACACGCCTCCAGTTCATTAAGTATACCCATGGTTCTCACCTTAGCACCTCCTCCACCACCTTAGCACCACCCACCTGTCCTAGTCCCTCCTCCTCCTCATGCCCACACACCTGTTGTGTTATGATAATGAGGGGGAGGGTATATTTTTACTGTGTCATTAAAGCACTGTTTTTCTATTGGCACGTTTGACCCTCAGGTTTCAGCCTCCAGGAAGAAACTCAAAATAGTCAGAGAAGACATAAAACACCATAAAAACACCACAAGGGGGCTTAATGAAGTTCTATCAACCTCATTGACACATGAAAAACAGAAAAAGTGCAAAACCATGGCACCACCTCTTTAATTTACTCTGATATGTCTGATTGTTGTGGCAGAGATATATATGTCTTTCAATCAAAGCATGATGCTGGCCATCACCATTTTTCTTCCAAAGGAATCAGCTGCTGAAACATGTCATGTGCTGTTCATTTTCTAAACACATCATCTTGGCTGTCAGAGCGGGCTGGGTTCAAATCGAGTGCAGAGCTACTAATAATTAGACTCATGCAATGTCAATAAATGCAATATAGCATTGGAAAATGGAAGACGTTTTGTGGTTTAAGTGCCATGGATGTAATACTTTTCTTAAGTTGGCACAATTGTGCATAGAAAAAAGGGAAGCAACAATAAAAGCATTATATATTCCACCGTTATGTAAAATGCTAATAATTCCGTTTACCATCATTAATCCCTTAATCTAATTTCTTTTACTATTCAGCTCCAGGCTTTCAGTAGACTTCTTGTACAAGATTTTGCATTGAAATGTTCACTATTTGCATTTCCAGGAGATGTCACTGTTACTGCCTGAGCTGCTGTGTCGTAGCTTTTAGTCTGAGTTGAACTTGCATAACCTATTAGAGGTATTCAACATTGTGATTGTACTGGCCAGTTCCCAGGTGTGTCGTGTATGTGGCTACATTGAGAAATCTCCAGATGTGTGTGTGTGTGTGTGTGTGTGTGTGTGTGTGTGTGTGTGTGTGTGTGTGTGTGTGTGTGTGTGTGTGTGTGTGTGTGTGTGTGTGTGTGTGTGTGTGTGTGTGTGTGTGTGTGTGTGTCTGTCTGTCTGTCTGTCTGTCTGTCTGTCTGTCTGTCTGTCTGTCTGTCTGTCTGTCTGTCTGTCTGTCTGTCTGTCTGTCTGTCTGTCTGTCTGTCTGTCTGTCTGTCTGTCTGTCTGTGCACTGTCAATATGCTCAAGATTCATTTTTTTGTTGAATTCTGCATCCTGTACCTTTTTGTTAATCTTTGACCACTTTATTTGTATTTGTCCAGCATTGAGGTGTCTGTATCAAGTGTCCCACAAGAGGAGGAGACAGAGGCAGATGTTGGTCTCCAAATGAAGGTCATCTTCACAGACAAGGCCATCCAGCGCAACGCTCGCCTGGCAGGAAAATGGGGTCCCTCTGAAAACACTCTCTCCTACTTCCCTTTTGCTGCTGGAGAATCCTTTAAGGTATGTGTGCACATGGTCCAATGGTCCACATGGTCCAAATAGATTGCCTGCAATACTGTATATCTGCGATCAAGGAATTAAGCTTAACATTGCAGTCATTGGCAATAGCTCTGGAAAATGACTGTAAGCTAAATATCAACAAATCTAAATGCACAAACTGTAAATGAAATGATTATGGTGATGTATATTTTAAAATATCCCACACTCACTCACATTCCTTCATTCTCTCATACCTAGGGCTGGGTGATGTGGACAAAATAAATACTCAATATTGAAAAATGTTGAGGCTTAAGTGATTAAAACCAGGAAAAGACAACCCTACTCATGCCCCCATCTCACCATCAATGTCTCTCTTTCTTTCTCTCTCCCTCCTCCCTTAACTCTCTCCTGTCTCTTCTCAGATGGAGATTGTTTGTGAGCACCAGCAGTTTCGTATCTTAGTGGACGGTCAGCCCCTATGCGGTTTCACACATCGCGTCTTCCCGCTTTCATCTCTGACTGCTCTAAGAATCTTTGGAGATCTACAGCTCACAAAAGTGGCCTAAGGCCAGCCCCTTCCCCTGACCCTCAGATGGAAGATGAAGTGAAGAGTTTTGGTTTAGGGACAATAGAATTAGAATAGTACCTTATTTGTGTATAAATCAATCCATAATGAAGATGTATTCTTAAGTTACACCTGGCTCGTAATCATGTGTTAAGACAAAGTGCCTTCACTAGATTACCTGTTTGAAGATTTGAACATGTTGACTGAATGTAACGGTCTTCTTGATGTCTGATGTCCATTGAGGACTGGGATCTGACCTGAATTAGCTTAAAGCATACAATCTCTCCCCCAAAGAACACAATATTTATAATAGTACTGACTGTACTACTTACTTACTGTAAGATTAATAAGCGGGATCAATCTAGGCACAGTGAAGACTTGAATGGGAGCAGCATGTTTTTCTGAAACAAGTTTATGTCATTTAAGATATTTAAAATGTATTTTTAAATAATTAAAGTAAAATATGACAGTGCTTGAAGCTGAATGTTTCTGAAATGAGAATAACCAACACTAAAGACTGTAATTCCTTTCCCTATAAAGTACTGTAACAGGTGTAACGTTCAACCAAGTATAGCCTACATTAGTGCATGCCCGTAATATAGTATGTTAAGTCCCACTTAATTTGCCTTCAAACGGGGATACAGACAAAAGAGCTTAAAGGGCAAGACCACTTTGGTAGAGGTTTGGGTTGTGTAGTTACCTTGCCATGATGTAACTCCAAAGGGGGACAAGAAATCAAAAATAATTGCTCCATTGATTAGAAATTGTTAATTCAAAATATGCTCCTCATTGACTTACAATGTAAGTCAATAATTCAACTGTATGGCATGCTAATGTTTTGAGACATATTGTATTATATTACTACACAATAGTAAATAAATAATTCTACACAATAAATAAACATGTTTTAAATAACTGATCTAAATATGGATTATAGTTATGATAAGTGTTGCCATAATCATGTAGCTCTACAACAGAGGCATAGCCATGAAAGCAATGGTACAAAATAATATTTTAAAAACTGTAGCCTATATATATATTTTTTTCAATAATAATTTTCAGCCATTCGGCCAAGTGTTTCCTATATTCGGTTTCGGCCAAGAATTTGATATACTGTAGTTATAGCAGTGACTGAGATGTAGTGGAGTAGAAGTAAAAGTACTGGAAATTGGAAATACTCTAGTAAAGTAAAAATACATCAAATCTTTACTTAAGTACAGTACTTGAGTAAATGTAATTAGTTACTTTACACCACTGTTGTTCTATAAATCTAATTATTTTGCTGGAAAAATTCTGGCACTGTAGTGAAAACGTGGCTTAAAACATGGTAATCATTACCTAACCACCCACACACATTGCAGGTATTGTTTAATTTCAAATTGAATTATTCTACTTAAAATGGTTTATTGGGGCTCCTTACAAATTGCATTGTTTGTTTTTAATGTCAATAATTAAAGTAGCTATTCTTCTTAATCTTAATACATTTAAAAAAAAAAGTGATCTACGTAGTTAGTGGCAGTGTCTGAGACAACAGATGCTGACAGAATGCGTGTGAGCGCGCATGCACGTCCGCAACTGGTTTCGGCCCACACCAAGTCACCATTTGACCAATTCGGCCCCAACCCCAAAATGAGTTCGACACCCCTGACTTACATTGTACGGTAAAACAGCTCTCAAAGTCACTCTTTTAGCACATAAACAAACGCAAACAAAGTTGATTCAGAGAATATAGAACATCACTGAACCCACAACTTTTTTTTTAAATATAAAAATGTTAACTTCCTGTTGATTTTGCTATTTTTATTAAGACCCCGGACTGGATCCGCGGATCCGGATCTTCAAATAGTAAAAATAGTAGTAATAGGAAGTTGACATTTTTATTTAGAAAATAAACAATACTGGATTTGGTGATGTTCTATATTGTCTGAATCAAGTTTGTTTGTGTTCGTTTACGTGCTAAAAGAGTGACTTTGAGAGCTGTTTTACCGTACAAAGTCATGAGGAGCATATTTTGAATTATCAATTTCTAATCAATGGAGCAATTATTTTTGATTTCTTGTCCACCTTTGGAGTTACATCATGGCAAGGTAACTACACAACCCAAACCTCTACCAAAGTGGTCTTGCCCTTTAAAGCGTCATTATAATGTAGTTTGCACTTTTGTTGTTGTCATCCCACCACTGGGTTATATACTTTTCTGACTACCATGGCACTTTTTATGTGAATGTTTAATATTGACTGTATTTCACTGCAATAAATCTTGTCATTTTTCCAAGGTGTTTACATCTACTGGTTGATTAACAGCTCCTTAAATGTATTTACAAATCTTCAGCACCCAGCGGTGCAGCAATTAGAACATGATGTAACATAAATCACTACCTGCCTATACTGTATAGGACAGAATGTCTCCTTAGGCTCGAGAGGCTTTAGTCACATGTGTGACACATAATTATCTTTTCCCTGGCCCCTTCTCAAGCATTCTATCAGCCTGGCAACTATATCAACAAAGACAAAATGCAAAGGGAAATTGACCATATTCACACGTGGCCATTTTTCTCTTACTTCATACTCGTGGGGACCCCTGTGAGTAGGCCTGTGAAGTAAGACAATTATATCTTTCTTTGTGATAAAAGGTTAAAAAAAATGCTCACTTGAACAAAAGAGAGGCTGAATCACCAGCTGTTCACCATGAATCACATGGTCAACATAGTGACATGCTGACAAAAGAGGAGAGGCTCGCATCAGCTTGCTGTGTGGGTGTGTTCCCCTTTTCCAGGAGAGCTGCCAATCTGTATGAATGTGAAAAATACAACCTGGGGCCTTGCGTGTACATACTTGTATTCAGGACATGGTGTTTTGAGTAAAAAACAATGAAGCTCAATAAAGAAAATACATTTAATAATGAAAAAAAAAATGCATGAATGACTATATGAGAAAATGCATATTATGGGTACATAAATACATATACTGTAAATGTGAAATAGATTGTCATCTAATCAGATTTAGTCAAATTAGTATTCTAATCTATTTCATTTGGATTGCATACTTTGCTATTGCTACAGTACATTCACAGAATGTATCAATTCAGTCCAAAACAGGTTTAAAACCTTTTAGGTCTGTTTTCTGATTGCATCTATCCAGTCCATCTTGTCCTGGTGGGTTGGAGCCTGGATGAAGTAATGTGTGTCTGACTGTGTGATGATTTTAAACAGGTTGCCTTGAATGTTGCCTTTCACTCCTGTATGGAGAAGATGGAGAGATAGTCAGTAAAGTATACTGCATTACTTACATTACATTACTTTGAGTGCTTTTTCCCCCTACACCAGATTTCTTTGCCAAAAATACCCGATCTACAAGCTCATTGCAATGCGATGCATTGTGAGCTTGAAGATCGACAAACGTTCCCCCCATAATAGGGAGGTTCAAGTATTTAATAAATATAACGAATTGAATTAATCAAATCTGTTAGGTCATCAAACCTGACTTAAATTTTTTTTAAAGAATTTAGCTGTGTGCATTCATGGTACCTGAGCATTTCTTAAATGTGCATTGTGGCCAAAATGGTTTGCTTTCTCAATGCTAGCAGACACTTACATCACAACAGTAATTACATTATTTATTGAACATGAGTCTAAGGGACTAAGTTATTCAACTAATGTTCCTTTAGGCCGTAAAAGTTTAAGAACTCCTTGTTACAACAAGGAGTTCAATACCATGCCCCTTCCATGGTCCTTTTCTACACTTTGCAATGTTTATTTCATGTATAATATGTCATCTATCATGAGCAGGTGTTATATTTTCAGTAGGAAGACAGTACGGCGGACAAAAAAACTCCCATTTATGAACAAACACAACCCTTGAGAATGAAGTTAATTGCTCCAGATGCCTCATTCCAACCCTGTTACCTGAGGCCGCACCTTTGACCGAGGCTGAGGGTGACTCACCTGAGGGAACTCCGTTATCTTCCAGTGCTGAGACCAGACAGCCTCGCAGACTGAAGCCGCCTACAGGGCTGACATCATCCTGAGAGGTGACATCATACGACAGGAAACAGATGCGACAGGAAACAAACACAACCACAGACAGTAGCACAAACAAATAGGTCATTTACCACAGCACAGAGGTTAAGATGATAATGATAATATTGAGAAATAAATAATGTGTAACTATTAAGTGATTTGTGTGCTTACCCTGCTGGGATCATAGTAGTGGAAGTAGGCAGGCTCTGAACGCAGGACAAAGAGTCGCACCTTCCAGTTCTTTCTCTTGTGTCCCTAAGTTCGAGATTGAGCAATATATAGCAAAAATAATTGTAAATACATACTAAATGCTAAGCTATAAAATTATATAATATATTTTCTGGGTACATTTACCAATTGACATAAAATACTGACAACCACGGCTTTGTTAAAGTGATGATATACTAGTTGAGTTACGCAGGACCAACTGATAATGCAGGGAACAACTGAATGTGATTTCCTACATTGTAATTTGTACAGTAGCTTGAACGTACCTGTTTTAGCAGATAACCCCTCCTCATCACTTTCCCACTGAGCTCGACAGCTGACAGAGACGTCTCTGCCTTCACACTTCCTCTTTTCGTGAAGCTCTCAGACTGGGAGGAAACATGAACAACAAAGCAATGAACAGGTGTAGAACCTCCAAACAGTAATGTGCATGCAAGTGCTATAAGTGTGCCCCTTAATGGATTGAGGGATTACATTTATTAGGAGATAAAGTACGGTACTTCCCCGACTGACTGTTACCATACAGACTTCATAAAAAGCCAATAATACTGGTGCTCACTACTCACCACAAATTCAACAACATGGAAACACTGCCCCCATGAAACTCACAACTCAGTACAGATTCAGTCAAAACAATGAGGTGGACCAATGGTACTCACAAAGCTGTAAAGTGCAGTGGAGTCATCCATGAACTGTTCTACGAGTCCCGCACTGCGGATGGCATCTAGACTCCTCAGTCCTATAGGCCGTAAGAAGCCTTCCTCCAGTAGGGCCGAGGCCAGGGTCACTGCCTCCACACGGGTCAGAACTAACTGCATAAATACTAGCCAGTCCACCACTGCTGAACCTGTACAAACATATACACATAGAGATATGTGGATATAGTATGCTCATGCTGTACAGTACACATTCATTAACATGCACTCAGTCACATGCACAGTTGAATGCACACACATAGACATGTATGTTCTCATGCGCACACATATCGCATGCATGCACACAAACCCATAGAGAGAGAGAGAGAGAGAGAGAGAGAAACAGTAGTGCCATCATAACTCTAATTTCATCAGTGGCTTTATGAAAGATAGATCAGACTTATTGATCGCCAGTGGAAAGTCAAGCATCACAAATTCAGTAAAGTGGCAGTTTACCTTGTTTCGAATGCCGACATTTACAGCCGATAAACGTAGTACACACTACACAGCATTTCATAACTTTCATTTACGGCATTCAGTTGTGCCTCCTGTGCAGATTGACTATATTGCTGTTTCTGTAGAAGCTTACCTAAGAAGCAGTTGCTGTAGGTGCTGCCTTGCTCCACATGTTTTGTCAGCTTGATGCCACTGTGGACGTCATACATGGAGTCTACCACCTGACTGAGACACAGAGCAACCAGTTTTCTGTTTATATTTGCTGCAGAGTCATAGCGTCTCACAGTTGGACCAATAGAATATAATTATAACATTATAAGTATAACATTATAAGTATAAGTAAAATAATTAAGGAGTGCCAGGTTTAAACAAATAATAATACAGATTATTCAGGTATTGAAGTATGTAATAAGTATTCAGTCCTAAGAACAATTAGGTATGGCAGAAAAACATGTCACCACATTTATGGCAACAATACTTTGATTATTATTCAGTGTATGGAGTGTGTGTAGCTGGGTTTTCCTGATTGAAGCCTAGAAGCCTATATGTCTCTTGGCCAAGGGTTGGGGGGAGTCCCCACTTTGGAAGAGTGGTAGTTGTTTGGTATCAAATCCAGGTGGTAACATAAGCATGGCTTACTTCAGACTGATGTTGTGTAACTGTAGTGATTTAGATATGGTGGGCTCTGGTTGACTTGGGGGCCCTCCATCGTCAGCCGTCCGGAGTTTCTCCACTGCAGCAGTGATGGCTTCTGCCCACTCATCTCGTTTCTCTCGAGAGCAAGACTCTAGAAAATGCTCCACAGAACTCTGTGTCTGCAGCTTGAACACCAGCTAGGGAATAGAAATCCCAGAGGACATTATTCATTTGGGAATGCTGTTCATGAGCAAGTGCCAAAATACATAAAATATTTAGAAGGAAAATGGCAGTTCAGAATAAATTGCATCTTGAAGTTAGTACTGTTATGTATAATGCATGTGCAATCATGTTTTCACAGAACTGCAACATTGAGGCAGTGAATTGTCTGAACAAGTGAGATAAGTGTGAGCAGATCATAAAACATGACATTGTCAACACCACACCTACAATTAATTGTTCACCATGAATAAAATGTCAACTGTACAGGAAATGATTTGATGGAAAATCCAAATCCTTCTCTCTTACAATGAAAAGCGTCTCATGTTATGGAAGTTATTGGAGCAACAACTTGGAGGGCTGACAATATCAATTATTAAGTTAACAAAAATGTACTTTTCTATTTCAGTGGTATCACATTATTTGACTGCAAGTTTGCATATATCCAACCCTTGATTTTTGAAGGGTTACTTGCTCCTTGCTCATCATGTCACAGTAATCTATTTTGTCGTAGTTGTAAATACACCAAAGCAACAATGTCCAGTTATTAATAAGGGTCTTTCATTACATCTGTAATCATCAGCAAACATAAAGTGGATTTAAATGGTTCTTATTCTAAACTTAAGGTATGGTGGCTATTGTCTCCTGGCTTGTACTACTACTCACAGAAGCACATTTTTTATTTTCTAAATCTGAGGCTCATGCAAGGACCTTTTGGGCATTGGTACATAGACATTGAATACCAACTTAATTCCATAAGGTAGTAGCCTACTGTACATAACAGTTCAATGATTACTCACCGGCCGATTATCATACTCCAGAAAAGGACAGGTAATCACACAGTTCTTCAACATGATTTTTCCACGTTGACACGAGTCCCTCTTGCCACCTTCATATTTATAATACAGTAACTTGTCTGTCATTAGTACAAACCAGCGAGCCTTCCAGTTGTGTACAAGATGACCCTGTAAAAAAATAAAGTAAAAGTCATTCATTATGTTAGATCAAATGATAAATGTCCCATCATCAATTGTCTTATCATTTAATAATTTCTTACCCTTTTCACCAGGAATCCCTCTTTTAGAACAGTATTTTTCTGATCTGCATCCATGCTGTTACACGTCTTCTTGCATACCTTGCCTGTTCTTACCTGCTGCTTTTTTAAATGTTCTACTGGATGTGTCACACCACAGTCAGTCACACCCAACACACACACCTTGGTCAATATTCAGTAGATGATCTTTCAATTGCCTGCACAGTCACTTGAGGGCGCTCTTTGACAAGATTAATGCTATAATACAGAAATCCATCCTGTGTACAGCGTTTGGGGCAGCCGCCGAGAGAGGCAGTCTGGTTGATTGATTGATTGATTGATTGAATACTTTATTAGACAGAAATGTAAACAGCGCGAGGTAGGCCTACTGTCAGACATTTGAGCTAAAAGGATAACACAAAAAAAAGTCCTGGGGACTTGTTTCCATTGTGGTCCTGGTATTCAAAAGGTCACCGGTTCGCCTCCCGGTCCACCCATGTCTTAGCCTTGATACAAGACTGTCATATGACGGTCTTGATCTAAGGCTATACCCATGTCTATGTGTCAAAGTGTTTCTGAGCAAGACGCTTCTCTCCACTAAACAGACTAGGCTACAGGCGGTTGGAAGGTGTGGGAAAAAAGTTGCTGAATGCACCTGAGAGCGACACCGACAGACAGCTTTCGACGCTTACATAGGCCTACAACTTGCGATCCGACTTGGTAGTGTACCCACCACCGCCCATTCAACAGCAGATTTCGGCAACAGACGCTTTCCAACACTTACCGCCGCAAAAGATGAAAAATTTGTCTCAGTCAGGCCCGGAATTTCATCTTTTCAGGGGCAAGGCCACTTGGCCTTTGGCCTTGTAAATGTTTTGAGGGCACGAAGGCCAAATGCAAGGACAGTAAGGCCATCAAATAAAACACTGATATTAAGTCCACTGAAATGCCACATTTAATTTAAGGGTTAAGAAATAATTTGTTTTAAATATGAAGTATAATATCAGTGAAATAAATACATTTTTGTACAAACTCCTGAAAAGGAGTTCAGAAGTTCATACTGAGAGTCACTGGACTGGTTTGAGGATGGGGATGAGAACTGAGGAGGAGTTAAGAATTTAGAATCTTGACAGTGAAATAGATAACTGTAATTCTGTAGCCTACTCTGTCTGATGACCTTATGTCCTGTAACTGTTGGCCCAAATAGCATCTGAATGATTCGTGCATGTGAGTTTATGTTCTGTTTGTCACGTACTCGGTGTCTCAGAAGTCACATAGACTGTCTGAGTTGTCTTTGCACCTGGCAGAGGACCTTGATGTAACTATTTTTGGTCATCCTTTTTTGTCACCCTTTTTGGCAATCTACGCTCTTGCAAGGGCCTAGTTCAGTTGCATATGTCCTTTTCTGACCACAAACGGTTCATGTCCTGCACGGTTCATGTCTGTGAAGACTACAGGAAAGAGACAGAGGAGAAAACTGTTAAATCAGCTGGAGGGCAGTGTGGATGGGGCATCAAGGCCACTGTGGCCTCAGGGCAGATAATCTTTTTGAGGGCAGAAGGCCAAACTGTGGGGCAACGGCGGCCATGGCCTTCATGGCCTCCCTGAAATTCCTGCATGTCTGATGACTGGGAATATGTGCTGAAAAACGTGTGTTATAGGCTACATACATTTAGACACTGATGTGGATATGTGGGAAAGAGAGAAGCCTCCTAGTTGGTGGCGCTATAACAGGCCAATGTGAAGTTTCACGGCAATCAGATGCTGCGTTCATGATTTGAGGTATTTTGTTCAAAACAAGCTACTCCTGCAAATTTTAGATGCCAATCTTAGCCAATCAGGATGGAATACGAAAAATTGGACCGATCCGTCTTGATCACATGACAAAAATCGTCCGCCTGGTGGCGCTATAACGACAATGTGAAAAGGGTGGCATTTCTTCCTCGCCTAGTGTGAATGTGCGGTTTCATCGCAATCGGACGCTGTGTTCATGATTTAAGGCATTTTGTTCAAAATGAGCCACTCCTGCAAACTTTAGATGCCATTCTTAGCCAATCAGGATAGCATATGAAAAATCGGAAATCATCTTGATCACATATACTGTAGAGATAATGTGTACCGATTTGCTTGATGTTTGGACAAAATCTGTAGGAGTAATATCCAAAAATGTGTTTTGCAAAAATCAGCCTCCTGGTGGCGCTATAACAGGCCAATGTGAAGAATTTGGGGCAGAGGTTCTGCTCTGGCCTCCAAGGAGTGTGTGTGTGCACAGTTTCATGCCGATCTAGCCAACAGTGCCAGAGATTAGCTGTACACAGATGGACAGACGAACACACACACAAGGACGGACGGACGGGGGCGAAAACATAGTCTCGACCACACATTCGGGCTGGCGGAGATAAGGATAAGGATAATTCCTTTAACAGGTCCGTTCATGAAAGTCCTTACGGTCTTGTTTCCAATGAGGGCCTGTGAGCAATTAGCAATAGATAATACGATCAAGAGGAGGGGAAGGGGCAGACAGAGATAGGGGGGATTAGAGAAGGATGATTAAGCTACTTCAAAACCAGATTAATCAAATATTTCCCTCCATGACAACCTGGTTCTCCGTTATTTGGACCCTGGAAGGGTGGTGTTGTCAGCTGTGGGAAGTAGTGGAGATGCTTATCCCAATTTGATGAAAAAGCAACAGCAGGGGGTAAACTATTGTCTGTAGCAGCTGTGTCCAATAGGAGAGGCTGGTAAGCAGCAAACAAACAGCTGCCGAGTACTAGTTTCGGCCACATCTGTTGATTCCCACCAATTACACTACATTATATTACATCTACGAGGATATACTGTAGGCCTACAGATAACATGATTATTGGGGGCACTTCTGCCCGGAAATTGTATGGCCCTTGAGGGCCCCTATCCTCTGGAACTGCTATGCACTGGCTAGACCTGAGGAATTTTATTTCGTTTCAAAACAGCATCTCCTTTCTCTCTGCTTTTCTTCTGTATAAATAAAGAAAAGTGCCAAGGGAAGCAAGCACTTTTATTCAAAATGAAAGTTTCCAAAAGACTGAGGTTCTGCAGGAGACAGTGACTTACACTGCATGTCTTTATTAGTAATCCTAAACTCTATTTTGTTCTTAACCACTTAAGGGTTAGGGCCGGCCTACTGGTAAACGACTTTTAGGTTTGCCTTTTTCTAAACAGGATGATAGAGAGACGGGAACTGAACGCAATGAGAGGATTAAAGATCTGCAACACAGGTTTCCAAGCTGTAATCAAACCTGGTGAACAATCATCTATCAAGTTACCTTCTACCATCCTGCAAGAAATGTGATGTTTACCACAATATGAACTCTAAATACTGCATAGGCTAAAATTCATACTTGATTTTGTTGTTTGCATTAACAAATTACTATTTATTTACTAAATATATTTAATAAATAGAATAAGAATATGTTCAATCAAAAGTGCCTTTGAATAATCCAATTTAGCTATACTTGGTATAGCTAAAATATATACTTGCTGCTTAACATTTGTCTATGGATAATTTTTACATACATACAGTATGAGTCCCACCCCTATGACTATTAGCTGTCATAAACACTGACATCTATTTCTTTAAAAAGCTAATGCTACCATGGTGAAGGAATTTGTTGATGCAAGTTGGTACACATGAGACAGCTGAAATGTGCAACAGAGAAAGGTTGGCAGTCTGCCAAATGACTGTAAAGTTAAGAATCTGTTAAACATACAGAAATACATTCTCCCTATAGGACGGGAGCCACTTGTGGGACTCAAGCTCTTTAGCCAGACTTGAGTGAGTTAGACACCTCTGCTGGTGAAATTGCCAAACCATGCTCAGTGGTAGACGTCAAGTCACTGGGTAAAGGTGTGTCTGGAATGCCCTCTGTGTGACTAACCATTAACCATAAATCAAACATGTATTACGTAAAAGAAGACCATGCCGATTTGGCAGCCAGGATACAGGAGGGGCTTTGACGCAGGCCTATTCACGTGACATGCTTTCTTGCTTTGTAGTCTTGGCCACACACACTTAACACACAAAACACTCACTGTATTGTGTGTTTGCTTATGAAATAATGAAAAGAAGATCCGTGTGCTCCGGTGCCTTTCTCCGGGTTAGTCCAGTTAAGTCTTTACTCTCTGTATTGTGTTTTCTTGGTCCACAGAGTTATTGTTCTCTGGGTGTGTTTGTGTGGTCAGACTGGCCACTTCCACAGCTGGTTACACATGGTAGGTCACTGGGCAGTCTCAGGCTTTATAGGAATGAAGCTCAAACTGAGAGATTGTACAACTTGAAGATTTGCTGAAGGGTCTTACATTAAAATACTATATTACCATTATATTTCTACGAATATTAGATGATGTCCATTGGAGTGAAGAGCAAAGACAATTTTGCACTATGTGGCACAATCATATCTGTATAAGCATAATTTGGTCATAAGCACCACACTTATGTTTCTTTCCATGGTAGCAGTAAAGTAACTACATAAGTACAGTTCTGAGGTACTGGTACCTTACTTATTTCTATTTTCTATTTCTATTTTCTGCTACTTTACCACTACACTACATTTTGGAGCAAATGTTTTACTCCACTACATTTCTTTTATACCTTTAACACATTGATTGCCTAGATCGAATTAAATCATATTTTATTTTTATTTTTATTTATTTTATTTGACCCAAAGACCAAGGAGATATGATTTTTCGAAGATCTAGACTCCTATCCACTTCCTTGTTAACTTAAAACTTAAAAATTCTGTATCTCGGCTCCTGAGTACTTTTTTTTTTTTCAATTAAAAATCTCTGGCAGTGGGCAAACGCGGCCAGAAATAATTCAGGCAGTGAATATTAATTACTTTGCAGATTGAGTTTAACAATGTGAAATAATCAATCAATGAAGTCATATTTATTATTCTGAAATGGGCCAGTCTGCACATTGAGTACTTTTACATTTGTTTTTTAAGTGTATTCTGAGCCTAATACCAAATTTGAATGCAGGACATTTACTTGTAACAGAGTATTTCTTCACTGTGCTATTTCTACTTAAGTAGATGTGAGTACTTCTTCCACCACTGCCTACTTTGCTGGGGGACACAATGACGCGTATTGGCGTATCTTCATATGGAATATATGTCACTAGAGGCCCCCATGGAATGAGTACTTCCTCTTAAATGTTTGTCACGGAACCACAGTGTGGCTATAAATGTAAATACATTTATTTTCTAGACATTTATTTCTATGGTAAAAAAAACATAACGTTGTTTTATTACATTATATTTAATAGTGGATTTTCTTTTTAATGACAGCAAATATTTCATTTATCATTACCAGCCTCACATTTTTCAAACAGTGGACAACTCCATTTGGAATTAAACATTTCAGAATTACAAAGTGCGCTGGTTAACAGGTCATTTTGATCCCCAAATCAAGCAATGTTCTTTCCTGAAGTCATTCTGCAAAGGTCTTTCCAGGGGAAATCAACTGGCTATGAATTGCCTCTATAATAAAAAACTGAAATTGAAAAGCAAGATGAACCAGTGAAAATATGTAAGGCGAAAGGTCAAGTCATCACAGTCCAGACCACAGAGATTCTCTTGGTGTTTACCTGAAAATGTCACAATCACACATGTCTTCAATAAGAGATGGCATGGTCGGTGACACAGTGTTTTATGACTGTTGACCTAGTTTACAGGTGCTGAAGACAGACAGTACTAAATAGGATGTACTGTACATGTTTCTTCTTCTGACCCATCCTATTCAAACAACCACAAACCAAGTGTAAATGAAGATATAAAGAAAAAACAAGAGGAACAGACGTTTGGTTTATGTCCCCAAAGGCTTCTTTGTCAAGGCGGAGGTTCACCAGCTTATAACACATTGTACAGTGCCTAGTCATGCATTGCCACACAATCGGAGGTGTTTAGAGACTGTTTTTTGAGTTTGCATTGTACCTAGTCTGATACAATGTGAGTGCCAAGGTTCTCTAGTTTGTGGGCCGCATTAACAAAGAGCACCTACAAATCACTACTTGGATGTTTTATTTTATGCCTCTTGTCTTTTCTTGATACACAGATATAATTTGACATTCTGAAGACTCTTACATTTTAGTTGCCAATTGTTCAATAGTATTACATCACATTCAATAAAAGAAAGGGCTTTTTAACTATATATTTAAAAAAAAGCCTTATCTAGGTTTAGAGACACAATGTGCTAACATATTTTACTGTGATATGATGCCATGTTTAAATTGGAGGTAAAACCTATATAGTATGTGACTGTGAAGTTTTCAAATGTTAATCAATGCATTATGAATAGTTAGTATTGGACCCAGCATTGTCCACCTTACAATGTACACAAAGAACCATGTAAACCTTCAATTCAAGTAGAAAATCTGAAAAAATATTACAAAGCTTGTGTTATTCACAAGTGATGAAACAAACACTTTTTACGTAACTAACCAGTTGTTTGTTAAGCAAATACTACATCTCCCAAAAGTTTCTTTGAAAAGAAAAACATTTTATCCACTTTGCATTAAAGCTGCAATGCGTAGGTTTCATGTCCTACCTGGAATTGAACCCTGGTCTCGCAGATTGGATACCAAACCTCTCTTCTGAGAGGGAATCCTGGCTTTGCCAGGGGAGATAGCGTATGAGCTTCAGGCAGTACTACATGTCAACCAGGAGGTGACCTACCTCACACCAGGGTCAAAATTGCTCAATGGAAGAGTATGGTGACCATCTCCAACGACTGCAGATGTACCAGTTATGTTATATTAACAGGCTCCAACACAGTGGTTTTCCAACTTGTGCCCAAAGCACACCAATAGGCAAGTCAAAATGTCAAGGCACTACTGTGTTCATATCTTTTTAAATGTTTGCCAATAATTAAATGCCCAAAATAG
This sequence comes from Gymnoscopelus braueri, assembly GCF_963280865.1. Taxonomy (NCBI): domain Eukaryota; kingdom Metazoa; phylum Chordata; class Actinopteri; order Myctophiformes; family Myctophidae; genus Gymnoscopelus; species Gymnoscopelus braueri. The sequence goes on along the minus strand of NC_137621.1, from coordinate 33,139,230 downwards.
GGACGCCAGGTTGAAAGTGGTTAAAATATATTTTTAGGGTACAGAATTAGCTCTGTATTGGGAAATGAGTGCAACAATAATATGTGGTTGTCACAAAACCCTCAGGCACACCTGGACTTGTCTCACAGCACACCAGTGTCCTTCAGCACACTGTTTGGGAACCACTGCACTAGGAGTGTGCAGATACACTAATTTCACGAAACGATAGGATATTGGGCTCACAACTTCGATACGATACGATACGCACTTTTTTATTATGAAAATGGACTATGGGGGAGAGAAAAAGCAAATGCAAACAAATAATTCTGTTTTTGCATTATTCAGACATGCAAACTTGTAGCTTTTCAGCTACAATAGCTGTTTTGAATCCAAATAGGGCAATAGTGTGACACCTGACCCGAAAAAAACCAACATGTTGTCACCCTTTTCACCTCGGGGCTGTTTGCATGCCTGATTATTATTATTGTAAAAAAATTAAATAAAAATTTATAAAATTTCAAAACGATAACGTATCGCGATATATCGCGGGACGATATATCGGCACACCCCTACGTGCACATACAGTACAGCACATACAGATTGGTAAAAACAAAAACAAAAATGTTTTATTCATTAAAACAAGTTCCAGGTTGCAGCTTTAAAAAAAAATAAAAAATAAACACATAAAAATCTCAGCATATGTACACTATGCTTTGTTCGAACTACAGTACCTGTAGGATCTACAATAATAATACAAGATACAGTATCTACTGTAACTCCCACTAAATCTGGTAACTATCTCCATGGAACTCCACGTGGCCCCCTGGGGCATTCAAAGAATGTCCAGTATTTTACAATCACTTTCGTCATAGCAACTGACTGCGTATAGCTAACAGAGCCCGGTCGACTGGAAAAGCAAGTAGCAAGGGCCTGCATCACGGATGCGCTACAGTATGTCCATGTTGACCTTCCCTTTGAAAAAATACTTTCCCCTTTTATAGGGAAAGTCAGAAGTAATCTAGGTTCCACTCAGTCTGTGCCATGTTTTTACCACTTTTTCAGGATGGGCCATAGTGTCCTTCCATTGCTCCATGGCTTCTGCTACGGGGCAATCAAATCCCAGCAAGACCTGATGGAAATATAACACATGGTGATCATGTTAACTTTGGACTCTTTCTTACATGAGATTATTATTAATGAATTCCAACATGCCGCTTTTGTGAGCTTGTAGATCGGCTATTTTCGCCACGCAACACTGTCTCGTATGACAGTATAAAATAGTGCTTAAGTGGTTAAGGCATTCCTTTTTAGTGGAGAACTATGACATGAGATGTAAAACACGTCATTGACCGGATTTGAAATGATGACATCACAGTTTTATTTAGGCTACTTAATGTCCATGTGATAAGTGTACTCTGGTTGAGCTGCCAGGATTTATTTTCTGTATTTAATCATCCAACATCTCTAAAATAGCATTCTGTGTTTTATAAGAGCACCCTTAACAACCCTTCATACCATCCTACTACATTTCTGAGACATACTTTCAGTTTCACTCTAGGATAGGAATCCATCAGCTATAACATACGCTGGTATAACATGCTCACCTGGCCGAGACACTGTTTCCTCCTGACTGAGCTGCGACTGTACAGTTTAATATACAGCATTGAGGCATGGTCTAAAGTGGGTAAGGGGAAGTGAAATGTATCCATCCATCGACACTGGCCCCCTGAGGCTTTCATCACTCGAGTCTTCTTCTTCATCACCACCCGTCCCAGCTGGTGAACCTCCGCCTTGACAAAGAAGCCTTTGGGGACATAAACCAAATGTATGCTTTGGTGAAAAAGTGTCATGCGATATATGGCTCTACAAAAATGCCCAAGTGAAAAATTCCTCCGATGTCCAACTAAAATATTCATTACATTTGTCAAGCGACTGTATGTGCCATTTGGTGGATAGATAGATAGACTCAATCATACAACCCATCTAACCCCTGCTCACTTTGCTAGGGTTGGGTGGCTCAGGGTTGAGGACAGAGTACGGCAACTTGCTATGGGCCTGGTCTACAAGATTCGACACAACATTGGGATCCCCCTGTATTTGTCAAAATACTACCAAAACGTAAATGAAGTCCACAATCATAACACCAGAGGCAGCTCCACTGATCATATTCAACCCAGATTTGGCACAAACAAGGGAATGAACTCTTTCTCATGCTATTCAACAAAAATGTGGAATGCCCTACCCAAAGGAGTAAAGGAGTGTAAAACCCTACTCACTTTCAAAACTGCCCTGAAGAATCACCTTCAGGAGGCTGCATTCCAAATTGGCCCCTGTCAAAGTCTTAACCTACCCCCCCCCCCCCCCCTCCCCTCCTCCTAAAACTGTCTATTGTACATATTTCTTGTTTTTCTTTTTTTTTCATACCAGTAACCTGTAAGCTGATTGTATGACGTTCTGCATAGTAGTGTATATTTGTATGTCTTCTTAAATGTCATCATGATTTGAGTGCACGGGGATCTCATTTTAAATAAGCCAAGTGCTTTTATGAGCGATCCAGTTTAGAGGACCTTGTATTGTGAATTGTACTTCCATGTACTTTTACCATGTCTTTCTAAATAAAGTATTCAATCAATCAATCAAATAGACCTTTATTGATCCCGCAGAGGAAAATTTGTCATCAAGAGGCAGCACAGCAGTTATAGTTACCACTCATACAGCAACATAACAGTATTATATATATATATATATATATATATATTATATTTTCCCTTTTAAGGTGGCCACAGAAAGAAAAAAAAAGCTTAAAGGACCACTTCACCCATTTTCAACCTATCTTCATATAATTGGTCCTCACTAACGCTCATTATAAGATGGCAGCATTTCTGTCTACTCGGTCTGTGTCTCAGAAGAGGGCTGGGGGACAGTTCAGAAACATTTCTAAATCTTTTTTTAATATATGTTTTTTATTAACAATGGCTTCTTTTTCTAGCCTGGCATTGGCCAGACTGATAACGTGGATTCACTCTCACGTTCCTCCCCGGTATCAGTCTGGACTTCGGCCCATAGGGAGCGAGTATGAGAAATCAAAAAATGATTTTGATGCTTTTCACTGTTGTACGGATCGTTTTCTGATTTCTCATACTCGCTCCCTATGGGCCGAAGTGCCATGCTATTCTTTGTCAGCATGCTAACTTCCAGGGAGAGACAGGCAGCAGTTTCTATTAGCTTGCAATCCCATCGATGATGTCATTGTATGGCACAAATAGGCAGGTTTCTGAACTGTGCATAGCCCACCAATGAGTGAGTAGACGGAAATTGTGCCATCTTATAATGAAAATTACTGAGGACAAATTATAATCCTGGCAGTGTTTGTACCATGCACTATAGCCGTTGAGTTACGCATGATTTTTCCAAAACTCTTTTCTTTTTATTGTTTGGGTATTTTTAAGCCATTGTTTGATAGAGACAGCTGAGAGAGACAGCTGACAGACAGAAATGGAGAGAGAGTAGGAGAGTGACATGCAAGTAAATGGTCCGGCCAGCCAGGAATCGAACTGGGTAATCGCTGTCAGGCAGTTGAGTCCATGTGGTACGCACCCTAACCATTCGGATTACCATTGGGTTGCCCCCAATGCTCCAATTTGACCCTGAATGAAATCATCACTTACCCTGGGTGAGGGGTGAGGATGATGCAGGGAGGTTCTGAGCTGCGAGAACCTGGAGCTGGACACGTCCATTGACAGGCTGAAAGCAGGTGGCTAGATGTAGTTCAGCGTGGCACACCTACAGTATAAACACAGAAAACGTATTTGTGTGACTAAATGTGTGTATTTAACAGTGTTAGATATTTACTAAGAGTACACTTTTGTATATTAACCACTTAAACCCTGTATACTTAGTTGACTGGGGTCCCCCAGGGTACTATACTTCGTCTGAACCTTTTGTCCCTCAACACCATATTGCTTTGCTGAAAGTAGCCGATCTACTGTACAACACAATGCGTTGTGAGCTTGTAGATATGCTATTGTTTAAAAGATTCATCGCTGTATATGGATGCTAGAGTTGCAGTTTTCATTCCAAAACCCTATAAATCCATTTCAGAAAACAATTCTACCAAATTTTCATTGTCAAGTATTTAAGGAACAGATTAATACATAATTAAAAAAAGCTTATTTCCTGGGGCGTGCAGGTAGGTAACCACTGTCCACATTATAGGAACATCCCTAGTTAATTCCCAGCAGGGGACCTGTTTTGCATGTCCTATACTAAAAGTCTATTTCCCAAGTATAGGTGTCAAGATAACTAGATAGAACAACTAGAACAAGATAACTCCAAAACTAATGAATTACTATCAAGTACACTCTCCTGAAGCATAGGATTCATCTCTCTCTTACCTACAGTATATCTGTCCAGTGCTTCTAACTGCAGTGCTGCTATAACAAATGAATTTTCCTCACAGGATCAATAACGGTCCATCTATAATAGTTTACAGTATATCTATATATAATCTACATCTATAGTTACAAATAGCAAACTCTGAAAAATCTGGAGATGCCGTAAGCCTAATTTATACTTTGTGACCACAAAGTACATTTTAGGTTTAGGTACACCCCACAAACCACCGTAGAAGATGGATTCATAGTACATTGTCACCATATCAAGTTTAGCTACCATCTTTCTTATAAAGGGTTGGTCCACAGTGTTAATTCATCCATTTGTAACTCAAAAACATTTGTAATTCCTCAAAACAAACATGGCAAACTACACTGCACCTGTGCCAAATATTATTATTTAGTGTAACAATTGGGCTGAAGACGTACAGTAAAATCCTGTGTTAATCTATCCATTAATAAGTGGACCCATAATGTTCCATTTGTTTACATTTGTACACTCTCGGATTAACAATCTCGATTAACACTGAGGATTTGACTGTGTATGATCACTGTTACTGTGTTGTGTAAGAACACGTGACGCTGTGTTCTGACCCTGGGAGCATCTACTGAATGATTGGCAGCACTTTGGACAATTTGAGGTTTTGTGTCCACTGGATGGCTAGAATCACTCTGTAAATGAAGGCTCCCCTCTGAGAGCTTAATGATGACTCACCGCCTGATCTCTTAAAGGGGTATTTCACTTCTGGGGTCATTTTAATGTCCACTCTGGCTTTTGTGTGCACCCCAGACAGCTTTTAAGTTGCTTGATTCAATATTTATTTTGATATTCATTTTATAAGACATGCCATGTCTGATAAAATGAATATAATTTAAAAAATAAATATTTAATTAAGTAACATATAGGAAGGGCCTTCCTATAAGCTACTTATTTAAATTATGTTTTTCCTTTTTTACTATATACATTTACATTGTATATTTTTTTTTATGAAAAAAATAAACGAAAGAAATTAATAAATAAATCAAATCAAATACATTTAAAAACTACAAAAGGACATTATCACCAGAACCAAGGATGTATGTTTTCAATTAATCTAACATGGTTAAAATGGAGTTTGAAGTTACAATATGGCTTAATAAAGGAAGGGGACGTGTCCATATCAAATATCAAAATATTGAATTAAGCAGTGTTTTAAAGTGAAATTGAAAGTGTAGAGAAAGTTTTTAATTAAACTTCCAGATCTTCCCAGTCCATTTATCAACCAAAATCCTTCTCTGCCACTGAAAGTGTTTGAGGTTTGACCTACTTTCCATATCTTACGTTTCCAGTAGTCACACTCTGGTATTTTCTTTCCCTATGACATTTTTCTTCCCAATTTTCCCCTCTATTCCCCTCTGGTTTTCTTGTGATTATGCAACAGGATTCCTTCTTGCCCTGTTAGGACCTGGCGTACTGCGTACATGTCAGCAGGTTACAATACATCACAGGGACAGGTTTATGAGGTATTCACAGTCCCTTCATGTGTTGTTCCTATTTACTGTGCACATACATAGGGCTGTAAAAAGACAGAGCTGTACAGCGGGAATTGTCACTAAGAATGAGTTATGGGAAATCTGGGACATTCCCATAACACTTGCATTTCCTCTTGGCTACAACAGCCAATGAGATAACAATAACAGGTAATTGCTGTACCATATAGTAGATCTTTTTTATGAGCAGATTACCATCTGCAGAAAAAGGCCAAAAATATTTGATGCATGGACTCAGTGAGTTCTATATATAAACTAATTTAATTTACAATTACTCAAGTGTAATACCATGTGTACACATTTAAACACTTCAAGACAAGACTAGGTGAGCTGACAAAAATCAGCTAGTGAACAAGCGCCTCTTCGTGCATGTCTTGAGAATCCTAAATTAAAATTGGCTTAAGGGAGGAGTGGCTGGTGGGCGGGCGGACCTCTGACGTCATGCTTATGTCAGCCATAACCATATAAGGAGTTCCCAATTGAGTGTGTTGTCTAACCTCAATGTGTCGTCATGACATCAGGCGCAAACAAATCAGTCAGCTCCATATATGGGCACCAAAGGGGGCACGCCCATATATGAGATCTCCATATATGGGCATAAAATGGACAAGGAGGAATCTCCATATACATACATACATACTTGCCCATACATACATACTGTATGGGCATATCACCATGACTATGTATGGGCATATACTGATGACACCAGGGATCTCCATATATGGGCATTACAGAGACAAGGACTGACTGATACAGAAATCTCCATATATGGGCATATCAGTCGGATCGAGAAGTCTAGTTTATTAATATGCAATATCTAATTTACCTCTAATTCTATCAAAGCTTATATTAACGACTTAAACACTATATACTTTGACAGGGGTCCCCCAAGGGTCTGTACTTGGCCCTCTCCTTTTTTCCCTCTACAACTTCAACTTTTGTGTAGAAAGAAATCTTAATTAACAGATTGTCTTCATTAACACCAGAGATGAACAGGGTCCCCACACATTTTTAGCAATGAATTTCCAAAACTTTTCCAAAACTTTTCCAGAATATTTAGCCCAATTTCCAGGCCTATATAACAATCATTCAGCGCAATAATGTGTCTCTTACTCCTATGTAGAATGCCCAAAGATAGGCAGTGTAGCAAAAATAAAGCATAGAATATAGAATAGTACAATTTCATTAAAAATTTCGTGCAAAATTAGGCCATAGCTCACTGGAAGACTCATTATGGCATCCGTATGACTTATTTTATTTAAATAATATATGCCATCACACAGCCCGTTCGGCGAAAAACTACTTATGTTACATATTTCGTGTAATGTTATACATGTTTATGAAAATGTTTTGTATTAAAAAAAATCAATAGCCAAAAACAATGCATAGCAATGCATGCAAATCTTTTTCCAGGACCCTTGATAAATTCCAGGACCTTTGATCAATTCCCAAACTTTTCCAGTACTGGATTATTATTTTTTCAATTTCAAAATATTTCCAGGAATTTCATGACCGTGGGGACCCTGGATGAAACACAAATGGTTAGTCTAGTGTGTGTATCATAGAATCGCTTTTGCTGAATGTCACACATCATCCCTTGTCTGTCTGTCTGTCTGTCTGTCTGTCTGTCTGTCTGTCTGTCTGTCTGTCTGTCTGTCTGTCTGTCTGTTTCTCTCTGCGTTACTACATGATACATTAGAAACGCCTTTGAAAATGACAAAGAGATATTAAAAGAAAACAAAGACCCACAGTGCTTTTGGATGGTGGGTTGAGGTCCAGCCAGTGCTCCATCTCCTGGGGACCCAGCTGTCTCAGAGACAGGACACACTCTGCCACAGTGTGTTTCCTGGGCTGGTGCGCCTGGAGCCGCAGAACCAGGGCACTGCAGCGGAGCTGCTGCAGGCGCACGGTGAAGACAAAGGTCTCCATGAAGGCAGCATCCTGGAGGAAAGAGTAGGAGAGATTAGGGAAGAACAGGGGATGAGGAGCAGGAGAGGGGAGGGAGAAGGAACGGTTAGGCGAGAAGGAGAGAGGCCAGAAGAGGAAAGGGAGGCTGTAACAAAGTCTAAAAAGAACAATGACAGGGAGGCTAAAAGGAAACTCGCAACAGCCAGAGAGTCAGTGACCTTTTCTACTACTGACAAACCAGCTGGCACTGGAACTGTGCATTTGTAATGACTGTGTTTAAGAGTAATTACACTGTAAAATCCTGTTAATTTAACTCTCAGAGTTACAAATGGATAAATTAACACTGGGGATTTTCCTGTGTACAAAACAAGAGCTTAACCAGCTTGAGAGCTTGATCTGGGTGATTTGTGTATTTGACTTCTACTTATAGTGATGGATATGCTGTTGAGGAAGTAGATGTGTACATGTTTACCCAAATGTCCAGCCCTGTGTTTGTCATGAACACACTGTTCACATGTTCCTAGCAATGATGGATGACAAGGAAATAAACGCTTGAATCTTGGCATAGCGAAAGACTTTAGTTATATTGACACTGATAGTCCTTACAGTGTGTACATGGGGTTATTTTTGCGTTTTTATAGAGATTCTTAAATTGCAGTTCTCTGATAACTCAAAGCTCCCTTTGGGATTTTGTTTTTAGATAAAAGCTCTTATGCATGGTGATGTCATAGATGAGTCTAACGTCTCTTATTACCAACCTCCCTGATCCCACCTAATGTGCCGGATCTTTTAAGATGTAAAATGGCACAGGGTCAGAAAAGAGCAAACCTGAGCAAGCATGGCATTGCACTTTAAGCTATTTAATCTGAGTTGTGTAATGGGTTTCAAATGTGTAATCGGTTCACGGTATAGGTCCAGAGAGGAGGGATGTGACTCATTATTACCTGAGAGCACTCCTTGACTGAGCTCTTGAACTGTATTGGCTTGGCCATGGTGATGATCCCTTTAAATCCAATCTTTTGCTGCTCAACACCATCTACAGGGAGATTCAGGTCTGAACACTGATAAGAGATAAGATGACATCAGTGCAGTGACAGTGAAAGCATTTTTGTTTATTAACCATTTAACAAAATTGCTTTGTAACGAACAGCAACAAATATCAGTGAAATTACAGAGACAGTGAAAATCAATTTGTGTGTGTGCAACTGAGAGAATAATGTGTACCTGGGTGTCCTTGAGAATATGTGTACTCAAAAATGTGTGAGCACACACTCTAAATGAATGTGTGTACTTACTCACGCACGTGTGTGTACTCACACACATGTGAGTACACACAGGAGTGTGGTGCATGTGTGTGAGTGTATTATCAGTGGGTGCCGTGATGTGCACACTGTACTCTCTGACCACAGTACTCAGGTACGGCATCAATCAGGCCCACTCAGTTAATCAAAATTTCAACCTTCTCCTGAGCGAGCGAGCCAAAGTTAATGGAGCACAAGCTAATGGGATGGGGTTACTTGCAGCAGGACTCTGGACACACAGAGGCCCCATTGAACAACACAGCAGCTGAGAACAAGGGAGCATTTTGTCCCTCTAAGGTCCCCTTTCCTCATGGGATGTAATGTAACCGTACCTGGACCAGAGTGATCCACACCTGCTCCAGGGCCTCTTGGTAGCTCAGTCTGACACACACCTTTCCCAGCTCGCGCTCATCTCCAGACAGAGTTATGGACTCTGAAATGCAATATGGGAGTGATTTAGGAAGTTTTTCGTCACATTAATGTATTAAGGGCGTGTGCAACCTGCCAAGTCAAAATTCCTTCTATTTGTGAACTTATATGGCAAATAAAAGTGATTAATCACAAAAGTCTGTAGACATTTTAGAAAAATCTAAATGACTCCATTATATGGCCGTTTAAATACAAACAGGATTTTAAATTCAAACAGGATTAAACTGGTCATGCCTGATTACTCCATCCCAGTCCAATCATTTTTGATAATAAGCCTATTTGATGACATTGGGATTGGGGAATTGAGGAAGTCACTATGGATGAGGGTCTGTAGATGTCTGACTCTGGACCAAAGTAAAAAGAACATTTGGGGGTGATTGCCGTGTCTGCCCTTTCACGAACATGATTGCACAATGTGGAGTGATTCTTATCCGAGTCAGTCTACTCAGGGAGGTCCTGTGGGGGTTGAGGGATTGTAGGAAGTGAAAGGATGGGGGGGATAGGAGAAAGGAGGGGGGTTTGTCTAGGACAGTCGATTGGGAACTGTGAAGAATGTAGGGGAACAATGCCCCTCCCACCCACCCACACGACACAAGCAAACACACTGGTTTCCAAAAAAGTGAAAATGTTTGTGAAAAGACCAAGTCTGTTTGACAAATAGTTACCAAGGCTGCTTTCAATGGAGCTGATCACAGAGGAGGTACTGCTCGGGACACTGGAGGTAGAGTCAAAGCGCTACAGAGAAATCATAATAACTATCATCATCATCACATATCTAAAGCAGAAAGCGCTGTAAAACATTACAATCTATTAGTTACGACTCTTAGAAATGATTTGGACAGATCATGACCATGACTCCATCATGACCAGTAGCTTAATATGGGCTATACAGTAGGCCTATAGCAAAATTCTAGAGTTGGAATGGACCTCTGAATAAACAGCATCACTTTTGCATGGTTGTGTCTTTAAAAGGGAGATTCACAATGTTTGCCAACTGTTTTTCCTCAAGCAGATTGTTCCAAACTTCTCATGCCCTGGTTGCAAATAGCCGGTCACCACCGATACTTGACATAAGACGTACAGTACAATAACACATAATTTGGCATTTGCTCTTGAGAACTGGAAACGTTCGTTAAACCCACTTTGGCAGAGCTCCCACAGCATTGCTGTAAGCCAACATGGCTCTGACGCGTACCACAATGTGTATACACATTGTGGTGTTTATCATGGTTTTGGGCGAGACACTAGAGTGTGCATAATACAGACAATCAAACACTCATATTAAATAATGGGGATCCAATGAAAGGCGGATATATGATATCCTTTATGTAATGAAGAGGACTCGCCCCAAGCAAGTCTATTAACTTCACTCTTTATACTTCAAGTGTTATTGTAATTCTGATTAATTACAGGGAACAAAGCTGCGCCACAGCTTGAGCTGAGTAACATGTGGCGGATAAGAAATACTTAAGGCATATACTGATCTTACACATAGATAGGCCTACATACAAGGATACATCAAGGTGTGCTCGCCTCCAGAACGATGCTAAACTTCTTCACAGAGGGGACAAGTTAAAATCGTATGGATCTTTTTAGATTAAAAGCCAATTTCTGTTGATGGGTTTATTTAAAGACATTAGATAGATTTGTTTTTGGTCTCTTTATCAACTTGTGTAAGTGATGTTTCTTTTTGTTGATGTAAATCCTACTGTGTTTTTTTTTATCTACAGATATTTGATTGTTAAATTGACTTTTCTCATCTTGATTTGTCATATAGAATTTTCTGATTTTGTTTGGTTTTCTTACTTTGGTAAGAAGGTTATTACTGCTACTGATCAAGTTGTGACGTTTGCTAATTGGCCTGATGGGCCTCATCTGTGATGTGTGAGTTTGTCAGTGACTTTTTTTTGGTTTGTTTTTTCAATTCACTTTGACAATTCAATTATTCATATTGTATATAAGTTAAAATCATTGTGGATGAAACAATAAAGTCACAGACTTATTTCCAATATGGTCCTCATGATTACGGAATCAAATACATAAAACATTTGTGTTAAAAATCTGTTTCCTTCTTAAAGAAAACACAGGACAAAAACCTTTGAGTTTTCATCATCTTGATATCTAAAGGCAGTTCCATTCTATAGTGCCTGAATACATGATAGTGTACTTCCCAACCAATCGGTTGTATCTGGGCACTGTGGGCAGGCACACATTAGCTGTAATGGATCTGGTGTTATAAGTGTTCCTGTTTCTGACTTGGGAGTGTTATGGATGACTCTGTGTACTAAACTGAGTTTTAATTGTGTAGCTCTGTTTTCCATCGAAGGTCAACAGAGTTGTTGGAAGCGACTTTACCAGTGTGATTGTGGGGAATGAGGTTCAGCATGACCCTGACCAGTTTATTCTGGGCTGTATGAAGCTTGTTTATTACATGATTTGAAAGCCCACAGAACCATGAAGTAACCGCATAATCTAGATGACACTGAACCAATGTGGTCTCCAGAAGTTTCATGCAGTCTCTGTCAAATATATTCAACTTCCTGGCCAAAGATGTGGGTTTAGCATTTATCCTTTCACTTTTGCAGCCATGCCACCAGCATGTCCATCAAAACGATTTTACTTACTACTCAACCGGTTTCACACTGGGGCTTCGATTTTGTATGGACCGTGACCCAATGCATAAAGTCAGGACCAAATGTATGCACAACCCTCTATAAAGGTGTTCTTTGCCTGTGATCCTGTCAGAACATTGGCCCACTGGTTGAGAAACACTGCTGGGAACATTCTGTGACAGGTCTCAGGTAGCTTATAACCTCATTTTCCCTTGCTAAACCTATGTCTTGTTTTCCAAGCAAGTTTGTTTGAAAAATGTTCACACTGAGGTCATTGGAAACTTTGGAAAGAGACTGTAGCTATATTTAGGCTTGTTTATACACAGGGTGAGAAACGCTGTGTGACTACAGATTAGATATAGAACAAACTTACCTGCATGTGGCTGTGGGACAGGTCAAACATGGAACTGCATAGCCTTTGCCTCCCATTTTTAACATCCCAACCTAGAAGCGCACAACATGTAGTTAAAAATATATCATGGTTAAATACGTTGCTTCCATGAATGTAAGCACTGAAGCTGATCGTCCAACATAAATGTTTGCCGCAATGCACTTTGCACCGCTTGCACTTTGGTAAAAAATTAACTTAATTTATATTTGAAGATATGCAAGATGATCTGATTTATGATAATATGATGTTACCTTGGGGACTTGGGTTCTTGTTTATCAATGTGTTGCGGCGGGCTGACCCAGGAGAAATGTACTCAGCAATTTGACCATGATGGAATGTGGACTCTGTGTTGTAGGCGATGTGACTGGTCCCTGAGAGCTCTGCTTTCCTCTCTGAATACGTTGTCCTGGTTGAACCTATGGATAGAAAGCAGGACTTGGGTTTGTGGTGATGGAGCCTACTGCTAATTGTCTATTCCTCCAGGTTACATTTACCTGGTGTCCTGGCCCTTCAATAGACAATGATTAATGGCTGGAATGAATCCCAGCAATGCTTATGTTCCTCAGGACTGAACATGACAAATGGAATACAGTAGCTCTTACTTTTCTTGATTATCAAATCAAAGTAAAGCCCAGCTAAGCTATGGTTTGTATTTTTACATTTGTACATTTTACTTGAATAGTAAAATGAATCAGGTCTGGGATCTGCACTGACTAGAGCCAGCTCAATGAGGACTAGGATTCTTTCTCATACTAGCAGTACAAGTATAATACTTTCACTTTCCACTTTTACTCACACAACTTCTTTTACATTCCAGTCAAACATCTGACAGTCAGCATAGCACCAGGGATATTTATAGTGATCCGGTTTATTGATAAGCAAATCAAATCTTGCTGAGCAACAACACATTATTTGCGGTAACCAACTCAGAAAACAGGTTTGACTGCAGTAGGCTACTTACTCTGTGGCCCAGACTGTAAGTTGGGATAATGAGAACCTCTAGGTTGGATGTAAGAGGGCTTGAACGTCGGCAGGACAAAGGGAACCTCTCTTCCGCCTGGAGGGAGCTTGGACAACAGGTAGTCCTCTGAGACCCCGATGCTCCTCCTTGCCTCACCAGGACCCATTCCCAGCTTGGCAGGGGGCATCTTGACTGTAATCACTTCACGTGAGAAGAAAATACACCGTCATACAAACAGCGTCCACAAAATGGTTCAACCTTTTCAGGCTCAACCTTTTCAGGCCGTGACCACCTAAAAGAATCATATTTGAACTGGGGACCCCCCACCCTGATAAGCACTTGGAATGTAGGAGTTGTAGGAGCATTCAATTTAGTTTGACTCTGTTCCACAGAAAAATATTGTGAAAATAGCCGATCTACAAGCTCACAACGCTTTGCCGTTCTACAAGCTCACAACGCCTCGCAAGCTTGTAGATCTGCTATTTTTATTTTTTTATTTTACTACAATTTTTGCCTCTTTCTTATATCATTTACAATTTGACCAATGTTTGACCAGTTTGTTGATTACTTTTGATGCAGTAATTGTCTTTTTTCATGTTTTTTTAAGGTAGGTAAAAAAACATGTCACATCCCTGTCATCTGGGGACCCCCAAAATCATGGGGTCCCGGCCCACAGGTTGAGAACCACTGATCTATGTCACTTTACCTTGAGTCTCAGGCTCCTTTTCCTTCTTGATCAATTTCTTGCAGCAGTTTTTAAAACATTCCATTGCTATGCCTGAAAAAAAGATATATATTATTATTATTAGCCTATGAGTAATTGGCCTATAAGTTACAGGCTACCATTGTGATTAATCTGTAGCATCAGAAAATTATTAATTTAAATGATTTAAAGGTGCTGTATGTTTTTTTGTAAAACAAATAAATAAATAAATAATAAGTTAATACTCTTTCTGATACTAATCAGCAGTGATCAGTAACAGGGGTCTCTCCATCTCTCCAGTTCTTTAGTAAACAGAAAATACATTTTCACGTGGGGCACCAATTTCATCCAATAATAATAATAATAATAATTAATATTAGCCTATTAGTATTATTATTATTATTATTATTATTATTATTTAATCACTTCCAATTTCACGTTTATCCTGTATCTCTTGTATGAGTCTCTGTCCTGGATGGATACAATTGGTATCCCAACCCGAACTGAAAATGTATTTTCCCTTTATTTACTGGAGATAATAAACTACAAGATTGAACGGTATAATATTGACGAACGGAAAATCGTTCTATAAATAATTCACAACAAAACACATAAAAGAATTACTTCAAAATGTCTCAAATAACAAACAAAATGTCTCAAATAACAAACAACAAAAACATGATTTAAATCAGGAAAATAGATCAACTCACCCGCTATATTATCAACTCTCTATATCCAAAGGTAGTTCACTCTCCCAGGGACTAGAAGGAAAGAAGTGTGCCGTCGGTCCAGCTGTGCTGTGGCTTTACCTTGTAGCATACTTACGTCATTGGTTCTCAAAGTGGGGTCCGGGGACCCCCCGGGGGTCCTTGGGGGCGCTCCAGGGGGTCCCCAGTAAAAGTAGTTAACATAGCATCACAATCATTTCAACCACTTTATCCATTTATGTTGGCTATTCAAAAATAGCAAATATAGAAGCTCGCAGCGCGGCACGTTTTTGAAAATATTGGGAAAATATCGAAAATGTTTGGAAAATTTTGAATAGTTTACATTTTTTAGAACACAAATCTTCTCTTCTGGCAGTCCCACCCCTCTCTCTCTCTCTCTCTCTCTCTCTCTCTCTCTCTCTCTCTCTCTCTCTCTCTCTCTCTCTCTCTCTCTCTCTCTCGAGGCTCTTTCCCGGATTTAAACTGCGCTTCCTTTTCCTTTTCTTTGAAAAGCATGTGCACTTTCTTGCAAAGCAACTTCTGTGAAACCAACCGTGAAACACACCATCACTGCCCGCGTGCTGTCATTCTATGCCGTCATCGAACTAGCCTACTATCATCAACAAACCACAGTTGTTATTAGGCTATCCCCTACAGGCCAGGGGATAATGGCCCCTTTGCTCCTGATGCCCAAAGTGCCTTTTAAAAAAAGACCAACCTGTGGTTATCAACCATTATCAAAGAACAACATTTGACATTATTTATAATTAGGTGTGATGAAGTGATGCTGCCCTCACCCCTCATTATGCTTTGCAGCTGTAACAACTTAAAGGGGTATTTCACTTTCAAAAAAACTTTTGGTCATTTTATCGTCTACTCAGGCCTTTGTGAACCCCCCAGACAGTTTTTAAGTTGCTCGATTCAGTATTTAGACATTTGATATTCATTTTATCAGACACGCCCCCTTCCTATACAAACCCATTGTAACTTCAAACTCCATTTTAACCATGTTAGATTCATCAAAAACACCCGTCCTTGGTTCTGGTGACTCACCCTGCCCCCCTAATACGTGAGGGGGCTGTGTTTTTTCAATTACTTTTTAATTTTAAATATATTTTTTGGAAAATTAAAAAAACATTATACAATAAAAGAATAAAATAAAATAAATGAAAAAAATAATCTGAAAAACACGGCCCCCTCACGCATTAGGAGGGCAGGGTGAGTCACCAGAACCAAGGACGGGTGTTTTCGACAAATCTAACATGGTTTAAATGGAGTTTGAAGTTACAATGGGTTTGTATAGGAAGGGGGCGTGTCTGATAAAATTAATATCAAATATATAAATACTGAATCGAGCAACTTAAAAACTGTCTGGGGGGCCCACAAAGGCCTGAGTAGATGATAAAATGACCAAAAGTTTTTTTGAAAGTGAAATATCCCTTTAAGTGTGTAGCCCATCTAATCACGCGCGCGAGCGCACGCACACACACACACACACACACACACACACACACACACACACACACACACACACACACACACACACACACACACACACACACACACACACACACACACACACACACACACACACACACACACACACACACACACACACACACACACACACCCTTTATTCCCCTGCTCCCAAATTCCTTGGATCATTAGCCTACAATGCAAAATCAGAAAATCATGAACGCAGCATCCATCTCCCCAAATGCTAATGATGTCACTTTGTTACATAAACAGGGATTTGATAGCCATACCTGTAATATCAAGCATTGGGCGGGGCCTATTTCTTACAGCAAAAGGCTATCATGAACACATCCAATCATCCCCAAATTGGAATTGCATGTTGAGAGGCCTCTAGATCACACCTTCAAAAGCACTTTTGCCCAACAAATGCAAAAAGTTTTCACCCGGCAGCTTCCTCGTGTCCTGACACAGCTGCACCCCACGACTGACACAACCTTTGGTAGGCAACCCAGCCTGGCAGAGACATGTGCTCCGAGGAGTGCACTGTTCTAGTGTCACTCATCTGGAAAATAATTCCACCATACATTTTTCTCAGGTCTAGTATGACTTTATTTACTGACCAGGTTCACTTAACAGGTTCTCATTGAAGAAGATAAGACAATAACCAGAAAACAAACATCACTGGCCACAAGAGCCTATTTATATCACATAAAGCAGTGTGGTGAATAAATTCATTAGATCTAAGACAAAATTATATCAGTAATTCAACTCAGTCAATAGCTGATTGGTACATTATTTCAATTATAGTTTACATAAGGGCACTGTGAAAGAAAAAGTTACATTACATGTTTTTTTGGATAAGCACAGACACGTGCAGTCAAATAAAAAATATACACATTGCAGCTCAACTGATACCCACGTCAGTAAACAAAATACAGCCATATCTGAGCTCTGGGTTCAGACACAAAAAGGTCTTGATAGATTGACTCACATATTGCAAGCTCACTTTCACAGCTTATCTGAAAGGGATGACAGACAATAAGAGTTGTGAGAAAAGATCAGGAGGACTGTGTTTAGGATGCACAAACAACACAAACACATTGCTTAGTTCAATGAAAGCAATTTAAGCCATTTTGTCAGGTAACATATTCAAAAAATCTAGGTTTTTTGTACACCAAAATTGTACACCATAAATATCCCTCTGTGTGGAACGTCCATCTCACAGACATCAAGCAACAGAGTCCATTAAACTTTAAAACAAGGCAGGATGATGGCACAGGGATTTCTTCCCATAATCTGATCTTTATTGAGCATTTATCGGATGCGTCTTTGTCGATGATGACATGGTAATAAAAGAAAATTATGAGGATGAGCTCTCTGAAGCAAACCATCAACTGCAGCTGAGAATGCCGCAGCTGCACCGTCATGGGCTGTTGGCCTAGACTGCAGAGAGCTGGGACAATTAGGGGAAAAGGTCCTCGGGGGGGGGGGGTTGTAATGCATTGAGACCACACACTCGCCCCATCAGAAAGGATGCTCGGACACAAATATGGTGAGCCGTATGATGGAGCTTCCTCGGAAGTTGATGACGTTGTTCACTGTGACCATTTCCAAGTCCAGGACCACCTCTCTGGGTCCTTTGATGGGACGCGACAACACAAGGGTGGCACTCACATTACTTGTTTGCTGTGAGAGAGAGAGAGAGAGAGAGAGAGAGAGAGAGAGAGAGAGAGAGAGAGAGAGGGAGATAATGAGATATGAATCATAGGAACTAATGGAATGTGATGACTGCAGAAAACAAAAATCTAATCCAAGCCACCAGTGTCCCTAGGGAGATATCTTATCTAAATCACACATTTTAGTTTTTGATAAGATATCACATTAATGTGACTTCAAAGTCAAGTAAAGTTAATGCATTTTCCACAAGTCATTTGAAATAACATTGTGGATGAGGGTGGAAAAACAGATCTATGATTTGTGTAAACAGGACTTATAAGTAGGCAGATTTAAGCAGATGTTAGACAGGAAAAATTAATAACGGTGCATTGGGATTTTGTATACATTGACAGGAAATATGCATTGAAACCAAATGGACCAAATTAATTATCTAAGTCTGCTTGTGCTTGTGCAATGTCTCCCACATTAAGACATCCTATGCACTTCTAGCTCCATCTGCTGGCCAAAGATACTTACACACCGCAATGTTGCTGATGTGTTTACACAGGGCCCATGTGCGCTTACATCATACTCAGGGGTGGGGTAATTGTTTGCCGTTTTACTGCCATTTTTATAGACTATTTTATCTAGAAGTGATGGTTGTTATTTTGTTCCTGCTGTTAGGGTACCCAGTACCACATGTTGTACAAATGCAAAGTAAATATTGGAATGTTTTTTTGTATATCCACCTGGGAGAAATAGCTCAGTGGTCTTGTGGTTAGGGTGTCCCCCCTGAGATTGGGAGGTCAGGGTTCAATCCCTGGCTGAGTCATACCAAAGACTAAAATGGTGCCCTATGCCTCCTTGATTGGCACACAGCATCAAGGGTTGGATTGGGGGTAAATCCCAGAGACATACTAGCGCCATGTCCAGTGTGTGTACTTGTACATCAAGCTGCCTCACGCTATGGAAACAGGAGACAGGCTCCTGACCTATGGGTCACATGGCTCAGGAACTGTTGGTTCCCAAGGCTAATTACATTACAAATAGAGATACATTTCACCAAAGAGATCACCAAAGAGTTCAGAGAGCAACTTCAGCCGTACAGATTTAGTGATTTACAGCCTTTACTCTGTGAATTCCAGCACCTTTGGTGTTCTCACTCAGTGAAAGTCAATGACCTAAAATTTGTATTAACAACAAGCCACTCTACTACAGTTTGTGATTATTATCCCGTGGTGTTGAATAACAGAACAGAAATATTTAAGACAACGCATTTGTGGTGCCTGACTAGCCAATACAGGAGGACAAATTTAACTTCCCACAAACATTTGTTTTTGTTGGCTCTACAAGGAAAAGGATATTCTCTTTGGTCTAAATTGGGTGCAATTTATGCATCTCCATATTTGTAGAGTGATCCTATCCACTACTTTACAGAGTCTTATTAAAAAGACTCACCCTCATGTAGAACTCTCGTCCATCGTTGCCTGTCTTTATCTGGAAGATGTAAAAGGCACCAGGGTAGCGCGTGGTGGCCTGCATCTGAAAGATGTCTGCAGGCACAGTGCGACCAGAGGACAGGTCCATGTGTCGGTATAGGATGGTGAAGGGCTTGTCCCTGCAGGCAGGGTTCTCAGCCGAACACATACACTGACTAGGGAGAGGAGAGGGAAGGTGTCTTTTAGGTTGGCAAAGAAATACCTGCATGTACAGCCTATGCTAACAAAATGGAAAGGCTGATTTTCATTTAATACAATATCGTCCCTGTTGGACAGGAACCTTGTATCTCAATTTGTCAACTTTTAATGTCAGTGTCAGACAAAAATAGCGTTTTGAAGAAAAAAAAATAAGCGAAAGTTAAAGTCTGTCTGTGGGTTTTATGAATATTTAACCAATGAAAACTATTAACAATTGCTTGTGACTAAATAATAATAATAACGATATGTTGGATGTATAGCTTGAATGAAGCTTGGAGCGCGAAGGGTGTAAGTGACATTTTCAGAATGTTACATGAGAGCTTTTCATTGATTGTAATTATTTAATTAAAAACAACATAAAAAAGAAATATTTTAAAACACATTCCTTGAAGCCTTATCTGTATAAAAGTATATATTGCTTAAATATGTTGGTTTTAATTAAATAATTACAATCAATGAAAAGCTCTCCTGTAAAATTATGAACATTTCACTTACGCCCTTTGCGCTCAAAGCCCTCGCAGTGATATATTGGACCATAGACAAGTAACCAAGAGGGGTTAAGCAGCATCACAATTGCAGATGTTTTCAGAGTGTAAGGACATTCATTGGATGGGTGAATTTCTCTGATTAATGAGTAAATGTTAGGATTTAATGGTAACACATGCTTTTGTTTATAATGTATTTTACACTTGGATGGCAGGTTTTTCTGAGATTAAGAACCTCTGACATTCAGGACACTTTAGCCTAATTCATGCATCAGTTATTTTCTGCGAGTAGCACATAAACACAAATGCAAACAATAGTGCACTACATAGCAACTCCTAAGCTAAACCATTCCTACATACTGCAAATGGAGGAAACTAACTCAGAGAAGTGAGAAAATAAGGAGTGTACTCACTTGTCACTGAGTTCAATGTAAGGTAAGTCACATTTTAAAGGGTCCAGGCATGTGTAGCCTCCCTGGAAATTGAAACACACTTGTGCTGTTGTACAGGTGTTGTTACCAGTTTCACATTCATTGATATCTTCAAAATCAAACACACAACAGCCATAGTCAGTTAAAACATCATCATCATCATCATCATCATCATGAAAACAACATCAACACATAAAAAATATATAACTAAAAATATTGAAAAGTATTGATCTGCTAACAATATGTGCATACAAAGTTATACATGTAACAACAGTCAAAATGTTGACCGTTAAACATGAAATTCAGATGCATGTTGCTATTCAACATGTTTTCTTTGTTATTTTGAAGCATCCAAAGTGTCATTTAGGAAGGTACATCCACCATTATTACCTCAATAAAAGCACATTTTCAGCTTTGTGAGCAAGTGAGCAAGAAACAAATTGTTTAAAGTAATGCATGTCAGCTTTTATATTTGAATCTCTAACACTTTCCATCACTTTCTAGGTTTTTATGTTAAATGGTCATTTGTGTCCTTGTGAAAATGACATTCCTTGCATGTGCCAATAATGTGCTTATGATTTAATCACAGAGTTCAAAGATATGGGACAAAAACACATTACAAATCATGTTTCACAATTCATAATTACAGTTTCTGACTCACTGGTAATTGTGTAGTTACCGTAGATTCAATACACCATTAAAGCCCATGAACATGTAACATTCTTTTAGGTTCCCTCATCCTTGATATTACCTTCACAACTCCTGCCGTCTTCATATACATAGTATCCAGGAGGACAGAGACAGGCGAAAGAGCCAGGAGCGTTCGCACATCTGTGCTGACATAAAAATTCAGAGAAGCTGCACTCATCCAAGTCTATGGACGGCAGGAAAAAGCATAGTAAATTCTCATGTGTTAAATGACACAACACAGTGGGCTCACTTCTTCAGAAATGTCAGGAGTCTATTGACCTAACTGATCTAATGATACATTTACTTGATTCAAAACATTAACTAGCCATTTTTCTCCATTTTTAGTAGTTACAAAAGGTGCTATATATAATGTTTAATTAAATTTCATAATAGAGCCATAACAATAGCCCATCTGGAGGCTGGATATGGAAACTAATACATTGACTGGTTTAATATTCTTTATATTAAACATAAACCAAACACATACAAACACGCATCTTGTTCCATGACATGATTGCTGAGAATGAAGTGAAAGAATGAAAGACACACCCTACAGCGTTTGATACGGACTTGCTTGGCTTACCAGTAGCCTACCCAAGATGAGATATCTCATTAATTCAGTACAGATCACAATTACTGTATATCAAAACTATATACTTAAGTCGAATAGTGAAAATAGTCAATGCACAAGCTCACATTGCGATGCATTGTGAGCTTGTGGATTGACTATTTTCACTATTCGACTTAAGTATATAGTTTTGTTATTTTTAAAAATGCTTACATTTGTTGAATATTTATTGATTGAAAAGAAATGATATATTTTACCTATATTGACATGCCCCAAATAGGGACGCCAGGGTTAAGGTAATTTCAGACGGGAAGAGGCCAACGCGCCTATGTAATTCATTTTCAATGAATGAAAATGACGCACAGAGAAATTGAGGGGCGGTGAGGCGAGCGGGCGCAGTCCCGTGAAATTCTCGCACTCGTGCTCGTTTGTGCACACGCACGTGGGCGGCAAGAGCTGGATTGTGGTTCTTTTCCCCGCAGGAGGACAAAACAACAATGATCGCGGCGCGAACCCCGCTGATCCCAGCGGTAACGCCCGCGTCCACCGCTCACCGTCTGTTAAGACCTTTAATGTTGTTAAAGAGCACTTGGGGGAACAATATAACACATACAAATGGTTTTCCTCACCAATACATGAAGTGCCATCAGACGCCAGCTCAAATCCCTCATCGCAGTTACACATGAAGGAGCCATACGTGTTAAAGCAGCCGTGAGTGCATGGCTCATCTTCACATTCATCCACATCTGAAGGATGAAGAGTGGCAGAGCAGTTAGGGAAACATGTACCACACTGAGAAATTAATCAGGAGAATATTTGTGCATGTAAATGTACATGTATAGCTAATTTGGATAGAGCGTCTGTAGATTCCTGAATTGTAAATTGTACTGTAAATTGTACAGAAAAAATAGTCAGAAAGAGTATGGATGTGTGTATGTGTGCCTGTGTACTGTAATGCTGCGTTCACACTAGTGGTGTACTACAAAGGTACAAAATGTGCAAAAAGCTACAGTTCTTCTGAGTCACCGTTGAAGTGTTGCTCAAGCCACACTGAGTAAATGAATAAAAGGGTAGGGATAAATAGCACAAGGAAATGGTTAAGGGCAAGAATGAGTTTTACTTTCATTTATGGAACAGAGCAGGAATTATGGAGAGAGAAGGGGGGTGGCGGCAGTGGCTCAAGAGGTAGAGTGGCCATCTTGGACTCACAAGGTTCAAGTGTCCTTGAGCATGACACTGAACCCTTATTGCTCCTGATGAGCAGGTTGGTGCCTTGCATGATTTCCTCCACCGTCGGTGTGTGGTGAATGTGAAATACATTGTAAAGTGCTTTGGAGAAAGGCGTTATATACCGTAAATGCAGTCCATTTACCAAAATGGCGAAACAAAAACATTTGATTGTTTGATGCTTCACTGCATCATTGGATCACTGAAAAAAGCTCAACTTTTCTTTTATATTTTTTTATATTTTGGGGGGCTTTCTGCCTTTATTTGGATAGTACAGTTGACATAGACAGGAAACATGGAAAGAGGACAGGGAGTAAGGTCGTCGGGTTTGGGACTCGAACCGGAAGCTCGTTGTCAGGCTGCATGAGAGCCTAAATGTGGTATGTGCCTTAACCAGTAGGCCATCGGCGCCCCAGGCCAGCTCAACTTTGATTTGTGACGCAGCCGTTATTTTAAAAAATAGATTTTTCTTTCGGAAACCCCATCTCCGTGTCTGCTCCGAGACAAGATTTGACTTTCTTTTTGGCTGAATGAGCTAGTCCCCGCCTACTCAGATCATGCTGTGCTCTGATTGGCTAGAATTGAGCTTTAAAAAGCTGACGTCTCGAAAGGCAAAAAAAAGCAGCTTCAAAGCTGAGGTCTGGGGAGAAAAAAAGCACGCTTTACTATTTACGCTTTTAAAAGCTCATGAAAAAATGTAAAAAGCTGATTGGCATAGAGATAACATTGAAAATAGAAGCTGATTCATTGTTCAGCTTCCCGTCGGTGTGAACACGGCATTATGCAGCAACAAGTGTTCTGCATCACTTTGTAGCTTCATCTCGATGGGTTCCATCAAAAATCACTTGTAGCCTGTCACTTTGGCACCTAAAGTGTAAACGCAGCATGAAGATGTATGCGGACTGTGGGGCATGAGTGAATGAGTGAGTGAGTGAGTGAGTGAGTGAGTGAGTGAGTGAGTGAGTGAGTGAGTGAGTGAGTGAGTGAGTGAGTGAGTGAGTGTGTGTGTGTGTATTGTACCTTGACAGGTCCTGCTGTCAGGGTTGAGAAGAAAGCCAGGGTTACATGAACACGAATAAGAACCAGGAACGTTGGCACACAGCTGCTGGCAGTAGCCATAGCGACACTCATCAATATCTGGCCAACAAAGAGGGAAACAAGGAACAAACACTTTATTCATACAGTATGTCTATACTTAAAGTGAGTAATTTATTACATTCATCACCAACTTCAAACAATTATACAACTATATCCACCATAAATCCACACTTTGACAATCGTTAACCTGAATCCTATCCTTTTATTATAGTCATATATGTGAAAATCTGGCATAACATTTCCCAATGTGTCATTATAATCACTGCCAGGTCTATGAAATATTAGACAAAATGAGGGCTGTCGAAGTTAACGCATTAATAATGCATTAACACATTGTTCCGTTAATCACGATTAATCACTTTATTGCCATAAGGATTTTCCTTTGAGATTGAGCTTTCAAGAGACAAAACGAATTGGGATGTGTTATGTCGGATTTTGTATTTCACAATAAGGCATGAGGACACCATTCAATGTAATAGGGTGAATAGAACATGGCGGCCGCGTCCATTGAGTTCAATGGAGAAGTGGTGCCCTGTTCTATTCGGTTCCTCAAGCTATATAGAACGCTAGGATTCGGGTTAAAGTTGCCGTTTAAAGTTGCCGTTTAGCTACAGGAAAATTCACTTAAAAATTAACTAAAGACTTTCAAATAATTTCACAAGATTTTCAAAAATAGCCGATCTACAAGCTCACAAATAGATGTGATACTTTATGTTGTGAGCTTGTACATCGGATAAAAATAGTTTTACATTTTCAAATGAAGTGGTTAAGCCTTTCAAAATGTACAGGATATGTAGCAGCAATGCTAGACATTAGGATCTGCTGCCATCTTCAGTAGCTCTGGCTGAATGAGTAAATTGTCACAAGTGAGATCCACAGTAAGATTATGTAGATTATGTAGAAATCACTCTCTAAATTCATCTTTCCAAATCGGTCAAGGCGAAATCAGCATGCAAGATGTATTTACCCTGGCACTGTCCAGCAACCAGCCAGTATCCCTCTGTACAGGAGCAGGTGTATCCACCTGCTGTGTTGATGCACACCTGGGTGGGGTTGCACTGGTGAGAGTTTGACTCGCATTCATCAATGTCTGGAACAGAGAAAAGGAGCACAACACAAGGCAGTTAATTATCTCTTTTGGGAAATTCATCTTTTTGCCCGGAGCATTCAGAGGGAGGTAAAGGCCAGTGGGTCCGCCATTAACACTTTACCTGCCAATCACGAGTATAACCGTTGATGAAAAATACACCCGTTTACTGCCATCCACGAGTATAACCGTTTTTCAAAAAAAACAATTTATCCACACAGAACCAGAGATATCACGATCCAAAGATTTCTAGCTCCATTCACTCCTTGGTTAACTTATTACTTTAAAATCCTGTATCTCAGCTCCTGTGTAAAAAAAAATTAAACACTGGCACTGGGGGAAGTAAAATAAAAAAAACCCTCTGGCAGGGAATGTGCTAAGGAGAACATTTTGATTTAATGTGTATGTTAAAAAACAACACATTTCATAAGCTTTCTTTCTCCTATACAGTATATCACTGTCCAAAGTATATATTTGGCCATTTTCTGTATTTTGAAACAAACTAGTGCAGTGTCCTTACCCGCAGACCGGTTCTGTAGAACCACTCATCCGATGGACTTCACACTAGACACTGCACTTTGTTGGGTCCTCAGCAATACACCTAACAAGTGTGAAGTTTACTGGGTGAGCGGTTAACTAAATACACGCGCCTGCTCTGAGCGAGCTGGCGTGCCTGCTCTGAGTGAGCCGGCCAGATTCTAGAGAACCGCTTTCAACCTCAACACTGCACTTCCTTGGGCCATCAGAAATACTGTGTGAAGTCAATAGGATGAACGGTTCTGGACATATGCAAAGGACATACAGACAGACAGACAGACAGATTTGTGGAATTTATAGAAGGATTTAAATATTTTCTCTGTGGTGACACAGGAGCTGTTGGGAATTCAGCATCTTGTTGTGGTCTACTTGCAACTGGTGGACATTTGGAGTGTGTTTTGTTATAACACTGCCTCTGCAATCAGTAAATTACAACATTTTCCAGCCTCAACTTTTCCCACATTAACTCTGTGGACTTTTCTCTTTATCTGATAACCTACTAGGACTTCATATATAAGTGTGCTTATCTGATTTCAGTTTGGCAGTTAATAAAGTGACTTGTTAACCTTTATTTATCTAGAGAAGCTTTTCTACGTATGCTTGTTTTTCCAGCGACGCTCTGCTTGACATTTGTGCACATAGTCACATACTGTAGTGTATACACACAAGTATAATATATCCAGAAAAGCAAAATGAGCCAAGCACTTCCACAGCAGAATTTTAGTGTTAAGTAATTTGCTCAAGGACACACACACTGGTATACAGAAAACGATCCATTTTCATTTGAGCATCTGAGATTTGAAATAAAAAAACTGTATATAGTATAGTATATACGGTATAGATAACTAGTCATTTTTACCATTCTAACATTAGAATACGTACAAGTTCTCAAAACCCTATATCTACAATGTCTTACTTCACAGTAGCTGTTAAAGAAAAGTGGATGAATACTTGTGCAATTCCCCATCGAGATATATGCCCAGTTGGCTGAAGATTCAGTCTGTTGACCCTCTAATCAAAAGCTTGCTTTTCTAACTTACCGCCTCCCCCAAATGTGAAAACACAACATTACTGTTAACATTTCAACACCCCGACGAGTTTTGACTGTTGTTGCATAAGATTAGAGATTATAATCGGGGTCAAATTCCATTAGATCCCCCGGTTCAGTTCACATAAACTACCTCATAATAGCCACATTTCCTTATGAGGACATGACCAATCAAAAATTCCACACTCTGTGCGTGGTTCTCAGACAATGAAGTCACCAATTCACAATGAAACACAAGTGAGAGAAATGGGTGGGAGCCCCAAGTAGAGCTTGGGATTTTTTTTTGTTTGAACAGACTGCCATGATAAGCGATAACGTCTGGTGGTGGGTTCTGTTGGCCTTTGTGCCAAGCTGGTCTGCTGGCCCTCCATGGGTGAGGGGTTGAGAGAGGGGGGGCGATGCTAGGCCCATGGCCAAGGGCAACACAGTCTCTGCACCTGCTTGCACTTACTAACTTAAAACTCTGAGTACGGGCACCCAGATCATCTGCACTCCATGTGCAGGGTCTACTGTTATCCTGGAGAGGTTGAACTGTGTAATACACACCACAGGAGCGTTTCAGTTCAGTTCCTTATATAGCCTTTTTCATGAGCTGTCTAAGGTCCCTGGGGGTTACTTCTGACAATTTTGATTAACTTGTGGGGTAGATGAGAGCTGTACGGAGGGGATAAAGAGAAGGACGCGATTCTGCTCAATAAATAAAAACTTTAATTAAACATGTTGATGATAGAAGTGTGTTCAAGGATTCAAGAATCACTCAGTGGGACTTGAGGGAACTTCAGAGACAAGACGATAAAGGTGTTTTCATTGTCTGATAAGATGAAAATGTTTGGCCATTGGTGCTAGAACCGGTTGTGGTCCAAATAAGATAAGCACTGTAACTGGATATGAATGACAAATTAACAGAACCAAGACTCATAACCTAGGAGGTACCACTTAAGTTAAGTCTGCAGGTGGTAGATTGATTGACTAATAGGTAACCCATAGTTCCAATCTGGGTACTGGCTGTACTACATGCTGCCAAATATCAACCTGCTATAGTGGACATTACTATTTTTTTTTACTATTTTTTACTATTTAAGCTTCTACTAAATCCATGCATACACTAATGACAATGCAGTTTGTTTACCATTCACTATCCCTTCATCTTATTTTTACAATGCATAATATCATAATTAATTATGATTCAGACATGACTGTGTTACAACAGCATAATTAGCTAAAAATGTTCAACAGCTGGGGCTTTTGCACACTGTTTATATACCTGCATGCTGCGACTATAATTATCACTACTCTCTACACCTCTTTTATATCATGCCCATGGTGGAGCAAATTTATTAACAGCTCAAATGAAGTGTTAACTATTGTTCTCACAGCTGATGCTATTAATGACAGGGGTAAATCTGTGCCATTAGTTTCAAAACAAAGCCATGTCTGTTACAGGTTGAGACAGGAAGTCACTGTCTACTGAGTTTCAGCCCTGTGGCAACATCAATCAACAACCCCTTACATCACTATATCTTAAAATGCACAAACACAGACACACACATATACAGACATATGTATGTGGCATGCCTGTCTGGACCCATGCATGCATATTGTGCACACGCACGCACGCACGCGCACACACACACACACACACACACACTCACACACACACACACACACACACACACACACACACACACACACACACACACACACACACACACACACACACACACACACACACACACACACACACACACACACACACAAAACACACCTTCAACGGTTTGAAGTGCACCCACAGAAGAATGTCTGTTCTATACGCCAGCAAGGCACAGATTTGGCAACAAATGACCTCATCTTTGGCGCTCCGATTTTGTAGTTTACCCAAACAAGGCAGAGAGCTGATTCCCTGACTGCCCCATTTTCCCTTACAAAAGTAGAAAGAGTCTATATTTCTGTCTGGGATAAAAGTGCTCTTTAGATGAAGAATTTCCACTCATTACAAGGTCACGTCTGATTTAGACAGTGTGACAGAAAAATACCCTAATGGACCTTCAGGAGGCCCTTTTCAGCAGCGTATTCCTGTGGGACAGACTGGACCGCTTACGTTAGGATTGCCCAGAGTGTGTTTAAGACAGCTGGGAAAATCATCAGACACTCTCATGTTTAGCTGTGATTTCAAGGATCTGTTGCTATTGCGAAATTCCACAGAATCAATCAAATAGTAGATTTTCCTCAGAATGAGGAGTTGAAAGCCATCCTTCCCTGCTGTTTTATGAGCAAACCGAATATTACACTCAGTTCAGAGGAGAAATATCCATTGGTTACATGAGTTAATGGAACACTGAGGATTTGACTGTTTGTCATTTGACTGTCACCAAATTGTGTTTTTGACTTCACTTTTGTGGTGAGCGACAACAGTCGTATGATTAAGTATAAATATATGGTGGGACCTCTACACTAGCAAAAAACTGTACCATCAAGTATAGATTAGGCTTCACTAGTTACTGCAGCACCTGTGCTCCATCTCCAAAAAGATATCATGTATTTGGAGACGTCTACTTTTGCTCTCTTTTTGACTGTGGGAGGTTAAAAGATGTGGCCAAGTAGCTCGTCAGAGTTTTGGGTTACAGTTTAGAAATTAATGTATAGTGTTAAAGGAGTGTTTACAGCATTAATGCATGGTTAAAGATAAATGCATGACAGACAAGAATGCTACAATGATACATTTGTACAGTAGTCTAATGTGTGTTTGGCCTGCATCCATATGTTGTGTTTGTACAGGTGTAAGTCTGACTTATGCTGAGATTCCTGGCTTTGTTTAAGAGCCCTGTACTTGTTGCACGCCGGTGTCGTGCACCTAAAATAGCAGATCTACAAGCTCACAACGTGTTGCAGCACGACGTGTTGTGAGCTTGTAGATTGGCTATTTTATGGGTGCAACTAAGTATAAATCACTATTTTCTGGCTCGCTCTCCCTGCTCCATCTTTCTCTTTCACTTTCTCACACACACACACACACACACACACACACACACACACACACACACACACACACACACACACACACACACACACACACACACACACACACACACACACACACACACACACACACACACACTTTACTTTCATTTAATTTAGCTGTAATAACTGAAAAGCTAATAAAGTATGGTGGAACAGCCCATTCTTCACAATAAAACACAACTATGTTTTCAATTTGAAGCCACAGATTTCTTCCAGATTTGTTATAAACAATTGGCAGAAAGCCTGGAAGGATTTGAAATGTTCTATTACAAAACACTTTAGAACCATTTAAAAATAAACGATCTTGTCCTTATGTTCAGCATCAATAAAATTGCTGTCATTTTATCAACCTATGACTTAAGCTACTTGTTTTCCTTGCAAGGTGCCTTAATTTATGTATCTATTTAACTTTGGAATATCAATCATTTTGTACTTTTGAATTAATCTCATGTCTTGTCCTGCATTAGAAAAAAATCATCTCTTTTCTTGATCACAATGAGAAACATATTTCATAGTAATGAGAGACAATTATGTTTTTTTTTACTTGTATTTTGAATGCACTGGAGTTAAGCAATATTATGCATCCTGATATCACTTCTTGCTATGAATGGAGGGAATGAACCGGTTTTAGGTAGAGGGGTAGCCAGCCAGAGTTGTTTGGTATTTGAGACAACCACTGACATTGGAAATTGACTTGAAAACCACTGTTGCAAAAGAGATTTCAGCAAGACATTTTGAAAGTCTGCCAAACCCATGCTTCCACTACTTTGGCCACAGAAATGCTACTCTTTCTTTAGGCACTGTTTACATTTTCAGTTTGTCATGAAAACCAAGGCGCAGTGACCAAGAGGGGTTTTGAGGTTATTCAATTCAATTCTTTATTTATTTACTTACTTATTTTTACCTTGCTTGGTTCTAAAGAGGATAGTGGTTTGCCATAAAGGACAAATGACCTGAAAATGACTACTTATAAAACTTAATTCACGATTCTGGAATTGGGAACTTACCTGACAAGTAAAGCAACCCCAGACCTTGTGCTTTAATTTGCCTAAAACGAGTGCTAGGAAGGCTACAGGACCACTTGACTCAGGTGTGGAGTGCAGACTCACCATTACAGGTGCCGTCTTCTGCCACGGCATATCCAAGGATGCATGGCGCAGTGCTTCTCACTATGGGGTAGCTGGGCTCAACAGGCCCAGAAGGGGGTTGGCGGAAGGTGTCCACGAAACCCGCAGATGAGTCTGGATAGGACTCTGGAAGGACCCGGTCTCCGGTCTCCGGTTGATACGACTGGGTGTACAAACCCCTCGGCATGCACAAGTAGCCACCAATTTGATTAACACAGCGCATGTCGCCTCGACAAGGATCCGGCAGAGTACGGCACTCGTCCACATCTAGGATGGAGGGAGGAGGTTCATTAGAGTAAGGACCACATGTCACATCTGTTACTTCCATTGACAGGGAGTCATTGCTTTTTACTGGCCTTGTACTTATTAGGCTACTGCTGGTGGCAAGTGATTAGTTGAACCATATTCTGTTGTTGCACTCAATGTGTGCTGTTTCTCTGGGCAAGAGACAGTAAACTATAAAGTTTAATACCACAGTAGGTTTAATGTAAAGCTACTTTGCCAAATGAGAATGGAGTCAGTCACTTACCAATTAACAGCAGATATTTAAGTAGCTACACATTTTAATCACATTGAGTATAACATTGTCTTGTCTGCACCACTATCCTACAATATTAAACACTTCCAGCATCAATTTGTTATTAACTTACCAACACACTGCCTCGATCTGCGGTCGTAGAGTGAACCTTCTGTGCAGGTCTAGAGGGGGACATAACCAGGACTCAGTAGCTGCTCCTGTAGTGGACCCTTGTCAACACTCAACACAAATTACGATGTGTTCGCATTATCCAAAAGAAAGGCACATCACCACCACTGCAAGTTCCTATATTTATTTGGGATATATAATTCAATGTTGTAGCCTACTTTCTTTACCTAAATTGCCTTGCCATCTTCATATCATGAGGACCACAATTAAAATAGGATGTTTTTTTGTGTTTTTTGTGTCTATTGTAAACATTCACTGTGCCCTACTATGTGAGTGAGTGAATGAATGAATCCATGCAAATAGAATCTCAAATCATGTATGAAAGAACATCTTCTGTTACCTGACCATGTCCAGACTGGATAGAAAGCAGAGCAAATACCAGACCTGTCAGCATGCTGGAAAGAGGGAATTTCAAGTGATCAAATGAGTCTCTGGGACAAAACCTCAATGAAAAACATATAGGCGAGCCTGTGCGGGATGCAGCCTGCGCGGTGCCAGCATCCCGTTAACTTAGCCTATTCATTCAAACACAACTCAAGCTAAAAACACCAAATCATGCAGGAAATGTAAAGATGAAAAAGGTTTAAAAAATAAAAATAAATAAACGCACTAACCTTGAAGAAGTCCCAATCCTCGAGCCACGTACTCCAGAAAACATGATTTAGAGGCACTGCTGAAGTCTGTCCCAAAAGAGAGATTCTTCAGAGCAGTAAAGTCTTCCTACTACACACAGTGCTCTGACCAGCCGTCCAGCCCCCGATTGTGAGTCTTTGCTTTAACTCGGTGGTCTTTACGCAAAAGCCGACACGGGGTTCTCATCAATAACCGCTGTCTGGCCGAACCGAAGCCTCGGTACATTGACCAGCTATCGAAGCAAATGCCTTTCTATTTTCACAAGCGGACTGCGATCTGTCCTCTTCTGCCGTTTACAGATTATTTAGCAATGCAAATTGACTGACTAGCCCCCTCCGAGCACTTTTCACAACAGCTGGATTCAATCACGGAGTGAGAGACAGCCCCCTCACAGGGAGAGAGAGAGAGAGAGAGAGGTCCCAGCGCGTTCAGGGAGCGAGGGGTCCCCGGGGGTCCCGCGGTGTGTTGGGGCGCACTGACTCCAAGTACGCACTGGTTCTGGCAAATAATCGGCTATTATGAGTCGGAGGAGGAGAAGTGGCAAACATATGCACAGTGGGCGACTGTTCCACGGAGACATACCCCCCCCCTCTCCTCCTCCACATAGCCTACTACTGAACACAATATTGCACATCTGGCTCAGCCTGCGCATACTATTCCCACAATAATAAATCTGTAGGATCTCTGTTGTAGCTCACGATGCGAAAAATAACTCAATTCGAGAGAAAGTGCACAACAAGATACTTAGTAAGGGGGGGCAGTTAGTACCTTTATTCGTTTGAAACAAAATATCCAATTCAGAGACTGGTGGTACTTACGCATCCTCCAAAGTTAACAATCTAAATACACTTTTTCAATTTTCTGATTAAACACCTACAAAACCTTATTTTACAGTTACATTTTAGTCAATTCTCCAGGAAAAACCCTTTGCAACATTTTTTTCTGCTATGGTTGCTGATTGTGGATGTCCATACAAAAATGCTGAGCAGCTATTATTTATTACATTGTTGGCTTGCTTTCTCATGTAAATCATTTTCAATGTGCAGTTATTACATTTGCAAATATATATTTATATTAACCATTTACAATCCAAATCATACAATTATCTAAATTGCAAAAAATGTATAGGCACTTGGACAGAACCCGAACTTCCTAAGTGCCCCATAAATATGAAAAACGCCACTCAATTTACATATATATATTTATATAACTATATAACAGTACTGTATTTATGCATAAGAGCAGTCTCCTAGTCGGATCCTCTGACCAACCACAGCCCACAATTACTGCTGGAATTACAACACTATATCACAGTCTGGCCATCTAAGGAAATACAACATTTTGCAGAAACGTCTGTATGGTTTTAACAGATGTAGGGAACCGCATAAATCTCTAAGCATCGCTACTGGTGCCAAAAGACTATCAAGCGAGCCTTGCATCAGACAGATTATACTTTATGTCTAAAATTGAAAAAAAAACATAAGAAGAAACTCAAAAGAGAAGGGAAATAAAGCTCTCAAATGCAGGAACTGGGGCAAGCATGTTTTCTCTTGCAAACACAGGCGATGTTTTGTATTGCACACCTGTGTGTATTGCACAGCACACAATTAGTTTACAAGGTCACTTGCGTTCAGAACTTAAAACATATTGGCCTGACCCATAATCAAAAACCATTTCTTTTTTAAAATGTACATATACATTGCACTCTGAATACAAAACCATTTTAAAAGGAAGTCACCTGCTTACTGAATGCATCATTAATGTTGTACACAGACCAGATGCCTATATAATGTAACATTGATGTGGCTAAAACACATCCATAGATGGTGTAAAGGGCAAAACAA
Organism: Gymnoscopelus braueri; assembly: GCF_963280865.1. Lineage (NCBI taxonomy): Eukaryota > Metazoa > Chordata > Actinopteri > Myctophiformes > Myctophidae > Gymnoscopelus > Gymnoscopelus braueri. The sequence continues at coordinate 33,104,990 of NC_137621.1, read as the reverse complement.
ATGTTGCATAGAACAGCAATAGATCAAAATCTAATTCCTCAGAATATTTCAGGTTGATTTTAGTCTCCTCCCAAATAAGAGGGGACCGATGGACCCACAAGGATCCATTGTTACTCTCTCAGAGTTGAATTAACACTGAGGGTTTTGCTGTGTGTTTGCTCAAGTCATCACTTCACAGCCATAAACCGAAGAGCAGCAAGTACTGTAGTAGCAGCGTTGGTTAGTGTTCTCTCAATGCTTGTTTTGTTACACTGAAAATAGGGAGGTGGTGCTATAATGTAGCCGCCTTAACCTGTACTGTTATCCACTTGAACCCTTGTGTCCCACTGTCCCTATTCTGGGACGAACAGTCGTCAAAGATAGCAGATCTACAAGCTCACAACATGTTGCGTTGTGAGCCTGTAGAACGGTTATTGTCGGTGAAGATATGTTGTGTAGACTAGAGCAATAACAGGGAGATCCCTAGAATACAGCCCTGGGGGACTCTGGTCAACTACAGTTGACTAAGTGGTTACTTAGTTTGAGAAATAGCCACACCTTCTTCACCAACACTACTTTGGAACAGGCCAATAGCAAGAACACTTCAAGTAAGAACAGCACCACCACCACATCTTTTCCAGTGTGAAGTATGTAGTGTCCAACATCAGCTGACATGAGAGGAGACCTTCAACTGACACACAGAAACACTTGGATCCAATCACTGCTTCAGCAGGTCTTTGAGCCCGCTAGCCTCGACAGAGACAGGCACGGGTGTGAAGGAGGGCAGGGCATCTGATATGGGTTTCATCAACAGGTGACCTCCGACGCCTCCGGCCCCAGCACCAGCCGAGCTCAGCAAGGGGACGGCAGCAGAACGAGGGGCTAGGAATGGGTTGGACTCGCCGGCCCGTTTGCTGCCTGCTGCAACACCTGATGCAACATTCATTAGATTAGTTTCTATTCTCTGTACGGTGACTTATGCATGCATGCACATCCTCAACACCAAGTTGGATGGGATGGATTTCTTTCTTACTTTCCAATAATAACAGCATATAACTGTGCTATTCTCTAATACTTGTCTTTCCAAAAGTAAGAGAGTACAATACATTACAATATAATACAAAAATCTACTTATGTTAAAATAGAATGATTGATTTAAGAATGTCCTCCAAACGCACATATACATGAAAAAGCTAATCACTTTCAATAACAAGAGTACCTGTAATCAGTTACCTTCCAGTCCTACTTTTTAGATACAGTACAGTAAATAAATCTAACATTCAATAATAACTTGCAATGAGAAACCAAGCATGGCCTCGATCCTGAAGAAAAGGTTAGAAGCTAAATGAAGCTTCATGTGCTTGCTCACAGAACAAAAAGGTACACATGATGCACATTTTTGCAAGTGATGTTTGGCACATTTGTGGCAACCCCTCAGGGTCTAAGTGAATTTGATTGACTGAATACTTTATTAGTCAGAAATGTAAACAGCACAAGGTACAGTCAGACATTTAGGCTAAAAGGATTACACAAAAAAGTCCTGGGGACTTGTTTCCATTCTGGTCCTATATCATTTTTATCAGGAAATCACTTACCAAAAACTTTGGAAGCCAATTATAGCCTGGATAAAAACTCTATATGATACATGATGTTATACGCTAAAATGTTAAGTGGGCTGGTATAGTGCCACCATGAGGCCAATTAGAACATTTTGGGGTGGAGGTACTTATTCCTTGGTCTACTACCGGCTGTGTGCATGAAAGGTTTAGCACTGATCGGTCCAATGGTTTCCCAGATTGGCCGTGCAAAGACAGACAGACAGGGGCGAAAACAATCTCCGGCCCTGGCATACTGCCTGGTGGAGATAAAAAAACGAGCATGAAAAGCAAAGCAATCGCAATAGAAATAATGGTTAACTGATGTAAATTAAGCCTGACATGTCTGCAGCCATGTCCTGCTTGATGTGTCTGACATGAGAGAAGGAAACATGCAGGCTGTGTTTGCTCCCAGAGTGCTGGTTGCTGTACCTGTAACAGAGGTGAGAGCAGAGCTGCTGCTGGTCCTCCCAGGAGGCGGAGCGCTCAGGGGTTTGATGTCATGGAGGAGCGTTAGAGGAGGCAGAGAGGGGGAGGACTCCACCTCCAGGAATTTGACAAACATCTCTGAGAAGGACTGCAGTTTACAGGAAAAGGAAAACACAGGTCAGAGTAAAGTACCGACGTGTGGGATTGAGTGAGTCGAGTGTGTGTTTGTGTGTGTGTGTAGAGAAGTGTGTGTACTACACGTGCAACAAAAATAATTATTGCAACAGGGCGTGTGTACGTACACACTACATTGAGTATATTCTAGATTCTAGCATGTCTAGATCTTGGAGTGCATTAAATGAGAGCTGCAGGTTCTCAGTTGCAAGCTGGACAGAATCAGCAATACAGTAAATGATGGTGTCGTCTGCATAGAAATGGGCTTGGCAACCATCTAGGGATAAAGCAATTATTTATATATAATGAAAATAGAACAGGGCCCAGGATCGATCCTTGAGGGATCTTACCCATTTGTAATGGGTAAGAACCCTGACTGGGTTCTCCCAGCTTTCACACACCGAGATCTCCCAGCCAGGTAGCAATGTGTTCTAGACTGTGTATATTATAGAATGTTTGTGGTCTAGAGTTTCAATGTGTATTCTAGAATGTATTGTGTCCTAGAATGCATGTGTTCCAATACAGTGAAGAAACAATAAAGATAACAGTGAAACTGAGATAAAATATCAGTTCTTGTATATATGTTCAATTATTGTGTTGTCATGGTGAACATTAACCATCAGTCATTTAGCTGGGGACCCCCTGGAACCCCCTCAAGGACCACAACGTTGAAAACCACAAGCATACACATTCTAGAATCAATAAAGTGCATGTCCTACAGTGTGCTTCTGTTATAGTGTGCTTGAGAATGTTTGTGTTCTAGAATGTGCGTGTTCTAAAATGTGTTCTCTAGAATGTGTGTTCTCGAGTGTGCTTGTTAACTTCATCCTAAAGAAGGTTTCTTGCTCTTGTCTTCTCACCGAGTTAAAGCCTTGGCTCTGGGTGGGCCTCTGGGGGGTGTTAGGGACACTCTGTGCTCCCCTGCCTCCCAGCCAGCTGGATACCCAGCCAGTGACCCCCTGTCTCCCGTCCTCCTCCAACATCTGCAGGGAAGTGAATGACAGGGGTCAAGAAAGAGTGGACGAATGAACATTACACCATCTATTGCAGTAATTAAGCAGCAAGGTCATCCTAACCATGTATTAAAATGTGAGGTGAAACCTTGTTTAACCCAGTGGACCAAAACTAAATTGACTAAGAACAGATTTGTATTCACAACAACAGCCTGGGGAACTAGTTGGATGGGAAGTGAAGTTTATATTGATTCACAAACTCACATCTGGAAGTTGCCTAGTTCTATCACAGTCTTATGCTGCAGTGAGCAGTGTTGGTGACGCAATAGGCTGTTTTAGTGCCATACTCAAAAGGCACCTCAAGGGCAGGTCTCCGCCAGGCTGGGTTTCCTACCCAGGGCCCGCACACTTTGGAAGGCAGTCATATCCAATTGAAATGGGATCTGAATAATCTGACTGATAAATCTTGATCACATGACCCTAGAGATAATTTGTGCCGATTTGTGTGAGTTTTGGACTAAATCTGTAGGAGACTAGGAGTAGTAGCAAAAATGATTCATGATTGGTGGCATTTTGTGCATAACGGGCCAGAAAAATATGTAGTAGTATAAAAAAATGTTTTGAAAACGTCTGCCTCCTGGTGGCACCGTAACAGGCCGATGTGAAAAATTTGGGGCAGAGGTTCTGCTCTGGCCTCAAGGGAGTGTGCGTGCACAGTTTCACGCCAATCTGTCCAACAGTGCTGGAGATTAGCTGATCAAAGACACACACACGTACGGCCTTTGACCTTCCGGCCTGGCGGAGACGATAAATTAAAAGAATCACAAATTCAGTATTAGACATTTGCTATTGATCATAAATGGCACAAAGGTTATGGTAAGCATCCACGCTCTTGTCAGCTCTGTGATCTCATGGGACATACTATGCATGGGGTCTTTCCAGGAGGTTGGCTGAATCCTGCCAAAGTCGATGATGTCAGCGATCAGGGTTCCAAATAACTTTTAAGGGCTAAGCCAAATATCCTCAAGGAGTGTTAAGTCGTCAATAATCAGATACACCATATGAACAATACGAGGAGTGAGTCCAAAACAACTGTTCCAGAAAACTTTATGTAGTTGGCAGAAAAAGTGTTTTGGAATTGGTCTCCCCTCAGCCATTTCAAAAGTCAAATTGGATCTCTGAAAAGAGTACCTAAATAAATATTGCTTTAATTACTTTTAAGAATACTACAAATTAAAATTTAAAGAATTTAAAACAAATCTGATCTGAACAAAGTGTGATCTTTTAAAAAGAAGAACAGGACAGTGTTTCTCCACCAAGGGTTTTTCTGAAAAAGTCAGCTTGGTTTTCTGGGACACTTGGTTAACATGAGTTGAGTGGAACATTTCAATAGCATTAACAGGATGAGGGAGAAGTAAAACAAAAAAAAAGAACAACAAAAGAGCGGAACAACCTCAAGCGCAATAAAACTGGGTCTTCTGAGGAGTTGTAATCACATTTGCCCCTTACTCTCAAGCTGTTTTCCTTTAAGGCAGTTGGGTAATATGCTGGGAATAGTTGGATGTGGTCCCATGCAGCTCCTGCCAGCAAACTCTGGATGAGGAAATGCCGAGCTTAGCGCGCTAAGCTACGACTGGATTCTCAGTGGCTGCTCGAGTTAAAAAAGGGATTGGGAATATAGTATTTGGCTGATATTTGACTTGGGCCACCGCATGTTCATATTCAGGAGAAGATCCCAACTGGGCTACTGATAGAGCTGATCAAACGCTTATAAAAAAACAGTGACAACAAGGAGAGATTGCATGCGGTCAGAGTGACCTGATATAAATGAACACGGTACTGTACAATGTAACTGACCAGGCACTGGGACAATCGGTGGAGTCTCAATTGGTATATACAGTATTTGAAAAAGTTTCAAGTGCATGTGATGAATGAGAAATTAAAGGTGGTGTAAGTAATTTTGCTTGCTATAGTGTGATCAGTGTTAACAGGGGTCTCACTGAAATGTGGACCTCTTCTATGGGGGCCTCCCACGGGTCACGGACAAGTTCAGGGAGAGAAGGATGAGGCTGGCTGGACAGTGGGCACCAGTGGTGTAATGGTGATTATTTTATCGACGTCATGCGCGCACACGCACATCGTGTGCATTCTATTTTACTTAATGTGTATACATAGTAGGAAACATGTTTATATAGGACAAACTGATTTAATCGATAACCTTTTTTTTGTGATTTTAATAAAATCATCGATTTTGGGGGGATTACAATGGATTATAGACCCGACCTTTAAGTAAAGTGTTACCAAAACATATATACGTACATATATGTAAAATAAAATATGTACTGTATATGGGCTGTTTTGGCCATGGTACATTATTTATTTTGATTATTGTTATCCGTCTTTGCCATTCATTTCTTTGCATATTACAGAAATAGGCTTTATAGACAAACATTTTATTCTTATTTTTATGTTCCAATATTCATTGCCAAAAACAGCCCTAAAGGTAATGGGTGTGAACAGAATTGAATAGTCACCTGGTCAACATCTTCTCTTGTCAAGCCCAGCACACTCCCCATGAGCCTCAGCACCTCGGCACGCCTGGTTTTAGGCGTGTGAAAGTAGCCCATGAACAGGTTGCGCATAAGAACTCTGTGGAAAGGAACCAACAAGAGAGTTGTTGTACTGGAAGCATGGGTGTAAAGTAGATTTAGGTATGGATGGATGGTAGAGACCTGTCCTGATGCACTTTTGGGTAATCTGAAATATCCTAAGCAACATTAAGGCCTATTATTCTATGGTTAAAACACAGATGATTTGTTTGGTTTAGTCCCTTGGGCACTGTTGTGCATGTGAACACCCCCTCAGCCCTTGGTGACAGAATAATAAGTAACAGACGACTTTGACAGTTGCTTACTTCTGCCAATCGACTGTCGTAACTGAGAGTTTGCTTCAGTTTATTCTGAAATGATCATCCCCTCTTCAGGGCTACTACAACTCACAAGCTTGCTCTAGTCATTTTGACATCACTTAAAATGTGCATGTGATGACAAAATCATTACAGAATAGATCTGATTGTTGTTCTGCTAAGTTCAAACCAGCATGAAATCACGCTTATAAATCTCAGCAAAATGAGTTCATTCAGACAACAACAAGAAAATCGTCTTTCTCACTTGAAATCTATACAGGGAAAACCATGACAGTGATTAGACATGTAATCCAGCGAACATTCTGAAAGAAGTTAGGCTAAGTTACCATATAATGTACTGATCCCCGTGTGTAAATTCATTCTTTATTTGCTCTTATTTTAACATTATTTTTTATGCAGTTTTGCTTTATTTAGACGATGCGGTGTAGAGAGAAATTGAAGGCAGAGAGGACAAAAGACATGCAACAATGATCTCAATCTGGACTCCAACTGGGGACGTTGCAATCAAGTAGTCTACTCTCATTAATAATTCCAGTCATAATTTGACCTACAGTAATAGTGACATTAAAGGAGTAGTTCACCAAAAAAATTACTTATTTTTTTACATACCCCATGAAGCCTTGAAATCATGGAGATCGTTTTGTTTTTGTAACATTCTTTGGCCAATAATTTGATGACCGGGTCACCGTCAGTAGGAGACTCTTGGGTCATCAAATTATTGGCTTAGGAATGCGACAAAAACAAAAAAATCTCATGAATTCAAGGCTTCATGGGGTGTGTAATTGATAGAAAATAAGTTTGGGTGAACTACTCTTTTAAAGGGACTACACCATGAATTTTTACTTTTTCTTCTTTTTTGTGTGTTTTTGGTCTCCCCTACCTGTCTTCTATGCCCCAAAATACCCCAGTTTGAACACTCAGGCTTTCACAGCAAATCTGGGGTTTTCTGTAAATTGGTCTCAAAACAGGCCAAACTGATTTGCACCCTGACGTGACGTCACGTCAGGGTACAATCCCTCCCATTTTTCAGTTCCCCCCAAAAAAAAAAAAAAAATCATTTAAAAAAAAAACTTTTTCCACACAGAACCAGGAGATAACATGCATACAAACTGGCTCAATAGCGCCCCGTGCCAAACAGGACAATGTGGTATTGCAGGTGAAAGTGCTTTATAAGCCAGAGAGAAGTTAGTTGGAATGAGTATATCTGAGGCTTGATTTAGGCTCAAACCTTTTGAAAAACGTTTGAGGTACATAAACAATATGATATTATTATTTTTTTTTTAAATAGAGGGTATGCGCATGCTTAAAGTGAATGGCACATCGAGTGGCAAAGCGAGTGGCAAAGCAACATGCAAAGTGAGTTTAACATTGTTTAATGTTGTTTAATGCAATCAGATATGACTTTTCTGTTTGGATGCATGGGCTGTCAAGGCCAGAAAGTATTTTTTTGACACTCAGTAGGCATTCCTGCATAACTTCCGGGTTTGATGATGATGTCACACGCATACCCTCTATTCATGGTGTAGATCCTTTAAGGGTTCAAATCTTTTCTGGGCTTTGTTGCATGCCACTCCCTTGCCCCACCTGTATCTCTCTTCTGCACAGTAAAGTCCTCAGTACTAATTTAACTCTTAAGATTTGACTGGGCACTACGCCCAGTAAAGTATATAACCATAACTTACTTAAGAGTCCAATAAAAATCAGTATGTGGCGAGTAGTTATAATCTCAGTTCAGCTGATATAAGCCTGATTTATGCTTGGTTGCACTCCAGTGATGCGCACTGAAAATAACTTATAACACTTTGCCGTGCAATGCGTGTGATACCAGCACGCAACCAAGTATATAAAACAAGCCTAAGGGAATGTGGGTTTTATTCCAGTTAGGATTGCTGCGGCACTTACTTGTCTACTTTGCCCTCTGTGCTGTTTAGCAGGTTCACCAACTTCTTTTGAGCCTCTTCCAACATCTCTTGTCTCATATCCACTGCAAGAAATACACACACACACTTACATTATAGTTATACAGTAGGTCATATAAAAAACTACTTACAACTTGCAACCATAGAATACGATTTACAGATCACTAAAGTATGATTCACGTATACTTGCACGGCACTTGTGTTGTGCACAGAAAATAGCTGATCTACACCTAAAAGCATGTCGCAGTGCGCTGCATTGTGAGTTTGCATATCAGCCATTTTTTATGTGCGGCAAGATGCACGTTTAATAAAGCATAAATAAGGCATAAGAATTTCAAGCAAACATTATCAAGCAATACAAAAGTCAACCTTAGTGGCCAGAAAATATTACATAGATACACACAAAAAAAACACATTCAGTACAAACAAACAAAATAAATCATCACATTTGCACGTCACACATACATGTGAGTACATAGATGTGTCCACGTGTCCATACAAGCACACTCTCAGATGCGTATGATTTAGGACTCATTTCTAAACGGTAACGTTGACATATTTGCTGAGCAGACATTCCAAAGTTAGACTTTGTCATCAGTGAGACTGCAGATCACAACATGTTGACAGTTGGCACATTACCACTAGACACCTGTGTTACAGACATAAACGTGTTAAACGAAGAGACTCTCCCCCCTTGCTTTCTGCACTTTACATTGCCAATCCATGATGTGTGTCAAGGTGTTTGTTCAGTCTGGTAAGAGTCCAAAACCAATGCCAGATTTGGAGAGCCCTAGCCCACCAATGTTTTGACTGATATTTTGTCAAAACGTTTTTTACATTTTATAATACATTTGAATTATACAATGAACAAGCAAACAAGTAAATATAAAATACACTCAAACTGAACTTTGAACGACTTAAGCCCCATTTAAGACGATGTATGTAAACGTTTTCGTATATCAAATCATGTTTCATGTTGTTATACATTACTGCAAACCATGCTTTTCATTTTAGGGGAAAAAAAAAAAAGTATGTCTGAGAATTTCTTGTGATGTCATGGCCATGTCTAAAGCTGATAGCTGGAAATCAGTAGACTGACAGAACCCAAAAAAAAAAAAAAAACGTGGGAAAATCTACCCCATAAGAATTCAACAGTTGATGTAATTTGATTGATTCTATTTTTGTTATTTTAGTCTTTGATAAGAACCCAGAATAACAAATGTCCCTGCTAACAAAACTGAACCCAATGCGTTCTAAAGGCTGGGCATAGCATGGCTCTCTGAGTATAGTATAAGGATCCCTACCATTATTCAATGTTGAAAGACTATTTGGCAATCAGAACAAGGTATAAAATGTACATGCCATTAGAGAATGCCAGCGAGGCAGGGATTTAAAAAAACGCATATCATCCATGACATCTTAAACAAAAGCAGAACATGGGGGTGCCGTGGTCTTTGAACTGAGGCATAAATCAGTCGTCAACATTATTTATTTCATTACAGCTTAGTGAAACCACCTTCCATTTGCTGTAAAGACTTTGAGCTCAGTTTTAGTCGCCACAATTGTGTGCAATCCCATATTGTGATTTTAGCTTCCACAACTAATAATTATAGAATTTGGCATGACAGCACTACCGAACTCTCCCTCAGAGTACTAAAGCAGATGTAGTTGAAAAATAGTCAATATGCTAATATGAGATTAATATTCAGGCTCCAAACTAACTTTTTAGTTTCACATGCAACAGCGTATAATTTAGGTGTATTAACACATATGTACACACACATAGACAGACATGCTACATTTAAGGTGCACTGGAGATACCACTGAACATTTGTATTTCTGGATAGGTTTGTGGGTGCATGTGCGCCCAAAATGGGTGCACTCTGAAGACCTGATATTATTAATCATTAAAATACTAATAATCATGATTAAGAATCCTGATTACAGAAGTCTATTCAAAGATAATCTCTTAATATCCCAATCATTCACTTGCACTTCAGAAGTCACATGCTGAGTTTGGCTCTTGAAAACAGCTTCAAGTCTGACCTTGGTTTTTCAGTTCTTCAAGCTGCTCCTCTTTGAAATCCAGCTGGTCTGTGAGGCGAGAGGCTGAATCCAGGGCAGCATTGGCCTCATCCAAGTTCACCTGACAGAAACACAGGACAGCACCAGTAAGGAACACCCTCTTATTTTTTCAAAATAGCGAAAACAGCCAATCTACAAGGAGATCTGTCAGAACTTTCCTTCTACAGCTTGTAGAAAAAGTTTGAAAATCTTTGAAAGTATTTGCCTAAAATATGGACACCTGGTTAACGATTTTCCCCAAAAAGTTAAGAGATTTAAAGTGTACAATAAACACGCTTGCATAGAAAACTTTAGTTACTCATTGTACCCGTCCGTTATTGCCAGGGTTATTACATTGATGCAAATGTCCAGTCCATTATGGGCATATTTGCACTTTATATAGCAGGTAGACTATTATACTTAAATAAAGTATGGCTTGGGGCTTATTTTATGAAGTCCTATACATTAGTGTTCAACAGTTCTTCAATGAGATTGCATTGCAATCATTGGTAATGACAATGACACACGGTAAAAATAGTGTGTGGTGTTTGGTTTCTCTGATTGGTCTTCTACCTGAAGCGCAGCAGTTTTGTCCTCCAGTGTCAAAGCTTTCCTTCTCCACTCGTCCTTCTCCTTCCTGTGCTTGTCCAGCTCTGATGAATACATGGCTTTCTCTTCTACAGGAACACACTTAAGTTAATTATTCCATGTTTACAGAAGTTAACATGGACTAATTAACTATCACGCATATTTTAAGCATTCGGAAAAAATAAAATATTGGAAATTTGGAACACATTAGTGAAGTCAGGTTTATGATGTGTGAAACGGTACATAATTGCACTGTTACAGTATATCCACTTGAACTGTTAACAGCATTTACACTTTAGTGTCATAAGACTGATACACTCCATAGGTACTATAAAATAACTGCTTAAAGTAGCAACCAACTTGCCTTGCTGGAATTGCTCTAGCACCATCTGCAGGTTGGAGAGTGACACTGCATACTGGTTGACCTGCTCCTGGGAGATGCGGAGCTGGAGCCGTGCTTCGTCCCTCTGCTTCACCACTCCACTCAGCTGGTCCTGTAGAGACTCCACCTGCATGCTAGCCTGTTGGCTGGAGCAGGACAGTGTGAGAAATGAACACCGGCCACCAGGCAAATGGGCCAATAGTGACACAACCTGCAACCTTCCGTTTCCCAGGTGGCCTCTCTACCCATTCAGCTGTGGCCGCCCAAACAAATCTGTATCCGTCTTTTTTTGCACTCTCACATGTATGGGGGTCTGTGGCCTAATAATGCGGGGTGGCCTAGTAATGCAAAGTGCCTTGAAATTAAAAAGTTGAGAACCACTGAAATAATTTGTCTTCCACTAACCTGGCATTCTCCACTGCACTGGAGGAAGTGGCCAGTCTGTCATCCAGAAGGGCTACTCTCTTGCGTAGCTCTGCCTCCCTTTCCTCTGCAGATAAAGCCTCCCGGGTGTACGAGTCCTCGATCTCCAGCAAGTGGTTGCGCAACCTTTCCAGTTCCAGGTTCAGACGCTGTTCTTTGTCCTTCACATGCTGCAGCTGAGAGAGGAGGACAAAGAACACTGATGTGAAAGGTAGCAGTAACGCAAAGTGTATACCAAAGGTTCTGCATTGTACACTGTAAACTTCTAAGTCTTAACTCAAATGGAACCAAATTCTTTACACTGTAGGTTAAAAAATATTAAATTAACATTGAAAACTTGACTGTGTATTTTAGTCTGAATACTTCTCAAGAGCCAAATAGTGCCCTCAAAATATTTAATTTGAACTTAGTATCTTATTTACAATTACACACCTGAACATACAATCACACATGCATGCACATCAGTCCAAGGAGCCGCCCAGGGCAACCACAGCCTTCAACTGTCACAAGTAGCTTAGTGAAAGCATTTGGGTGATGAAGTGCCTTGCTATAAGAGCACTTTGTTGAAAGAAGGATGTATTTGACTCATTACTCATCCAACCCCCACCCACGTAGGAGCTGTGACAATAGGTATAAGCAAAGACCTGTTGATCCTAGCTACCAACCTACCTCATTGTGTACGGCTGTCGTCTCCATTTGCTTCTGTTTGAGAGCCAGCATCACCTGGTCTCTCTCCTGCTGGAACATCACAGCTTTCTCCTGCATCGACCTCATCTCATTCAGCAGCTGGTTGAGCTCCCCAGACTTACCCTGTGTGAGATATTCATATAGGAGATCACAACCACCTGTATTTCACATTTGTCATTCAGAGAGGAAATATTAGACAAGAAATTAACCAATTAAAGACTGTGTTAATCTGATGATTAGTACACAATTATGCTTATTACTAAGAAATAAGGTCTTGAGATGGTCTCAAGAAAAGGTGTCAGCGGACAGCACATGCTTGGTTGGTTGGGGCGAGCGTTGAAAGTCTTTAAACATCACGTGAGCAGAAATTACATCCTTGATGCATTTTCTCCCCAAACAAACAATCAAGAATTTCACATTTCGCAAATATCAACTGGAATATGTAGGCTCTTGTGTTGGATTGTGTATTTATTCTACATAGCATTTATTCTAACTTTTTATTTTGCCCTAATGAAGGCATGGGCTCATTTTCACATGTGAACACTACATTTTCTATTCTGTATAAATATGAATAACAATTAATTACGTGTTCACAACTGACCTGCTCTTTGTCCTTGAGCATCTTCTCCATGGTGCTGGCCTTCTCGCTCACGGCACTCAGCTCAAACTCTTTCTCCCTCAGCAGGAGAGATACCTGCATGTTGGTTTCTTGCAGCGCCCGGAACTCTGACTCCTTTTCCCGGGAGCGTGCAGTCACCATCTCATTCTCTTCCTTCATCTTCTTGACATCCATCTCCAAGATCAGGGCGCGTTCCTTCAGGTTGGTCACTGCCTGCTTCAGCACGTCGTTGTCGTTTCCGCGGTTGCGCAGCGCCTCGCTGACCTGGTTCAACTGGTCTCCTTTGGTTTTGATCAGGAGGTCCTTCTCTCTGACAGCCGTCTGCAGTGCCTCCAGCCTCTCTCTGACCCGCCGAGCCTCCTCCGCCTGGCCTCTCTGCTCGCTCTCCGAGGCTAACGCAGAGTTGGACAGGCGGTGGTTGTTCTCTTGTAGAGTCCTGATCATGGCCTCCCTCTCGGCCAGCAGAGCTTGCAGCAACTTAATCTGTTTGTGCAGGCCCTCGTTGTTTGATGACGCTGCCCCCTGGTGGCTTAGAGGGGCCTCCGTTGCAAGGAAAGTCCTGGCAGTCTGGGGAGACAGAGAAACATCTGGATACTGTGCGACACTGTCCAGTTTACCCAACAGAACGTCTTTGGTGGTACTGAGCTGACTGATGGTGTGCTGAACATGGGCAAGCTCCTGGCTCAAGGTGCCAAGCTTCCTCTCCTTCTGCTCGTAGCTCTGGATGAGCCGGGTGTAGTCTACTGACAGCTTGGAGCTGCAGTCACTGTCGGCAGAGACCTGACCCTGCAGTTTGATCAGTTCCTCCTGCAGCTGGGCTGACTCGTGCTGCATGTTCTTCACTGTGGTGATCACTTGCTGCTTCCACTCATCCATTTTCTTTACCTGCTGCTTTAGTGTGTCTCTCTCGTGGAGGAGCTCCTCAAACTGGTTGCTGCTCACACCTCCACCCCCGGAGGCGGAGTCAGTTTCCCCTCCTGACAACTGCAGGACAGCCACCAGGGTCTGGCACTTTTGGGTCAGGGCGTCAATCTCGATGTCCTTCTCCCTGATGATACGCGACAGGTTCTGGATGGTCTCCCGGAACATCTCCTGGTTTCCTGATGGGTCACTCATGGAGGAGAGGCGCTGGTTCTCTTGCTGGAGCTTCAGCAAGGCCGCCTCCTTCCCTGCCATGATGTCCATCATGCGATGGTAATCAGAGCGAAACTGGCTGTTCTCCCTGGTCTTCTCGTTCAGCACGGCCAGCACCTGCTCCCTCTCCACGGCATAGGCGTGCATCTGCTGTTGGAGTAATAAGAAATCTTGACTAAGTCCTCCACCCATGGAGACTCTGGCGTGCAGTGCCTGGATTTCCAGGTCTTTCTGGAGAACCATCTGAGAGAGCTTGCCCATCTCGTCGCGAGACCCTGACAGCTGGTCAAGCTGCTTGGCCAGGGAGAGATTTTTCTCACTGAGTTGGTTGATTTCATTCTCCTTCTCCTTAATGCCCCTAACCAGACGTTCTATCTCCACCTTGGACAAGTCATGCTTCTCGTTGCCATTCTCACCATTTAGTGACTGGGTCTTGTCCTCCTGGAGGATGACTACCCCCTGTACGGGGGGGTCGTTAGGGTGTCCCCGGTGCTCGGTGATGCTGTCCACTGCCTGCTGGAGCCGGGCGATCTCTTCTTCCTTGGCGTGGATAAGCCTGTTGTAGTTGAGCGCTGTCTGCTCCTGGCGAGAGTGGGCCTGCTCCAGCTCACTCTGCTGTGCTTGGAGAGACTGCTGGGAGTGGAGGAGAGAAGCCTGCAGCTCCTCCATGGTTCTCCTCAGGGTTTGGACCTCCTCGTCCAGGGCGTCCCTGGAAGACTTAAGCTGGGTGATCTCAGTCTCCAGTTCAGTAATAATATCCAGGGTCCTGGGCTCAGCCAGGGGCTGAGGCCTGCTTTGCTGGTCTCTGAGGCGATCGATCTCCTCCTTCAGGTGACTGTTTTCCTCCTTCATGCCGCCCAGCTGTTTGTCTTTGTTATCTAGCGCCTGTCTAAGGGCTTCAACTTCCTTGTTTGCAACGCAAATGCTGTCCTCCATTTCCCTCTGCAGCTCTGCAGCATTCTGCTTAAGCGTGTCCATAAAAGTGTCCTTCTCCTGTAGCAGGTCCGTCAGCTGCTTTTGTCCGGCGACTGTGATGGAGAGCATTTCATTTGTGTCTCTGTGGTCAGATGCCATCTGCTCTATGTCCCTCTTCAGGTGGGCTATCTCAAGGTCCTTCTCCTGGTTGATCTTGATGGCACGCTCATGCTCCGTCTGCAAGGCAGAGGCATCCATGGAGCGGGCCCGTGTGAGCTCCTCGATGGTCTGCTGGTACTGTTTAGTCAGCTCTGTTAGTGCCTTCTCAGCCTGACCCAACTCTCCCTCCAGCTGGCCCTTCTCTAGCTTCAAGGCTTCAATACGAGTGTCCTTCTCCCGTACCGTCCTGTTCAGAGCCATCTGGCCTTCCCTCAACTGCTTGCCGAGCTCTTCAATTTGAACCTCAGTCAGCTCGTCCTCCGCCTTCAACCTCTGGTTTTCCATCTTAATTTCAAAGTCCTCCGACATCACCTTCTCATGGGTGCTCCTCATCTCGGCCAGCTCTCTCCTCAGCTCCGACAGCTCCCCCTCCTTCTCTGCCAACACCTCTCTCACCCCCTCCATCTCACCTCCTCTCTCTCCAACCTGACTCAGCTCTGCCCTGGTGGCAGACAGATGTTCCTCTCTCTCCTGTAGGGTTTTCCTCAGCTCAGAGGCTTCTCTGCGGGCCTCCTTGCTCTGTTCTTGCCCACGCCCCAGTTTGTCTTTGAGCTCCTTCACTGTGCTCTCCAGCTGCTGCTTGCTCATGTGCAGGTCATTGAGGGTGAAAGCACTCTGGCTCAGTTTCTCCTTCTGGGTCTCCAGCTCTTGTTCCAAGGCACCTGCCTGGTTTTTGGCCACGTTGAGCTCCGTGGACAGTCTGGTCACCTCAACCTCGGCGTCCTTCAGCTGCCCGGAAAGCTGATCCTTCACTGAGATCATATGCTAAACATAAGGAAAGGACATGCCAATCAGTTTCTCTCTGTACTTTACTTGGTTGCGATCACAAAAGTTTTGTTCAAGTACAAATATTAAAAGGAGAAAATTGGTCTGCAGTCAAATGGAGTAAATACAGGCTTATTTCATTTTCAAATTCTTCTGTGTCAATTATGATTTTTTGTTTGTTTAGATCATTTAATACATTTCTGCTGTTATTGAGACGGACAGAGATGAGGAGATAACAAGCTCAGAGGTTGGAATCAAAACTAGGATGTTATGATTGAATGGTTTAGCCACACAAGGCACCATTTTTATATATTTGTTTAATCAATGCAGTATATTAAAAAACATGCGTATGTTTTTGAGTATGCACAATTTCTCATGGTCCAAATTATTTTAGTCAGTCAAACCTGTGTGGCTTCCTGGTTTTGCCCATCCAGTTCCTCCAGTTCGGCCATCAAAGTGTCTCGTTCGTCTTGTGTGTCCTTCAGGGCTCTCTCTCTCTTCTCCAGCTCCACCTTCAGGTCCTCCAGCTCCTCCAGGTCACTCCTTCCCACACCTCCCCCACTAGATACATTCTCCTCAGCCGCTCTGAGTCTCTCTTGCAGATTTAGCTGGCAAAGAAAAAAAAACAATGACAACCAACAGATATATGATATATCTTAGACAGGAGAGTGGGCCGTCAAAGGATTTTATGGAGCAATTTGTTTGACAACATATAAATTATTTGAACACTCTGTATGGGGGACCATGAACAGGGCCATTCATAGACTAATCTAACACAGATCACACAAATCAACTCAAGTGGCCATTGGACTTTGGTAGAACATTGACTTTTTTTTTTACATGCTTACTTACTTGCATGGTGAGAAGTGTATTATATAATTTAAGGTTTTGTAGGTTCCAATACAGAAAAAACACTGACCTTTTCCTGTTCCAGAAAATCCTTTTCCTGTTTCATTGTTCCAATGATGGTGTTCAGCTCCAAAATATCTGCATGCTCTACTTCTTCCTTTGGTTCAGTCTTAGAAAAAAAAAGAATATTACTTAGGAAGTTAGGAAAAGAAAGATTTAGGAAGATTTAGCACCATGAATATGACATTGCATTAGTTTTGTTTGTTTGTGATCTTATCAACACTTGCCTCAGCAAGACTCTTTAGCCGCAATACTTCCTGCTCTGCACCTGGAAAGATGTTGAAGAAATATTTTATTAAAAGTTTGAACCCAAGATTAATATGTATATGATATGTATAGAGTATATGTATAACAACCTTCAAAGGTATAGTATATAAGAAAGACATTTTCATGGCCCTAATTGCAGATTCAGATAAACTATATTTGTATTCTTCATAACAAAATGACAAGTGCAGTAAAATCATCAGATATAATAATGGTAAGACACACAATTACATATTATTCACCTGTACTGAACCAGCTTACCTGTACCAGATTTGCTAAACCTACAATATAACATTTGGCAGAATCACAAAGATAAGAAAATATACCTGCGAGAGCTTTCCTCAGGCCCTGGATCTCGCTGTCCAGCTGGGCTTTGTGCAAAGCTTTGCCCTCTTGCTCTTGTACCCTTGTCTGGAGCTCTGAGACAGAGGCTTGCAGCCGTGTGTAGTTCTGCAGCAGCTCACTGTTCTCACCCTGGGTCTCATCTTTCTCCAGCTGCAGACAGGCCTGCTTTCTCCTGGCCTCCTCCAGGCTGGTGGTGAGCTCCTGCAAAAGTTTCTCTTGCACCTGTGCCTCCTCCTGTAGACACTGGATGGTGCTCTGGAGCTCCAGCAGTTTGGAGGAATCTGGTGGTCCTGTGACCTGACCACCACCTGGGCAGAAAATAATTCAGAATTGGAAAATAGATCCTTTCATGTTGCGTAATAACAAATGTTTACGTTGAGAGAAAGCATTGGCATTTGTCACAGACACGTGGAAAGAAGCCGAATAAACCTAATTAAAAATTCACATCCACTATAGTTAGCGCTGGTTGTTTTTATTATTTATTTATCTTTCTGTTTATTTTGTGGTGTTGATACTTTGCTTCGCTCGTGATAAATTCCAAAAGCAAAACAATGAGCCTTAACTACAATGCGGTTGTTCCACGGATTCCACTGGGTTGAAAACCAAAGACCCTCAATGACAGATGAGCCAGTAAGATACCCAGAATCATAATGTCTCTACTTCGCCAATTATAACGTCTAACCCCTCTATAGCTGCTCCTCTGGTACATTTTTAGCATTTAGCTGTTTTAATGCCTTGTTCTGTTGGGCTGAAAAACACACAGAATCTACCCCAATGTGTCCACTTCCAACGTTCTCACCATCCTGGTGCTGTTCCTCCAACTCTTCTATCCTCTCCTCGTACTCAGCCAGCTCCTCTCTGTGTCTCCGGGAGATGTCAGCCATCTTCTGCCGCTGGGCATCTTGCAAAGCCGTCAGCTCATGCTGGTGCTCGTCCACCTCGCGGCTCATCTCCTCTCGCAGCTCCTGTTCCAAAGCAGCAGTGAGAAAAAAGTCATAATTATAAGTCCTTGTATCAATAGTTATGTCATCTACGTGTGGTGTCTTTAAAATGAATTCCAGGGGTTGAAACAAAGCAATAAACCACGAGAGGCTGTGGTTTGCCATGGAAAATCATAGACATTTCTCAATTGAAACTGTTTTTAATTTTGTCTCATTACAAGAATACTTTCTACAAGAAAGCATTCCCTGTGACTGCCCA
Source organism: Gymnoscopelus braueri (assembly GCF_963280865.1). Classification (NCBI taxonomy): domain Eukaryota; kingdom Metazoa; phylum Chordata; class Actinopteri; order Myctophiformes; family Myctophidae; genus Gymnoscopelus; species Gymnoscopelus braueri. The sequence continues at coordinate 33,086,501 of NC_137621.1, read as the reverse complement.
CACAAACAAGAAAGTTGCTATGCAAAAGCATGGAAGGTACCAAACGGTACGCATCATAGTATCTGCCGTGTGTTTTACAACGACACTCAGACGATCAGAATCAAGGACAGGAACTATCCGCTTCAGAACTTGCGATTAGGGTGGCAGTGGAAAACTGAAATGCAGTCACACTCACCTTGATAATCCTTTGAAGTTTTATAATCTCACCCTGGTCGCCATTTCCAGTTCCTGATGAATTTGATGCCTGCAATTTAAAAAAAGAGACCTGAGCCAAATAATAGCTGACAAAATCCACTAATCAAATCCACTTTCAACACGTTCCTATAACTGCCTGAACTTCCTGGCTCATATCGACTAACTGATTTATGTATCAAATTCCACTAAGCTGACATCTAATGTCCAATATATGCTCTGTCGTACATCCGATAATAGCTGATCTAATAAGCTAACAACCAAGTATAAATTGGGCTTAAGCTGTGCACAAACAGACCACCATCTGACCTGAGACACACGCCTCCAGTGTGCCACCTCAGCCTCCAGTCGCATGACCTCTGTCGACAGCCGGTTGATCTCCTGCTGAGACCAGAGGACATCGCTGAAGTCCATTTCGTCCCCATGGAAGCCATGATCGGACCCCGGGGGTCTTGGAAGGAAGGAGGAGGCTGAGGATGAGGTAGAGGTTGTGGAGGAAGTGGAGACAGGAAGAACGGCGGCGCCGATGGAAGCCGTTTGTGCCGACTGCTGCATCTTCTGCACTTCTTCGTGTAGGCCACTCTGACGGGCTTTGAGGTGATTGATATCCACCTGGGGAGACAATGATGAACCTTAGACCAGGAGGAGATAATACATTTTTGTGTGGAACATTGATTGACGTGTGCATGTCATGCTTTATATATATAAATAAATACATATTTATATAAGTTGCACATGTTAAATAGGTGCCCATTACAAGAGTGTGTGCTCTAAAAGGGTTCAAAAGACATTTTTCATTTCAGCTTGACTTGAATGTCATCTTGACATACAGTATACACTATACAGTATAGTTGAGTTGTGATTTAGACTGCAGTGCTGTACAGTAACAAACTGATTTTGTTTTAATGTTCTGTTCGGTGCATTTTCTTTTGTGTTCGTCATAACAGATTATCCGCATCACAACCTGTCGAACAACATATCACATCACACCCTTGCATTCTTCTATGGCGTGTAATGTTGCCTATCCAAAGAATCAAAACCTTTCCCATTGTTGCGTTAAATTTAGGAATGAGAGCATGTTACGACCCCTACATGGCCACTTCTTGATGGCCACTTCTTGGAATGTAAACAAACATTAGCATAATGCCTGAAATGTAAATGTAAAATCCCGTACATCTTTCTGCTGCAATAGGGTTCTGTACTCCATAGACTGCTGTTTGATCTGGATCTCTGAGGCCTCCAACTTCTCTTCCAGTTCTGCATGCAGCTTCTTAAATCTCTCATGCTGGAGCAGATAGAGCAAAGGTGAGTCATTAACATTCAGACACAGAAAATTATAGATTTATCATATTAAAAAATGTAGGGTAGAGACTACATTTCAAATACAAATATAGACTTAAGAATCTGACCTCCAACTTTTGAGCAGTGAAAGCAGACTCCACTTCTACCAGTTTGGTATTGGACACCTGCAGCTCGGTGGTAGCATCTGTGGTTTGGGTTTTAAAACAGCATGCGTTATAAAGTCAGTATTACTAACAACCAGAAAGTAGCTCTGAACACATTTTAATATGCCCCATTGTGAATCCTCTAGAAATTATAGGAACTTAAAGGGCAAGACCACTTTGGTAGAGGTTTGGGTTGTTTACCTTGACGTGATGTAACGCCAAAGGTGGAAAAGAAATCTAAAATGTATGCTCCACTGATTAGACATTGATCAATCAAAATATGCCCCTCATTGACTTGAAACAGCACTCAAAGTCACTCTTTTAGCCTGTAAACAATCACAAACAAAGCTGATTCAGACAACATAGAACATCACAAACCCCAGTACGGTTTGTTTTTTAAATAAAAATGTCAACTTCCTGTTGATTTTAATATTTTAAGATCCGGATACGTCGATGTCTGGGTTTTCTTCCTAATAAAAATAGGTTAAAAAAAAACAGTACTGGGTTTGGTGATGTTTTAGATTGTCTGAATCAGCTTTGTTTGTGTTCGTTTATGTGCTAAAAGAGTGACTTTGAGAGCTGTTTCACCGTACAATGTAAATCAATGAGAAGCATAATTTGAATTATCATTTTCTAAACAATGGAGCAATCATTTTTGTATTTCTTGTCCACCTTTGGAGGTACATCATGGCAAGGTAACTACACAACACTTTCAACATTTTCAAGTGGGCCCTGATCCAGAAAAGGTTGAGATTCACTGTTCTAATGGACACCACAGAACATCCTCCTCCTCACAAATACATTCTCACTCAAACACTCAGTTCTGTTTAACCAGGTTCACATGACAGAAATCTTGCTTGGCTGAGGACACAAACATTCTGGAGTTGTCCGACTCCGATACAATATTTTTACATTATCTGCACGCAACTGCACTCTTCGATGAAATGTACAGATAATTTATCTGTGGACATGATTGACCCTATGAACTTTTTTGTGCCATGCCTGTGAGGTGGAGATCTGTGATCAAAGTTCTTTTTGTGACATTCCTTTGGGCTATCTCGCACAAGCTGTTTGCTTTATACAGCTGAACAGCTTTTTGGATGAATGAATGCTTTTTTACTGGAGAAAGTGGTATTTTTCTACAGTACAACATACAGTGAATATTTCTTGGTGCCATCACAAATTATAGCCTCATCATGTTCCTGGTTTCCAATTCAAACCATTACCTCTGGCTGGTATTAGTTATCACCAGCTGTGTGTGACTGCAGTGGAAACATCTGTGTATCAATTCAATCCCCAGTGGTGGTATTGCATGTTTTTCCACATGGAAAACGATATACAATATGAATATGGGACATGAAAGCACAAAATCAGGACTGCATGTTGTTGGCTCTTGATTAGCCTTGGCTCAAGAAGACTATTATAGATGTATTGTATCAAGTCAGACTCGATTAAATACATATATGATAGTCTTGATCCCAGGCTAGCTCTTGATGTGAGTGTCTTACCTCCTACTTCTTCAACCCCTTCCAGCAACATATCTTTGGTAAACGTAGAGATCTGTCCCGTGAAGGATGACAGGCTTCCCCCCACCTGGCCAAGGGACTGGCCGAGGCCAGAGCCAAGCCCACCAAGCCACGATGACATCTCGGTGAAAGTCAAAAACAAAACAAAAACAAAGAAAGGCAAAAAAAAAAAACACTAAGCTAGCTAGCCTAACCGTGGCTGGCGAGTTTACAACGTTAGCTAATAGGTCATACAGATCGATTCTCGACCACAGAAACACCTCTTGGTTCAACGATACACACTTTGTTTTATTGGGTCGACCAACTCGCCTTTAGAGCTGACATACGCTGTCATTCGGGGTCTATAAGGCTAAACTCGTACGCCGTGTACGGTAATGTCAAGACAGGCGAGCTAAACGCCATTCTAGCTCGACCAAACGGCAGAAACCCTAGGTGGCGAGGTTATGTTGCTATTCGCATCATCGGTAATGTTTATCCGCATTATTTGACGATGGTTTTGAAGCCCGGCTCGAAACTAAACAGCGCCTGTGGAGACTGGAGTGCCACCTCAACTGCAGCCATTATCGGCTTCTAGGGTGCGATGGTTGACAACTTTGACGTGGACACAGGCAGAAGGCACACGGCAGCGATGCATTGTGGGATCGTGGAGGACCAACAAGCAGCAATCGAAGCAACGTTCAAGAGTTCAGTCAGCCTGTGTGCCATGTTTTCCCAATGCAATCCTACGGGAGCAGTACTGCGCATGCGGACGGGGGTTGACTGGCCACAGGCTGACTGAAAAAGCGATTTAAACGCTTGTTTCAACCCGTCAGGTAGATTTTCTTGACCGTTAAAAATGTTAACATGTGAGAGGAAGGGGGACGAACTTTACTTTTTGGATACGATGTGCGGAAAAGGGTAAGAATCAACATTAGAGGCCAATTTTCGGTCGTCATCTGCCGACACCCGACGCTGTGGGACCTAATCTCGGAGAGGTTCCAAATGGGGCTACGTTCAAGAGCAGCAATATTGTTTACTATTAGCGGTTCCCCATCACTTATCACTTTAAATACATTTAAATTTGTGTTAGTTAAAGCTGGAATCGGGAGCTTATTTAAATGAATACATTGTTATTTTATCCCATCAGAGTATGTTGTTAGTTACAATATAACTACTAGCACATTTGGTTGAGGTGGTCTCCCTACTCTTCCATTGATACATTTAGACCCTGTTGTTGGGTAGGACACGTACTGGTTCACAACCACAAACAACAAGTAATGTCCGAAGCTCATAAGTCCAGTATCCCTGGCCTGGCCTGGGTCCTGGCCAAGCAAGGATTTTGTCTTGGAAGACTAAAAGAGCCAAAACATATTTCAAATAAGATATCAATTGTGTAGATTTTAGCCAATTTCATGGCCATCTGTGCTCAGAATCAGTGTTCTGTAATAAAGTACCGGTAAAACAATAAAGCCTTATTATTACAATAAAATGACAGTAATTTGTATGAACACCTACTGTTTCTAATATGTTTATTAAAAGAATCTTTTTTACATAGTGTTAAATACAATCTGTCAGGAAAACAAATAGATGTCTGAAAAGGGGTGATGATGGGGAGGAGAGAGAGAGAGAGAGAGAGGGGTGAAATCAACATTTATTTAATACCCCACTATTAATCCCAACCGGTACAGTATATTGCTGCATAATGTATGTCAAATTCCATGCTATAGCCACTGTGGGTATCCTCAGAATGAAGATGGGACACTGGAGGACAGAACCACAAATCAGAAATCCATAGCATGTCTGTGCAAACCAAGTATTAAGTCCTAAGAAGAATATGCTAGCTTGAGCCACGTTCCAGCAGCTTGAACCATCCAGTTCTGTATTCAAGACTTCTATCTTCCATCCGGATGGCCATGGTGCATTTCCGGCGTGTATGTCAGAAGAACCACCATGACCCATAGGTGCAGTAGCCCCTGGGACAGAAATTTGGTAGAGAAGTTGTCTTTTATTTATGGCATGAATTAACACTGCATATTTTGAATACTTATTATATACAAATACTCACTATGTACAGGATAACAAAAACTCTGGCCATGGGGTAGCGTCTCAAGAAGATCCCCAGTCTTATGCTGAAATTATAACATCATCCATGTTTAATGTGAACAAATGTCTCAGAGGAAACACACGTGCTATACTGTAGAACAATGCCACACCTGAACTTGTCAATGGTGCTGGCTGCCTTGCGTACTTGGCCGTACACTCCGGGGCTGTCCTGGTCACTAAAAAGGATCGGTGCGTTCCTCTGCCGTGCCCCTGTAAAGTAAACACACAGAATAGTAAACACCCACATGAAAGAAGTCAATAATGAGGGCCTGGTGAAGTCTAATCGGCCATTTACCTTAACTGTAGATAAACACATTGACTTACTAATTAACTTACTAATTAAGTCAATTTCTCTAAGCACCTTAACGTCCATAAGTATATCATGCACAGTATACATACATTGCTGCTATGCTCAGGCACCTTAGTTTCTGGGCGGTGAAACCGCCCCTATAAGTGAGGTTTGGAAATTTGTACAATTATCTTGGGCAGTGAAACCGCCCCTATAAGTGAGGTTTGGAAATTTGTACAATTATCCTGCGCTGTGATTGGCCAATCACAATCTATTCAGGACTGTGATTGGCCAGTGTCACATGACACATGTGCATAGCCCTATATAAGAAACCATAACTTTAAAAAAAACATAATTTTGTTTTTTTAAAGTTATGGTTTCGTCCATCATAAAGAGTGTTTCAATAAATGTATTTATCTTTTGTACATGATTGGTTGACTCCATTCAGTATTGTGATTAGCTAGCAAGACACCGCCCACTTCACACAGGGTGTGATTTTTTATTATCTCAGGTACTTTGTAAATATGTAGATAACTTGTCTGGCCTTCTGTTGTTCTCTTGTTTTGATCTCCTTCCCACTTGCCCCCCACCCCTCTTCTTCTTCCCCCCCTCTTCTTTCTATGGAAACTAACGTTGCGATGGGAACGATGTACAAAAACGAATTTCACCCACTTTTTTACCTTGTAAACCTGTGATGTGACAATAAACCTGATTCTGATTCTGAAGTGTGGATTTTAATAAACCGAAAATACATTTTCAGATGGGTCTCCAATCTTATCCAATCAAGAGGGAGAACCCCTTTATACTATACTAAGCTTAAGATTTGTTGTGTTCTAGTTCTAATTCTGTCTGCAAATTCTTTGGTTTCATCACTTTATATTCATATAAAGATTTATACTTTATCCTGTATGAGTTCTCTCTCCTGAATTACTACAATTTTAAATAAAATTGGTATCCCAACCTGAAAATGTATTTTCTGTTTTCTAAAAGCTTGAGAGATACGGAGACACCTAAGGATAATTCCTTTAACAGGTCCGTTCATGAAAGTCCTTGCGGTCTTGTTTCCAATGAGGGCCTGTGAGCAATTAGGGGTTAAGAGTCTTGCTCAGGGACATATTTCATTTCATCGACACATTTGCTGGCCTGGCCTGGAATCGTAGCTGGGGCAACCAGGGCCTCTGGCTCCCTAGGCGGGCTCAGCTATGGCCGCCCCAACCTGAACAAATACTTTATAGCAATGATTACTACAGTAATATTTTTCATAATATAAAAAACCCTAAAAAACAGATTTGTGTTTTCTTAAGTTTTCCTAAAATTTGAATAAACACTACAGTATCGCAAACATGTGATACATTTGTGATACTGTAATGTTTAAACCTAATTTCAGGAACACTGTATTGTGTCATAACCCCTGTATCATATCGCCGATTCTTACAGCCCTACTGAATGCATACACAATGAGCCTGAAATTTGGATGAGGAAGGCATATGTCCCCCATAATAAGACACAGTAACATTTTTCACATTTAGTGTACACATAATAAGGATGGATGAAAATGCTTCATCAACACCATACAAAATTCTAACCACAAAAACTACCCCTTTTAATTGTATTTCTTTACTACTTGTATCAACTAATACTTGTATCAGTACTTTGTATCAACTTTCTATCCTACCTGGTCCCTCTAAGTGCCCCATGTTGATGGCTGGCCCTCCACTCTGTCCTCCCTGAGCGTTCTTCAACTGCTGTTCCTGGCGCTCCAGCTGGAAGACCAGGGAGCTCTTTTCTGTGCCCAGAGCCTCCAGCATCGTCTGCTTCTGGATCAGCGTCTCCGTCAGTTGATGCAACCGACTCTCCAGTTCTGCCTCGCTGCTGCTGCTGAGTGCCTTGTTGGTCAGCTAGTTGGAACACAGTTCATCAAATAGAGGGAGGCAAGCACTTAATTAATAAAAAGGGACATTACACTCATAAAACATAAACATAGTAACTGTAGTTTGTCCTGGGCCTTTAAAGTTAACCGAGTAATCAAAGAATATTTTAATTACAGAGTCATTGGATATTTTTGGTTAATGCTTTGTTTTGTTTTGTTTTTTTCTATTCTGCAAAAACCCTGATCACTTTGAATAGTAATAAAAGCTAAATCATCTTTTGAAAGCTACATTTTAGCTACAGTAGTGTCCCCCTTTATGCTTTAGGATTTTATTTTTTTCCAATCATTTAATTGAGCTGAATTAAACACTACATGGGATAAGTATGTCCCTCATGACGGCACAAATACAGACCATCAACTCTCAAAACAACTGAGTTTGCGCAAGGCGGTTTATAGTTTCAGGAGTTACATGTGTGAGATTGTGTGCAAGATAAACCAAAACACCACCAAAAAAAGAGGTTACAAATTCACAGGAATAAAAGTAGCTTACCTGGTTCCTGAGTTTTTGGATTTCATCCTCTCTGTCTTTGACTCTGCTCTGAAGGGTGGCTTTGGCGCGGTGCTGCTCGTCCTCAACGTACTGCAACTCCTGTGGCAGACATCAGTACAAATCTCAGTCTCCCTTTGTCACCCAACATAAACCAATGATGTGATGAATTGAATACATAGGACCACAATGGAAACAAGTCCTCAGGACTTTTTTGTGTTATCCTTTTAGCCCAAATGTTTGACTGTACCTGTGCTGTTTGCATTTCTGTCTAATAAAGTATTCAATCAATCAATGAGAAACACAAACAGAAAAGGGCAGAAAAATAATAATCCTCCAAACAAAACAATGATTACTTGTTAGCTACTAGTAATATACTGTAAATGCCGGCTTGTAAACTGCAAATTGCTGCTGCTGTACGTTCACTTTCAGAGTTACATTATTTTAGCCACTTTCTTTTTAGTCTTTATTTGCTGATGCTAACACTGACTGCCAAAGTGTGTGCATATATAATGTATAGATTCTTGTTCTTTATTTCTCTCCTTTTTTCTTCCCATCAATGAAGTTTATCATATTACTATGCTGTTGCTGCAATGTTCAAGGAGCCAAATAATTGTCAATTGTACCTGTATACAAGATATAAAAATAATGAAGATCCTTGAACCTGAAAAAGTTTCTACTCTCACCTGTTTGTAGCGCTCCACCTCAGCCTCTGCCTCCTGTCGGACTCTATTCTGTAAAGCCTGCTGTTCCTGCTGCTCCATCTGCTGCTCCCGCCACGCTTCTGCCTCCGTCAGGGCCTGGTTCTCGAAATCCTGCCAGAGAAAGACAAGGAATCTCAGCCAAACAAGTTTTGAATTTGTCAAATGCACAACAATACAGCCATTAGCAGTTATTGCTGGCAAGGATAGGGCTAGACTTCAAGCTTCCACCACTAACTTTCTGTTGCAATTTAATTTGGTAGCGTAATATTTCATGTCTACTTTTTGTATTTTTATAATTTTATTATTGTGTTGTTGTTTTTTACCACACCATAGTGCATCTCTGGGTTGATCTAACCTGTAATTCTGCGCGGAGCGTGTGCACTTGGCCCTGCAGCTTCTGGATCTCGTCTCTCTGGAGCTCCTTCTCGTGTCGCAGCTCCTCCAGCTCCAGAGCCGTGGCACCGCTCCCATCTAGAGCCTCCAGCCCAGACCCCTCCTTCAGACTACTGATCAACTTCTCTTTGGACTGGACAAACACGTTTACACAGCAGAAAAAATATTATAGTTTTTTGCATATCCATAAATAGATGTATAGGCACCAAATTAGAAATTAGAAGAACATTGCAGATTATTGCACTCGAGTGGGGCATGAAATGGTAATCATCATCCACCCAAACTCAGCAGTCATCTAATCTAATATAAATACACAACACGCTAAGAAGCAGTGGTAGTGATTAATGTCACAATTCAACATGTCAATAGCTATACTGTCACTGAGTCTGCAGTGGTACTATTTTATTGGTATATTCTCCTGAAAATGCACATGTGTGCAGCATAGACTTAAAAACAAGGGAATTCTTTTGTGAAAATAATTAAATACTTTTTCCTGCGGTTTATTGTATTTTCAGGTGTAAAAGGGCTCCTTGGAAAAGAATATCCCTGTAATAAACTAATAACAATAATAGAAGTAGTGGATGCTTATTATATTAGAATATCAATATCAAAGACACTTAGAATATCACTGTAATAATAATAATAATACATTTAATTTATATAGCACTTTTCTAAGCACTCAAAGACACTGTAAAGTCTTGATTTACACTACTTTGAAGGAGAACAGCTAAAGCCAGTAGCAGAGGACCTCTGACCTGCAGGATGCGTGAAGCTTTATGTTTGTAGTCCTGTAACTCCTGCTTGGCAGTCTCCGCTGCTGCTTTGGAACTTTTCGTCTGCTGCTGGAGGTCATCGGCCCTGTGCTTCTCCTCCATCACCCGTCGTTCTGCTGCAGTCACTGCCTCCGCCAGGGTCTGCCTCTCTGCCTCTACTTTGGATAACCGGGTCGCGTACTCATTCTGTGTAGAAAGCAGGAGGATGACCAAACAATCTTTACCATTTCATTTTTTTTTCTTCAAAAAGTACATAAAGAACACACACACACACACACACACACACACACACACACACACACACACACACACACACACACACACACACACACACACACACACACACACACACACACACACACACACACACACACACACACACACACACACACACACACACACACACACACACACACACACCTGCATCTGCCTGTAGTTGTCCTGCTCCCTCCTGAGGGACAGTTCAGCTTCTCTCAGCCTCTCCTGTACAGTTTCAAGAGTTTGTACATGCAGGTTGTTCCCTTCTGATTGGTCCAGCATGATTCTGAACAAAGGGAACATAATATATAAATTGATAACCAATGTAAGCCGACATTATACTTTACAATTCCGGTTTGTACAAGTACATTAAGTTTGAGAGTTAAGTGCAAACTGTACAAGTGACAGAAAGTGTGTGATGTGTGATAACTAATGTCTAAAGTACATTAAACGAGAGAGTCCCATCTGGGAGGCAATCAGCACATATGTACACGTCTCTACAAAGTACTATCACAACAGAGCATATTTGAGGTCTAATTAGGTTGTGTCGCCACCTCGCACTGTTGGTACGCTGCTATAACTAATGTAGTCCAAATTGACCACGTTCGTTGTCACAACATACTGTAACTGTGTTAGCTGAGATGCAATAACAATGTACCTTGACCTTTCACACTGTGCCTCCTCCAGTGCAATGTTGCGAGACTTTAGCAGCTGGTCAGCTTCATCCAGTCTGATTTTCAGAACAGCAAGCTGACCATCCTTAGCAGAGAGGGCTTCTGTGAGGTCATCAACCTGCGACCGCATGTCCCTAACTGTACGGTCTGTGCGGGACTGGTCCGAGTTCCATTTCTCTGCTCGCATGCGGGTCTGGTTCAGTTCTATATGAAAGAACAGCAGCTATTTAAAACCATTACAGAGGAAAGTTACTGTTGTGCTGTTATTCAAATAGAACTGCATGATTACAATCCCTATTTTTATCCCTCCTAGATATAGCAATAATAGGCACGATTACTGGTCTAAATTTTGGAAGCAAAAATATTGTCTAGCACTTTTGCAACCCTAAGCCCAATGTTTTACAGTTAACTGGGGACTGGACACTAACATAGTATGATACATTCATGCACAATTAAGTGTGCAACTGCAATCCTAAATTAAATATCTAAGCCTTATCCTTGCTGTTGGGCAGACACCTTGTATCTCCATATTTCAACTTTATACAACAATCAGTGCCACACAAAAGTAACACAAATAGCCGTCACGTAATGCGGTGCGTTGTGAGCTTGAAGATCAGCTATTTTTGAAGATTAAAGTGCTTAAGTCTGCCTGTAGGTTTTATAAATATTGAACCAATGAAAGGTATTAACAAGAGCCTTTGATGAAATAATAACTACATTGGATCCACTGGAACACAGGTTCTTTTGTCCATTTCCTGAAAAGTAAAGTTTTGGACATAATGAGGTAGCCGTCCTGCTCAACAGTGAATCTATGTAGCCTCATCTTATATCATATACACGCTAAGGAAGGCTTGACGCCGAAATGCGTGTTGTGCGTCTATGAATTAAAAGTACCAGAAGGTGAATCTTCGTGAACCTACCCTCCTGCATGTCTTTTGCTCTCTGGATGAGGGATGCCATCTCCTGGTTGAGGGAGGAAACCTCGCTGCGCAGCAGCTGGTTCTCCAGGCGCAGACTGGACAGCACCAGGCTCTGGGGCTCCTCTGTGGGGGGAGATGCCTCCTGTCTGGCGGCAGACTCTATGGGAGGGGCCATGCCAGACTCTGAACCGGAACTCTCAGGTGTTTCTGACAGAAAGCAGTGAGACAACTGTTCAAAGACCATATAATACTGTATGACTGTGCACGGTGCTTAGATTGGTTGATGTGTGGTTCTTGATAAACAGAAGTTTGAAGGAGTGAATACATACATACAGTACATACATATACATATACATATACATATACATATACATATAGGCAATTTCTTCTTAACATTTTTACACATTGTTGTCCTCATACAAACGACACCTATACAATACTATCCACAAGTTTCCTAGGGCATTGTGGGCATCACTTCCTGTCGATTTGATCCCCGATACCTGATCAAATCGACAGGAAGTGATGCCCACAACGCCCTAGGAAATTTGTGGATACAACTTGTCAGTTAAGAGCAACTACTATCTACATTCATACCGTGGCTCTGATCTTTGGCAGACCCATCATCTGAGATCTTCATGCTGTGAGTGGACAAAGAGCTGAGGCTTGATGCCCGTGAGATGCCCCTGGTCGAGGGGGGAGTGGAAGGGGCCGAGGGGAGGCTATAAAGAGGTGCAGCGGCGGAGAGGGGAGGGACAGCAGGTATGCTTTGTACCTCAGTGACCTCAGGGACCGCCACTTTCAGAGGCTCCCGCCTCAAATCCTTCCTGTCACCAGAAGGTGGGTCCGAACTGTTCAGAAAGTCAAATAGCATGTCGTCGTCCACATCCTCCTGCTCGCTCTTTTTGCGCCTCACAAAGGCTGAGGCGGCTTTGACAGTGTTGGGAGCGTTGCTGGCTGAAGTGGACACATTAGCTGTGCCAGTCAGCAGCAGCGTTGAGTTGGATCTCTTGACGTTGGAAGCAGCTGAGGAAATAAAGCTTGTTGCATTGTGCGGCGAGGCATAGGTGTGTTGTGTCACAGAGGTGTCGGTCTTGAACCCTGTGCTGCTGTATCCAGAGGTGCTCATGGAATCACCCTCATATGATGTTGAAAAGGAGGATGTCCCCTGGCTCTCATGGGTTTTACTAAGGGCAGTGGCAGCGCCCGCGTCCACCTTAGTTAGGAAATCCTCAGCTTTCCCAGCCAATTCAGTAAACCAAGACATTCTGCACCTATGGGAGAAACAAGCTAGCAGATGAGCTCATATTTACAGCTACAGCTAGCATTCGAACTAACCAAAAAGGTGGTAACGTTACCAACTTATGCAGTTTTAAAGTCAGCATAAATAATAGGCTATAAGGGGTCGTTGGCATACAATTCTGCTGCCACTATGACGCTAAACTGGACACAAGAGGTTTAAAGTCATCTCTGTACCCTGAATGCTAACAGGCTAGCTAGTTCTTATGGAAAGCTACATACCGTTATTGAATGACGCCCAAAATGCGAACAATTTGCTGTCGGTCAGGTTGGATTGGTGATCATGATAGAGGGGCGATACTGTTTGAACATACACTGTCGAATGTCATCATTATCTGTCAAATAGGATGTTGTTGACCTGCTGGAGACTACAATACGTGGACCAGGAAGTGTTACAAGCAAGGACCTCAAAACAGAGTGCCTCTCACAGAGCCTGATTGAAAATGAGCCAATGTTTTTTTTTTTTACAGACAGTTCTCAACCTGTGTGTGGGTGGGGGGTCCCACATGATTTGGGATGATATGAATGATGATGACATTATTGGAGTGACAAAAAAAGGACAAACTATACAATAAAAACTTGTCAAACTTTGGCCAAATTGTCAAATAATATAAGAAAGAGGCAAACATTTTGAAAATACTGTAGCAGATCTACAAACTGGCGTTGTGAGCTTGTAGATCTGCTATTTTCACAATATTTTTCTGTGAAAGCGAACAACTCCTATATTCCAAGTGTAGTGGGGGGGGGGGGGGGTCCCCAGTTCAAATATGATTAGTTTGGGGGGTCACGGCCTGAAATTAGATTACACTCTATGCACACTATCCCATATGGGGCTATGCACATACGTTATAAACATAACTAAAGCAAAACAATACCACAGGAACCCCAGGACAACTAACTTGGTTGCTCTGGCACCAGCTAATGGGGATCCTTAATAAATAAATACTGATTCAAGACCAGCACCATTATTTTATGGATCATGTTAGGCATACTTTTATTTAATTTAAAATATCTAACAAGTAATTATATAGCCATTAGCCATATGTTAACCACACAGTCATCTAATGACCTGGAAAATGTATGCCTATTAGTCAATGGTTAGTTTTATGGCATCCACCATTTTTCATTAAATTAGCTTCCGGACATTGATAATTGAAACAGACACAAGACATATGAAACAGTGCCTCTTTATTTTTCCGCACTCACTCCAAAATGCATATTTACATGGCATGCCACATCAATACAAGAACTGACTATGGACACAATTGGTAACACGTAGAATCTGCTCTGCAAGTAGGGAGGGGATTTATCCCATGAACAACCAAACTAGAGATAAAATGAACAACGCAATGCTTTTAATCATCCATAAAAAAGTGTTTTTGTTTTTTGTTTTCATCTTAAATCCGGCTGGTTCAAATAGTTAAAAAGTGACATTGTCCAGTTGACATATAATCGGACAAGATGCGTCCCATTCCTATATTCCTTTGTTTAAACAAAGGGAAAAAGTTGTAGGTTGTAGCTGAGTTATACATGGAAGATCTCCATCAGCTCTATGAAAAACCATGAGCTGCTATGCTTGGGAGGGAAACAAAGGAACAAGTACAAAGTAATTCACTGTTGATGAGGTAAAAGCTGATTCAGCTCCATCGAGTGTTCTGTCCAGTAATATCAGAGTAACCTGAAAATTAAAGTCCCAGAGGATAATTGTCCTTGCCTGTTCAAGGTCAATATCCACAACCTTCCAAAACAATATTTATTAAAAAAAGAAATATGAAAAGAGTGTACTCCCTTACATCCAAATGAGGGGAGAGAAGTTAAATACAAACTCCAAATAACTAACAAAAAAAAAAGAAGAAGAAAACATTTTTTCCCCACAATTTAACGTCCGTGTTTATCTTCTGGACACGTGTGTTCCTGGAGAGATCCTTGATAAAAACGTCTTTGCTTAATGATTAAGCTTTAGTAATCAATATGTCCTCTGTGGTCTCTTGTATCAACACTTACACACATCCTGTCCTCACAGTCTCACTCACGCATTCTCTCGGCTTTCTCTCACCAACTCACTCACGCACACACATTCAAATCAGTTGGACATGCAATGTGGTTTTGAACAAGTGGCTCATAGCAATCAGATTAATCCCCTCCTTTTCTTGTAGTCCTCCAGATTGAGAGACCTTCGGGGGGCACCATCCTTCACAGGAAGAGCGTTTGAGCTCACTGAGAGAGACTTTGCCTCTGCAATAAAGCATAAGAATATAATATTAATAATCCTTTATATAACGCAAATATAAAAAAAGGGTTTACCAATAGCTGGCTGTGTCTCTCTTCAAAGCAGAGACCGTTTCACTCACCATTACATCAAGGAAATTTCACATAATCATGACCCACATGGCACAATGAACATACTGTACATGAGTTCATCTCACCTGCATTAGGAACCTGTAGGTCAATCTTGACATCAAAATCATGAACTTTGAATAGGTCTTCTGAAAGATCGCTGGTTGGTTTGGGGGCATCTTTGTCTACCTTAGCTTGTCCCTAGAACACAGAAAGGAAAATCTAGATTATCTTTGGGTCAAGAACAAAAATTCCATTAAAGGCAGTAATAATAATGTATTCTCAGTTTGTCACCCCACAGAGTGTTATTTACCATAACATTGGGCTAAAACGAAGCTTCAGTGAAAGCCACTGCAATACCTCAGCCATCGTTGTGTAAATGTGTGTGTGTGTGTGTGTGTGTGTGAACATTGTAAAGCGCTTTCGATAAATGTGCTACATAAATGCACCATTTACTTACTATTTTACAAGATGTGTATCTCCAGGGTCCCCACACATTTTTAGCAATGAATTTCCAAAACTTTTCCAAAACTTTTCCAGAATATTTAGCCCAATTTCCAGGCCTATATAACAATCATTCAGCGCAATAATGTGTCTCTTACTCCTATGTAGAATGCCCAAAGATAGGCAGTGTAGCAAAAATAAAGCATAGAATATAGAATAGTACAATTTCATTCAAAATTAGGGCATAGCTCACTGGAAGACTCATTATGGCATCCGTATGACTTATTTTATTTAAATAATATATGCCATCACACAGCCCGTTCGGCGAAAAACTACTTATGTTACATATTTCGTGTAATGTTATACATGTTTATGAAAATGTTTTGTATTAACAAAATCAATAGCCAAAAACAATGCATAGCCAAATATTTTTCCAGGACCCTTGATAAATTCCAGGACCTTTGATCAATTCCCAAACTTTTCCAGTACTGGATTTTTTTTTTTTCAATTTCAAAATATTTCCAGGAATTTCATGACCGTGGGGACCCTGTATCTTGCTGTAATTAATTAATTGCCATGTGTTGTGTTTGTAGTCCCCCAGACTACTATATTCTGGCAACAAAAAAAAAGTAAACCGTGTATGGTACCGTTGGCGACAGATTGTGGAAATTAAACAGTAACACTATAAATCACAAGCACCTTGTTTCTGACCAATCACACACAATAATTTACATTGATGTCTCTGCTGTAATGTTTGGCTAGTAAAAAATCTTGGGAGGCAGGGCACTCGGTGGCGCAGTCAGTGTTTGGAATTGGAACGTGGTTGCACTCTATTTTAATGACGTGACGCGCACGTCACTTAATACTCTCACCGCCAGGCCCGTAGCCTACGGGCCGATAAATCCAACCGTAAAGCGCCGATCCCGTAGCCCAAGGGCTGTGGTGCTTTTTCCTTTTTTTCAAAAAAAAAAAAACTTTTTTTCAATTTTCTATACGGAACATTTCATTGTAACACCACCGGAAATGGAATTATTCTGGATCACGTTTTGCCGATCCCTAAAAGGATCCATTCTAAAGCGCACACTGAAACGCCATTTTCTTCAATTGTAGTTTTTCTCCTCGCTGATCACCGTTTAAAGGTGTCATGACATTCATTTTCACTTTTTTTATTTTCAATGTTTTATTTGGGGTTTTATGACCTCAATTACACCCAAAAAACCTGAACTTAGAACATTCAGTGGATTTTCTGTGGTCTGGGGTTTTCTGAATAATTAGGCTGAAAAGTAATCTGAGCTTGGCCCTTCGACAGTGAGGTCACAGTCGATTAATCCCGCCCACTCTCCTCCTCGCCCCTCCCCTCTCCTATCCTTTCCTTTGGGGGGGGCGGAGCAGAGGCGATGATTGACAGGTAAAATCCCTCACCAGCGACACCCGCAGGCAAAGATTTCTTTTTTCATTGCAGTTGAAAAGGCTTTAGAAATGTGAGAGAAAAACACCTGCCATTGATCACTGGAATGGAATTTTCACTTAAAACTTTTTGTACACTTTTGAAGGACCAGGACAAAGACTTTGAATGTGGTGTAAAAGTGAATGTCATTAAACCTTTAACATAAACCGTTCTAACTACATCATGGCGGCTCCGTTTGACACGTGGTTTGGACTGGTAGACGCAGGGAGATCTCCGCGATGTTTACAAACAGTGCACAGCTCAATCTTAAGGATTTTAACGAGGTCTATGGCGACGTGAAAAAAACAAAAAACAACAATAAAACGTTGGCACTGTTGAGTACATTATGAGATTAACCTCTGGCGGTCAATGTGTTAACACCTACACTACAGGTCACACAATGGACAATTGATATGCATCTAGGCTCATTCCTATGTTAATTCACCTGGTGTGAGTCGGGAGCCTTTGTAAACTTTGTTGAGGTGTGAATTTAAAGTCGTTTTAAATCTATGTGTGTGCCTGCGTGTGCTCCTGGTCAAATAGGTTCCTGCACGGGATGCAAGGCCGTCCCATGAGCAATGCAACCCTGGGCGCAGTGGTAAACTAACTGCATTTCTCAATAGGCTACATAGTGATTCTGTAATAGTGAAAATATTTCAAAACTAATTTGCCGAAATATACCAGCTGTGACTCATATCTGACTAGAGGTACAGCACAGCTCCGACAGCAGCACGCACACATGGAGTAGTCCCGCTTCTCATTCACAGTCAACGGTCACAATTTCTTATTAACACATTGAATGCCAAAAACGGTCCGGACCGTTTTTGAGGGTCCAAACGAGAAGTGCCGAAAACGGTCCGGACCGTTTTTGACCCAATTCTATTTTTATACATGTGGGCCACGTGGGGCGCTAAAACGAAACTTTGACATCACCCAATGAGTTTCTGAGAAGAAGAGGCTGGATCTGGCTCCATGTCAAAAATCCTTCCGGTCGGCGTTTTCAATGTTATCTCCTTGATTAAAAGCTTAATATCTCCATTTCTTTTTAATGTGGTGGAAACGAGCCGTTTTCGATCGGCGATCACGCTGCAATGGAGGGTCGCGTTGGAAATATTATTGTTCCAGGCGTTAGTCGGGACCCTCCGCCGTCTCGCACGCACGCTTTGTTTACATGCATTTCCGCGTCGGGGCTTCTCACAGCACGAAACTTATAACGCAAGTGGATGGAAGAAATGCTGGCACTCAACGTATAATATTTTAATAAACCTCTGGCACCCAATGTGTTAACCTTGCCAAAGTTCATTTCTGCAAGGAATATGCTGCCGCCTTAAAAGGGA
The DNA here is from genome assembly GCF_963280865.1 of Gymnoscopelus braueri. Lineage (NCBI taxonomy): Eukaryota > Metazoa > Chordata > Actinopteri > Myctophiformes > Myctophidae > Gymnoscopelus > Gymnoscopelus braueri. Next base: position 33,067,967 of record NC_137621.1, on the reverse strand, counting down.
TAGTTGACCCCCAAAATGACTTTTTTTCTATCGACTAGTCACCTCATGGAGACTTGAAATCATGGACATTTTTTAGTTTTTGTCGCATTCCTAAGCAAATTATTTGTTGACCAGCAGCGGTTCCGGTAGGAGACACAAAGAGTCTCCTTTGTATCTCCTACCAGAACTGCTGCCTTCCGGTCCGCTGGTCACCAGATTATTGGCTTAGGAATGCGACAAAACGATCCCTTCAAGGAATTGAATGAAAAATATTTTACATGCATCTCGCGAGAAGATTCCGCAGGGAAGTCATTAATGACGGCTGTGGGCTTATGTACGCTGACTACTGCGTTCCACGCCCACCGTCATTATGTCACAGCTGTGACTTTGTTGATATTAATTACTCGACTGCACGTGCGTGAGACGGATATCATCCAGTGTTAAGCACTGCCTCTGGCAGTCATCCAGGATTCATAGAACCATAGTTACATACGTAGCCTCTGTCTCCGGCGTTGGGATCTTGCATTTCTGACCCTGAGCCATATTTCTGGTTTAGGTGTTCAAGGATAGCTGCATGTACAGATGGGTCTCTGGCCTAAAAACACAAAGGTCAATGATATTATATTACCCAGATAAACTCAACAGAATTTGATTAAATTAAATCTGTGAAGGAAATAAAGAACGCTTACATTAGACACCATAGTGGGTTTGCACTGTCTTCGGGTGAAAGGGTCCAATTGTTGTTGTTGGCCCTTCATACTTTGTCCTTCAGCCTGTGAGAGGAAGAAGTGAAGTAGAATATAAACATTAAGAGATGTTGTAAAACATAATTTACTGTACAAGCAAATCATCATCATATGAATATGAAGTGAATGTTACTTACAACTAAAGCCTTTTCAGATTCCACGATGTTCCAACTTCTGTTCCTCTGATTTATATAACTGGATTGTAAAAAAGTATGTGTAAGATGAGTGTGAGGTAAAGCTAAACATCATTTATTTATTTATTTGATATTTTTGGGCTTTTCCATCTTTAATGATGCCCACTGCCAGCAATTTCCTTTTTTTTTACTTTCACAAAAAATAAAAAACATTATGCTCGCATGTCCAATCGTTTGTAAACACACAGAGTATGTGTCTGAGTCACCCAGACAACTAACATTTCAACCGGGTCAGCTCCATGTAAACACGCCATTTCTTGTCAAAGATGCACGATACAGAAAATGTACATCCCTTATGATCGAGTGTCCGACTGTTGGTAAACACACAGCGTACGCGTGTGTGGCCCAGAGAAAGAATATTCCATCGGCGACATTTCCTTCTCCCCTCGCAGCAGTTTCAAAACAGAGCGTCTGGCGCAACACAGCGAAAAAAAAGGCAAGTCGAGAAAGAGCAGTTTCAGTGAAAGAGTTAAACTGGAAGTGGGCGGAAACGGAAATTTGGGATTGACGTTATTTCCGTATCCGGGTGAGTTACAGTGAAAGTAGTCACTGCGAGTGATAAAGAACAGTGAGATCTTTTATAAAATAAAATAAATACGTTTTTTACGTCCATGGCAGAATTGGTAATTGGAAAAAAATACGTTTATTACGTCCTTGGCAGTGAAGTTAAGAACAATAAATTCTCTCCTAAAAACAAAGTCCTTTTTATTAGCTAATAATAGTCCAATGTTGTTCCTTGTTACAAACTATTTACAACTCAAAGATTCTGAAACAAACCTGATTGCAGAGATGCTTTTGGTCCTCTGCCTGTCAAGCATTTCAGCTCTTTCCTCCAGCTCATTCAGTTCGTCCTGGATAGTTTTAGCTTTATCACCGTCTCCTCTGTCTTCTGCCATGGCCTTTAGTCCAACACAAAAAAAGAGAGGGATCAGCACAGTCAGAAGGTTCAAGGTTAAGTTTATTATATCCCAAACTGGTCAATTTGTGCTGCAGCAAAGCAGATTAAGAACTCTAAAAGACACAATAAACATGCATAGAACAAACACATCCAGATCATAATCATGTCATCAATAATCATCATAATCATGTGTCCACGCAGCAAGACAACAACTAACCAATCAACCAGCCAATTGTAGACAGCAGACCACAACCATATTGCACCATAGGAACAAAAGAAGAAAAAAAAACATCAGCTCATCATTACCATCCTCCCAAGATGGTGATGAGCCTGTAAACTGTCCCCACAACTGAACAGCAGCTACCTCCTCCTGCTTCCATTATTGATGGCACGAATGGAAGTAGGTATAAATGAGAATTTGTACCTGTTGTTTCTAGTTGCAGGGGCCTTTAACCATTGGTCGGAAGGCAAGAGCCTGTATTCAGGATTCAGGGGATGAGAGCTGTCTGCTGCTCTAATAGATGCCGCTTTCTTAAGCACCTGCTTGTCATATATATGACTCAGACAGAACACTGATAGAGGCAGCAAATACGAAGAGAGCACAATGTTTCTGTATTTCCCAGTACCTTATCTTTGAGGAGAGAAGTTTTCTTCATGGCATAATTTGATGGACACTTTCGAAATCTGTCCTTCTCTTTCACAATCTGTGAAGAAAAGCAGATGCAGAAATTATTTTAAAAAATTCTGCTCTGCATAATGTTTCAGACCAGAACATAGACAAACCAAAGAGGACTGACATACATCTTCTATGTCTCTGTCATTGAACTTATAGTTCATGGCCTCTTTGATGGACTGCTCCTTTTTGGTGATTTCATCAAGAGTTGGGACTTGCATCGAAGCAACCATCATCTGCAAAGAAAAAAGAAACTTAACTCTTATTTCAGGGTTGACAGATCTTGTAATGTCTCTCATACCCTAACCTTTTCTGCACCAAAACCATCATTTAAAAGCTTTGAAGTTTCATGTATCAAGTATATTTATTATTTCCAAACTACCTCCCATTACTTACCGCCTCTTTCCACTTCATAAACTCATTGTCTGTGAACTCCTGATTTGACACAAACTCAAGTCTGAAGACACGCGTGTCGCCTCCATGCCTGTCATATATGAATAAGATTGAAAGTCACACATTCAGGGAGTAAAGGTTAATAGTAGAACTTGTTTTTGCCTTGTACATTGTTAGTTGGAATCTAAGATTCCTACCTTAATTGTAAGCCTTTGTTTGTTCTCGATGTTCCAAGCTGGTAAACTTTGGCCGTCTCTACCACATCCACTATTTCAGCAACCTTTAAATGGAAAGAGAGAGGAATATAACTGGACAGAACAACACAATTTAATTTAATCTAAGCTGGGAATCGTATTGATTGCATGGATAAATAAAGGTTAAATAAATTAAAATTAAATCTTTCAATGGACCTACACATACAATTGGATAGCAATAGCACATGGATATGATAATCACATGACATTAAGCACAATGTTAGAGGTCAACTTACCCTGTAAACTGGTTTACTACTGCTGTTCCCAATACCTATCCTAACGAAGCACCCAGTCACAGTCTTGGCAAAGAAGGGCATGTGGCACCAGCGTTCCAACTTGTGTCTGGACAGGCGGACTCTGTTGAGCTCATCTGGGAGTGATACTGGTTGGGACTTTGGTGGAGTCTCCTCTTTACTAAGATGGTGAGAGGGATATGGAGGCAGAGATTGAGAGATGGAGAACAGAGAGATGTGCAAAACCTTAGATTAGCTGGAAAGACATGACATCCAGAGATACACTTTTCGAATTCCAGAGGAGAATAACAGGGTTTAGGAACAATCAACATAAATGTTCACTTTAGTATTAACATTTGTAAATTTGACTGTAGATTGTCATGTTATAAAAGTAGAAGTTATATACACATTTCAAAAGTAGGTCAAAAAGGAGATCATCAAAATAGAGATACGTGAGTGGTGGTGTGTCTAACGTCTATCAGGTGCTTAGGAGAGGTCATGCAGTCATCAAAATGCAAGATGAAGACTCACACATACTGGCTCTTTGTTAGTCTTGTTACTCATACTCACTCGTCGTCATCATCATCGTAAGATGAAGAGTGTGAACTCCGGTCACTTTTTATAGATGATTTGTCATCTTCCTCTTCCTCTTCCTCATCATCAGAATACACTTCGCTTGTCTTTAGGGGCTGACGCTTAGCCAGCAGTTCAGCTGTTTGCCAGAGAAGTCAAAGATCAGCATAAGAATGTCCCAACCTCTTTATTGCCAGAACAATACCACTTAACACATTCCATGCCAGAGTTTAATCTCATAATGTACTCACCAGTGCCAGCGTTTTATTGTTGTTTTTTAGTTTTTTTCATGTCGCCACAGACCTCGCTAAATAAGTTAAAAGTGCGCGTTCATTTGGTTCTAAACACACAGCGGATCCGTGAGAAACGGTCAGCGAAAACAGTTTCCAAATCCGTGCCGCCATCTTGAAGCTACAGCCGATGAACGGTAAACAGTGATCAGCGAGGAGAAAAACAACAACCAGAGAAAATCGAGTTTTAAACAGGATCCCAGACAGGAAGCGGATACGATCGAAAAAACCGGAACCCGAATAATTCCGTTTCCGACCGGAAACCGGAAACGGAAATGGATCAAAAAAATTCGGAAAGTGCACCTGGGGCACTTAACTCATTCACTGCCACTGACGTAAAAAACGTAATTTGTCCCGTTTACCAATCCTGCCACTGACGTAAAAAACGTAATTTTTTTTTTTTTTTTTTTTTTTTAGTTTTTTTTTCAAATTTGACCCAAAGACCAAGGAGATATGATTGTTTAAAGATCTACACTCCCATCCACTTCCTTGTTAACTTAAAACTTAAAAATTCTGTATCTCGGCTCCTGAGTACTTTTTTTTTTAAATGAAAAATCTCTGGCAGTGGGCAAACGCGGTCAGCAATAATTGTGGCAGTGAATGAGTTAACATGGGAATCGGCGGTTCGCGTAGATCTACGCGACTGGCACGCTGCGGCTTTAAATAGGTTCGCGTAGATCTACGCGACTGGCATGCAATGTGTTAAAGGAGCATTTCACCCCTGGAAGAAACTGCAATCACTCAATGGTAATAGTATTTGTAGTAGATAACAGTAGCACAATTTAAAATTTGCACCCTATGGCCAGAAAAATTATGAAATCTGTGTGTTTGACTAGGGTTTGACTGGACTGCTGCATTACTACAATGACCATAATGCTTTGGTGCCTTGTGGCAGGGGAGGTTCCATGTGGGTGTGATCTCCAACAATAACATCCAAACAGCATGCCAGTGTCGCCATGTCTGCTTATTATAAGCGGCTTCTTTCTAAAATGTAGTTGATATTTGGGCTTGTTTCCAAATGTTTTGATTGTTGTTTAAACCAGTGGTTCTCAAACATGTTCATATTTTTCCACAGACCCCCATCTGAAATTATAATTTGTGCCAGGGAGCCCCTAACAAATATGTGTCAAAAATATTCCACATTTCCCCTTATATGTTTGTATTTGTATGTTTTGTATGTTCGGTTTGTTTGTTAGTAATGTGCTAGTCTTTTCTTTTTTTGTGTATGTTTGTTTTCATGTTCTGAAAAATCCAATAAAAAGTAAAAAAAAAAAAAAAAAAATCCACATTTTGCACTTTTTCCCCCTCAAGATTTTTTTGTAAATAGCAGATCTACAAGCTCACAAGCTCACAATGGGTCGCGAAGCGTTGTGAGCTTGTAGATCGGCAATTTTCAAATATATAATATCCCATGTCTAGGTAAAGTGCTCTTGGCCTAGTTATCTTCTTTTGGGCTTGTTTTCATAGACCTGGCTGCTTATTTCTCTCACAATATCTGGCAACACTGGCTGTACTCGCACACGTTCATCTAGTTACATATATGTCCAAGGATTCGTTAGTGATGTCATATCACTGGCACATCCTTGGTATCTTCCTACTGTTCTACTTCCGTGTCGCATAGTATTGACATCACTGTCGAATCCTTGGTATTATGATCCTAGCCTTTGCGACAGTGTTTGTTTACCAGCGCTGCCACTCCACGCTGTATTTTTTTTCAAGCTTGCGCTTATGAAACACTACACAGGATTATTATTTCATGTCAACATTCAAGTACAACTATCAGAAGATAACTCAGGTAAAGTAATGCCTCACTCTGCAAGGGGGGTTGCCTGCTGGCCGCAGCTAATGGGAGTAGCCGAGTGGCGAAAGAAGGTTGAACAAAGTGTTACGGGGGCTGTCGTTTGGAGCTGGTCTGACTGAGACGCGTCAAGACAACATGTAGTGCGGAAAGGAATGAGACATATCTCTCATGACGCAAATAACGTCACGAAGAATGCGAAGATTACTAGATATCTAAAAACACAGATTATTCACACAAAAAAACCCAGGATCTTGTTTCTTGACTCCTAAACTTCATTAAAAGACCGAAAACTTCTTCCAGGGGTGAAATGCTCCTTTAAGGGCTATAACACAAGAATAGAAATAGGACTATGACCGTGTGCCAACCTGTTCTGTTTTTCTTCTTCTCACGCTCAGCTTTCAGTTCTTCCATGGCTTGGGACTTCTTGTCAAGCTTTTCGTCACGTTTGGATCGTCTCTCCTTGTTGTGTGACATGACCTAGAGAGGGGTGGAAGTTGAAAAGACAATGTGAAAATTCTGGGGGGTTTTTGCGTTTGCCCACTGCCAGAGATTTTTCATTGAAAAAAAAAAAGTACTCAGGAGCCGAGATACAGAATTTTTAAGTTTTAAGTTAACAAGGAAGTGGATGGGAGTCTAGATCTTAGACAAATCATATTTCCTTGGTCTTTGGGTCAAATTTGCATTAAAAAAATACGTTTTTTTACGTCAGTGGCAGTATTGGTTAATTACGTCAGAGGCAGTGAATGAGTTAATATGACATTGGGACAACCCGATAGCCGTGTGGTTAGGTAGGCGTACCACATATGCTGACATGCCTGACAGCAAGTCCCCGGTTCGATTCCCGGGCTGGCTCGACCATTTGCTGCATCTCACTCCCCTACTCTCTCCCCCACCTTTCCCATCCCTCTACTAGACAAGTTTGCCGCTACCAAAAGAACAATACTTAATATACCTGGGTTTGGAGAAAGAAACAAAAAACTGCCAAAAATCCGTAGAAAAAAAAAAGAAAAACAAAAGTGTGCTCTCTCTCACACAAACCACAGCTCTAACAAATTCTGTCAATATTACATTCTTTCAAGTTTTGAAAACACTGAACCATAATATGGTGCTGTGGTGATTTTATCCATGAGACTTTCTGCACACTTTGGATGATCGGAATGTGGGCTTTTTAATGGTTACCGGCACCACTCTTAAGAACAAATCAAACAGATGAACGTGCCACCCATAAGCAATGTGTGAAATGCCAACAGGACTGTACCCACCACTTGAGGGTCTGGGACCTGAGATAGCTTCCTTTTTTCTTGCTCTTCCTCCTGCTTCTTTTTCTTCTCCTCCTTTTCCTTCTTCTTTGCGGTCTTCAGTTTCTTTTTAATTTCAAACCTATTGAGGAGAAAAACAATATTAAAAACAGCACACAGCAACTGTTAACAGTATAACTACCACAAAATCAGATACGGTCAACATAAATTGATATAAAAAGATCATACCTTATTGAATGTTTAGCCTATTGCCTTTAAGTCATGAATACTTTACATTTTTACGGCATGAAAACTTTACATTTTTAAGGAGTTTTTAATGATTATTTTCATCATCTAGGTGATAAGACCACCTTAAAATTATCAAATTCTACAGCTATCATTCACCTCACCAGAACTAATTTGAAGCTTTTCTCGAAGGACAAGAAATACTTTTCAAATCAATCCACACCTTCAACTGCAAAGACAAAAACCACGGCAACGTTCACTCGTGTTGAATTACAGTATCAGAAGCCAGTTTCAAGCAGTTGACTCACAGAACACTGCTGCTCCAGTCCTTACTAATACCAAGAAAGTGGAACATATCACACAGTTCTCAGATCTTTACATTGGCTCCCCGTCTGCCCTGTCTTTAAAAAGCTTGCAGAGTTGCATTCTATATAGAAAGTAAACCGCTCTACTGTAGATAGTAAGGATGTTAACGACTCAGTATTTCGCGTGTCGGGGGCATTTATCAATGTGTCGATAAATTTTCCTTAATTATATATATTTTTGCTTCGCAGTTGAGAGGAGAGCGCAAACTGCGCTTTCCTTTAAGCACCACAACTGCAGCCTTCATGTTTTGAATTTGTATCAAAGCCCTAATGATAATAAAAATGAGACTTTATTTTATAAACATGTGTTTATTAATGCAGAACATTTGTTTAATCCGTACGCTACAACAGCCTATAACTAACGAGGCCTACATTTGACAAATTAGTAAGAATGATGTCAGACTCAGCTCTCCTTCCCGATGCCAAATAATAATAGTAACACCACAACACGTATATGTAGCTACCTGTAAACTTTTATAACATCTTACGGAACGTTCCGGTTACCTCAGCGAATACAAGAGTGCTCGTCCCCAAAAAACGCCCCAGATCAAATCCGGCGACCTGGAAATGGTCGGCACCAGGTACTCCTAAAAGTAACCTCAGTAAAAAAAATGGGGGCGAGTGAGTTATGGAGCGATTGTTCCGGTTTCCTCAGCGAACGTTCACTCTCTTGTCGCGCTGTCATAGTTTGGCGACAGGGCACGGTGTATTCTAGAAATGCCATCAGGTCACGGAAGCCTTTCCCTTTCCCCTCGAGAACGCTAATAGTAGGCATAATATCTTCGGCAATCACACACAGACCTAACTGTTCCTCTCCCATTTGGAAAAAAAAATTATACTTTTTTACATTTTGAACTGGCTATTTTGGAAAACAGCAACGTTTATTACATTTTTGAACAAGCCATTAAAACATTTTTGGTAAAAAATTAAATGACAAAAAAATGTTTAAAGATTATTTTTCCATTTCTTTTTCTTTTTCACAAAATGTTTATCCCACGATTTTGTAGCCTATTTTTCAACCAGTGCCAATTGTCTAAGCTTGTAATCCTGGGCGCTACTCTCCCTCTGCCAGCCTTGGGAGAGCCCCGAACTGAGCTCATGCTTCCTTCAACGCATGAGGAGTGAGCAGGCCGCTTCTTATCACCTGACAGGGGGCAGTTTCCCCGGTAGGACGTAGCGTGTGGAAGGACACGTTATTCCAACCAGTTCCATTCCCCTCCATCAGGCGCCCCGGCTGACCAGGGGGGAGGCAGTATAGACACCAAGATTACTGCATGTTTTTTGTGAGGGCACTTACCCTAGGGGACACGGGGAGAACATGCAAAGTCCACACTTAAAGGCCCTTTCACCAACCCCACCTAGGGTATGGGCACTGATGACGTGGAAGTCGGAGGAGAGAACACGCCCCCAGTGCCCACAGCGTCCCCGGCGGGAATCGAACCCAGGACTTTCTAGCTGTGAGGCGACAGCACTGTTATTTTTTTTTCTATTTTTAGAATCGACAGGAGCAACGAGTCGAAAATCGAGTCGACTTTCGACTCATCTTAACACATTCGGTGCCAGAATAACAGATTACGTTCGGTGCCATAAATCTCACCGTTGCGCGGCGCTGTTTAAGCTGTAGACTCCACGACGAGCAATCCATGTGAAACGATGCATGCGTGCAGGGTGCACGATGGTCCTGTCTAACGCCTGGAACGATAACATCTCTCACACGAGTCACAATGGCGCAGCGATCGTGCTTACAAAATGAGTCGTTTTCCCCAATGTAAAAGGTTTCGGAGCTACAGGGGTTTTAGAGAAGGAGAACAGAAGCGGATGGGGAGCCATGTTTTTTGGCAGGGTGATACATCTGTCCCTTCCTTCTCAGAGTCACCGTGGGTGATTCCAGAGCTGCTCCAGCCCCCCCCCCCCCCCCCGTGTGGAAAAAAACTAAAAGACTGAAAACACGGTTTGAACCGTGTTCGGCACCTAAGCGCTACTCTGTTAAAACACGGTTTGAACCGTGTTTGGCACCGATGTGTTAATATCAGAGGTGCTGCGATCAAGGTTTTTGCGATCCGATCAGGCAGCTTCAAAACAGATCCGATCCGATTAATTCCGATCCGATATGTCACATAATAGTCTCTATACTGTCTATCTAAAAAAAAAATATATATATTTTTTTGTTGCTCTGTAAAGCACTTCTAGCTGCATTTATGTTATGAAAGGTGCTATATAAATAAAGTGTATTATTATTATTATCTAATATATTATTATTATCCGGTCCGATCCCCCCGCGCACCTCTCGGTCCGCACACCACTCAGAAAAAAGAAAAGAAAAGTATTTTGCTGCATGTCTGAATCACTTTCTCTTTTATCCCAAATGCGTCCCTATCAGTGTAAAGAGCCTCGATGGACAGCTATGCCATGTTGCAAAAGTTTCCCTTTTATGTAGGCATTGTCTTTTTTAATAAGACGGACAATAATAAATCCTGTGGGTTAATGATTAATCACCAGGTTCGAGAGAGCAGTGGTGGAAAAAGTAGTCGCATTGTTTAGTCTTATCCAACGATAACAAAATATTCTAGTTTTAAACTTTTGGGTCTGAGAGTCTAAATCTCATCAAATGGTGGGATCCGTGGCTTAAATGTGAAATAAATAATGGACCTTGATATGAAAAGGGTTGAAAACCACTGGCCTGGAGGAGAGGGGAGGAGAGGGGAGAATGAGTGAGGAAGAGACGGACAAAAACAGAGTCGGCAGAAAAAAGTGGTTGTCTCTAGTCTACACCCTCCCCAATATCGGTTAGGGTTGGCAGTGACAGGGACTATACAGTACATAATATTGTCTCTGTCGGGTGGAAAACTCATAGAGCTTGTAGATCTACTTTTGATGCTTTGTGTGACGCTGTAGGATGATGAAGATAAGAAGGGCAACGCACTTCTGTGTTGCTTGCACGGAGAATGTGTCAGCCTGTACAACATGTGGCGCGCGGCCACGACCACGGTCCGCGCTTTTTATTATCTTTACTTTTTATTACTGATGTTATGTTAAAACTAAATGTTAAAAAAGGATTGATCAAGTGATATTACTCAAACAGAGAATATAACCTCTCCAGAATCATAGTCAACAAAGTTTCACAGCGTGCTGGTTAGAAGTGCTGCATAGAACTGCTGGAGTGGAGTACTGGAATGGAGTGTTTGATCGGCATTTTCGCTGCGATTTCCATTTTTTAGCTGTTATCGGGCCGATATCCGATCTGTTAATCGGATCGCGGCATCTCTAGTTAATATCCCTAGTAGATGGGTTTCATTTTGTTGCTCGTCTTTTACAAAATAAACAACTTTTCTTTCAACCCGTACAGTAGCTGAGAAAGAGACAACTTGGAAAGCAAACGCACTTACCGTCTTTTTAGCACCTCTCTCTTCTCAATTCGGTTGAACAGCTCCTGTTCCCTTTCCTTCTCTGTCATCTGCTCCAGCCGAGCTCTGTCCTCCTCATCTCCCATCAGGTCGTCACCGTAACCGTCCCGGAAAACATCGTCCTCAGAGGAGGAATCTGAGTCCGAACTGGAGGAGGAACTGTTGCTCTCTGAGTCTGAGACCTCGCCTGATGGGGAGAAAATAAGACTATGATAAGTTCCCCTTCTTCAAATGGTCACCAGTACACTGTAAAGTTATGGGAATACATGGGGATCATTTACACATTTAAGCTGACACTCTTATTCGGAGTGACCTACAAAAAATATAAACACAAAATAATTAGAACAAATGGAATTCCAATGCTGTGCCGTGTCCACGTTTTTTTTGTTTAGTTATGTGATGCTTTCTATTTTATAGACAATTTTAATCTCTGGGTCTTGTTTTCAGGTCTGCCTTAGATGGGACGCAAGCAATCAGGATAATTTTATTAGGGCAATCATTATTGTACCTGATACTAGTGGTCATGCTCAACTTAAAACACCACAACACATTTTTATGGCAATTCTAAAGGTCCTTACACACCGGGACGATTTTTTTCATGCGAATAATACGTTTTTTTTAAAAACCTTATAAAGTCAATGCAAGTTTACATGGAGCGAAAAAGCTAAAAAGAGTCTTATAATTATTCGGAACGAGTCCGAATTTTGCGTATATTCGCATATTCGCCGGTGTGTAACCGCCTTAAATCTTTTGATCCGGTACCATTTCAGAGCAATTTTATTAACTTTTCCTGAGCTGGAAAACAGCTATGTATTTCCAACTATAAGCCAAGTCAATTTTATTTGTATAGAACATTTCATGTAGCTGCAAACTAAATGTCACATTAAAATACAACAATGGTACAGTACAATGGTACAGTACAGTAACAGTATTAATGACCCCTCTTCCCCACAAACACACAAAAATAACACAAATGCCCACATAGTGTCTGTCAACGCCACATAGTGTCTGTCAACGCCACACACAGGTAACACGCATGCATAAGTGCGCTTGCACGTGCGAGCACACACACACACAAAACATCAAAGGACCCTACAGTGTAGAAGGGGGGGGGAATGTAAATAGCCCACATCTCCCAAATACAGATTAGTTGCTGCCCTACATGCCAGCTAGGATAAGTAGGATAAGTAGATGAGTCACCTAATGACAGCCACGAGAAATTATTCTACAAATGAACAAGGTACATTAGACCAATGCAATCCTTGTCTATAGCTGCAGGTTCAGTGCATAGCACACAGCTTGAACACACATCACTGCAGAATACCAACTGTTCAATTCAAAAAGAGGGGGCATATATAATGTCCACACCATCAGACTGCTGTTGGTATGCCTTGCACTGTCCCTCTTCACTCTATGAGGTCTATCATTCAAAATGTCTCTGTACCTCCAAATTCTATGTGTTTTATTTATTGGCCGGATTTCAGTGATTCTGGTTATATTTTTGCACATCAGGCATTTAACTGACAGCCTTATTCAGAGCGACTCACACATTCTGAAGAAGTTATATGTTATATTGTGACTGTGGAGAAGGCTACAAGGAATATTCTCTGGTCAAGAACAAAGGGGTTCCACCGCCCCTCAAGCCAAATTCAGGCTGGTCCAGTGCATCCGGTGCGACTGGTATGTGTAGAAGAAGGCCGGCACTGGAGCAAACTCGGACAATTAAAGCCTTTTTTATTTACAAGGTGCAGGCAGGTCATGATCTGATGAAGATATATTGACATTGAAACATGGTCACGTTTCACGATATTTGCCTGCACCCTGTAAATAAAAAAGGCTTAAATTGTCAGAGTTTGCTCCAGTGCCTTCCTTCTTCTGCGTATTCTTTAGTACTTTGTTCTCCCCACATTTCACCACAGATGCAACTTACCCTCCTCCGGAGCAGAGCTCTCAGCTGAACTGTCGCCATCAGAACTACCAGACGCAGCAGCTTTATTTACTTTCTTCTTTGTAGTGTTCTTCTTATCCGACCCTTTCCCTTGCTTAACCTTCTTCTTGCCTTTGGTGCCACCGACGGTCCACTGTACAAAGCATTGAAACATTGTGTATATCATCAAATAAAAAAATGTTGCTTACATTTATACATATAAACTAACATAATAAAGACAAGAGGTTGATACTGTGAGGAAAGTTGAGGTTAATGTGACAGAATGCCAACTAAGCTTTTATGTCTGAAAAGAGATGGCCCTAGTGATTGATTTGCTTGTATGGGCTCAATTTTCAACTTTAGGCCATAGTTGGGAGAAGACCATTTAAATCTGGTGGAGCCATTGTTGTCATACCTCATCATCACTATCTGATGTCTCTGAATCTGTAGAAGCAGCAGGCTTACTGACTGGCTCTTCCTGTTCACCTGAGTCAACTCTCTTCCTCTTTGCCAATGACAAAAGCTCCTGTAATTGAAAAGGAATATGGTTTAGTGACAAAAATCCAGGAATTGTATTTCAATTTATAGAAAAGAATAATATGCAACACTGCAGAAACACAGGGTGGTTGAAGTTCATACTGGAGACGTGGCTATGCAAATGTGAATGTAAGATGTTGCAAAAACATCTGACCAAGTGACCATCATAGCAGTCTTCATCAAAAAGTCTGAAAAAGCACGACCACATACTGACAATAGAACCCTCATTAACGAATAGTCACTTGATACTGTTACATAGTACAAATCAAGAGCAAAAAATGCAGTTTCCTTGATGAAATCAGAAAAGCACAGTTAACTTCCCTTAGCTCATTAATGCCACAATGCTGGTTTAAGTGACTGCATGCGTTTTGCTTACACATGACATGAGGGCTACATACATGGCTACTTGTGCCTGGGCAGTGTGCACGTACAAATATTCTAAGGGAAAGAAAAACACTAAACCAGGTGCAACCCTGTGAGGTTCAGTTTTCAGTCTTTTCAACTCAAAGACTATAGAGAACACTTGGTCAGACAGATATAGCTGGCTGATGTTTGTCAACAACACCGAAATAGAATTCTGGCTCTGCGCCCATGACGTCATTCGAGAGATAAGTAGTAAATCGACTGCGAATGCCATGCAGACTTTCTAACCCCCCCCCCTTCAAACCAGAAAGCTAAACATCCGTGATATACAGCAGTGATTCTACAAGTGGGACTCTCTGGGTTCCTTGAGGGGGTTCTAAATTGACCCTAACGTGTCTGTAACTCTGACGGTATACAAGTTAAGGGGAGACCCTGCAATGTAAACGTTTGAGAACCATCGATACACAGTGTGAAGCAGTCAAGTACACGAAACCAGTCCGTGCCAAGCCAAGCCTTTGGCGCGGTGTTTTCCTGCTTTGATATGAATACTTTTTTTTTGCAGCACAAAAAGTACGGCTCTATACAAAGGGATGCTAAAACATGATTTAACCCAAGAAAGCACTATGGCTCATTTCCATTGGGGTCCATGTGCATTCAATATACATAAGACACATTTACTGACAGACAAATATACAATACTATGCAAAAAAAACATCACATGCACGATAGTAATAACAAATAAACGAGTAGTAACACATGTTGAAATAGGCTTCATAAATGTTGTGTTCTTGAAATGCAACACTGGCGTAGCTAGTTAGCTGCAGCAGCCTAAAGCTTGGCTAAATAATAGCATTCTGCTGAAGAGATGGTCTGTTCATTAATTTAAGCAAAAGACCAATGCTAAAAAGACAACTGCTGCAGTTCAGGGGATGTATAGTCATTCCAGGAGGGGTAATAACACCACTGTTTAAGTGTCGTGTTCCAGTCAATAGACTGAGCCCACTTTCACCAAGGCAAGGCCAGGCAACAGTGTTGCCAGATTTTGTGAAAGAAATAAGCAACCAGGTAGCAACCAAGAATACAAGCCCAAAAGAAGCAACCAGGCCACGGTTATTTATCAGAAAATAGGGGATCAAACAAGCTCACGACGTGTCGCATATGCTATTTTCAAAAAAAATCATGAGGAAAAGCAGTGTAAAATATGTTTCTTTTTTAAACACAAATCTTGTATGGGGGTCCATGACTCCCTGGCATAACATATTTTCAAATGGGGGTCCGCCAACAAATACACATTAATTTGGGGGTCCTAGGCATGAAAATGTTTAAGAAACACTGGTTTAAACAACAATAGGAAACAAGCCCAAATAAGCAACTACACTTTAACAAGCCCGAAAAAAACGCAACCATCAATACTTTCGATCAACTTTATAGAAAAATAATCCCAAAAATCGCTTATAATAACCGGACATGGCAACACTGCCAGGCAAAGCACAATCAGAGGCTATAGCTATCATCCGTTAGCTTCACCTCAAAGCGTTGACAACGTAAACAATGAACATTACGACAAAATAAGGAACGTCGTGTTTCGTTACCTGATCTAAGTTATCGTCGCTCGCACTGTCTTCGGAATCAGAGTCAATCACGACGCGACCTTTCCGTTTCTTTACATTAACCATGATTAGCGCGGAGAGGCTAACGGTGCTACCTCTGTGTCGTCTGAATGTTTGATGGTAAACCAGTGGACTGGACGCACCGACGCCAGTGTTGCCATATTTTGCAAGAAAAATAAGTAACCAACAAAATATTTTCAGATGGGGGGGGGGGTGGTCTGTGCATTCAAATACATATTAATTTGGGGTTCCTTGACATGAAAATGTTTAAGAACAACTGGTTGAAACAACATTATGAAACAAGCCCAAATAAGCAACTACACTTTAGAAACAAGCCCAAAAAACGCAACCCGCAACTATTTACAAGCAACTTATAATAAGAGGACATGGCAACTCTGACGCACGCAAGGAACGGCGCTACGCACAGACATTACAGAGCATGCGCACTCAAATAAATAAATACACACACGGGCGCCTGGGCGCGCGTTTGGCATATCATCTTTATCAAACAAACGAAAATTAAAAAAATACAGCCAGAGGAGATTCAAAATCAAATGCAAATATGAATCTTGATGCGCGCGCGCATGCATGTCTGAGTGTTTTCAGATAAAAAAAACAATGACAAATCGGGAACGATCGTTATGGAGTGTGTCACTCAGGAGTCAGGACGGTGAACATTGTTGCACCAGGGGTGCGTTCAGGACACTGATAATGGTTAACGTTCAGAAATTGTTGAGGAAGATCGTAAGAAAAATCTGTGACATCTGTGCTTCCGTTAGAGCTGCTGCTGAACGTAGCCCATTTCCGCTGCTAGGACTGGTGTCCTTGATTAAGTTCGTGCGTGGATATCATCTATGGTGGATATGAGATCCACATATTGATAGGTTGTATTTAGTTACTATACAATAAATACCGTTACTCACTTTGCGGATATTGAGAAACATAAGCCATAAAACAAGATACTAGTAGGCCTCCTGGAGGTCCAGCATTTCCAATGCTGCAATGAAGCCATGTCCAGTTAGGTAAGTTAAAGCTTTAGTTCACAGTCACACGCTGCCCAGTATCTGTCTACTACTAGACGGAGATAACTTATCTCCGCTAGCTCCATTAAGAACCTCTCACTCCGCTATACAGCTCATCTCGGAGCTGAGGTTCTTAATGGAGCTATATCTCCTCATGCATGTGTGAGTGAGTCGATTGGATGAAAATATTTATAAAATCCCCAAATCCCCTATATGGATGGATATAATGGATATATCCCTGATGTCATCAATATGACGTCATAGTACAGGACATGGCTGACGTCATTATGATGTGATTAATAGATATGGGCCTCTATGCTAAATGGTAATGCATTAAGGACTCTGGCAACCGGTACAGCTTGCACTGCATGGGCAGCATCGGCCTAGTTAATACAGACTGCATGCTACAGATTGTGACAATGACAGTATTTATAACATAACTATTAATTGTATTATACTATTAACTGTATTATACAGTTAATAGTAACAACGATTCAAAAGCAAGCATCACCCTCACCACCATTTGAAATAAGAATAGAATAATGATGATGACTGTGATAAACTGTCAGGACAATTGAATTAAATTCTAAGCTCACTTTAAAAGCAAAGTTATTTGAATTCAGACTTTTAAGTTCTATACAATTTCTCTTTCATCCAACAGGAAATTGCTGCATGACAAGTAAAAATGTCCCTGTCAAGGATTAATCATCTAACTCCAGTGAGGCTGCTAGCCTCCATGCACCATAGGAAGATCTTGGTCCATTCCATCTATCCTGTAACTGTGGCCACAAGGTCTATGATTCAGGGCCAATACAAACGGCCTGGTCAGACCAAAGACACCACTCCTCTTTGGAAGATCAAAGTAGACTTCGGAAAAGGCTTGGCGGGTATAAAGAAGAATTTTGCACTGTTGAAACGAGAGTTTTTCGACCGTTGGATCGGTCCAGAGGGGAAACCACTTACTGAACATATACTTGAACAGACTCTAGTAAGATGGGAATTCAGAGGGCCAGAGGACCTGGAGCAGTGGACGGTGTCCTCAGACCATGAGATAGGAGGCCAGAGTGAAGCCTACTTGAAACTTGGAAGGAACAACAATACCTGTTTTTTCTATGGGACTCTGTGTTCTGCTCCTCCAAGGGATGGAGAAACACGCTACAGTGGATACTGCACAATGCGCTCAAAGCAACCACTGGTTAGTATCCAGTGATGCTGCTCACTGCTCATTTCATCTTTTGTGAATTCAATCAATCAGGATGGGAAGTTAACAATTATGACTGTGGCTGGTCCATGTTTCTACTGAAGGTTTCATAATTTGCCCCAGACCACTTGCATACACAAATTAAAGACTTGTTCTTTAATCATGTTTTAATTTATATTAGTTTAATTTAAAGCACTTTGAAACTTAGTTTTTGCCTCTATATTTTCTATTAATGGCTTAAAATAATTTTAACATGACAAAATCATCCTGAAAATCACATTTAACTGTTTAGTAGAGTTGTATTTAAGAACCTATCCACCACTGACTGACTTACTCCTTTGTCCCATCCACCACTGACTGGTGGATGGAAATTGAAAAGGGCATGCCATCATCTCAGTATAATTAACCTTAAAATATTCAATTTGTAGGCTTCATTTGAGAGGAAGAAGCACTATGATTGGTCCACATTCAACACACTGCATCTACGAGTACGTGGTGACGGCCGTCCTTGGATGATCAATATTGCAGCAGAAACCTACTTTTCCCACCAGAAAGATGATGTATACAGTTACTTCTTGTATACCAGAGGAGGACCCTACTGGCAAGATGTCAAGGTATACTCCATCGTCATGCTATAAATAAGTCTTTAGTTGTTGAATCAAAGTTAACATCTTCACCATTTGAGGCTTCAGATGGAACCTATAGTCATTTAAACTCCCTTTTGGTGAGCATCAGAAGACATGTGAAACATTGCACATGATGTAATCCTGAAACAGCTCCTGTTAGCATTACTCATTTTTTAGAAATGTCTATACAAGCTAATCTTAACATGCTGTTCATAACTTGGAAACTGACAGACCTTTTGGAATGGGGTGCCTGGTGGTGGCTCAGCCAGTTAGTGCACTAAACATGCTTTAATTTGTTTAGCAGACGCACTTGTATGTAGAGCGTCTGCTAAATGTCTAAATTGTTTTGAGTTCTAATCCAACTCCTGTTAGGTCTCTTCTCTGTCCTCAGTGTCTCTACACTTTCCAATCTAAATAAAGCATAAAATGCTTATAACAACTTTTTTTATATTTAAATATCCCCTACTCCCTGGCAGATACCATTCTCCAAGTTCTTCCTGGCACATCGTGGAAGAATACAAGATGACCAACATCCACTCTGGCTTGACAAGGTAGTACAGCAAAGAGATTTATTTTTTTGCAAGGAATTTATAAAAATCATTTAACATCATAAAGCAGAAATATTTAAACACTAATACATACATTAACATTACTATGTATGAAATATGCTATGACATTACTTCAAGTTGTAACGTGCAATCCTACCAGAGCTACAGAACATTGCTGCATTTCTGAATACAACACACACAAATGTAGTGTTGTATTCACACATGCAGCCCTTTTTTTGTAAATTAAATATTTAGTGACTAAATAATTAATTCTTAGCCACTTGTTTCTTATTTTTGCAGATAAACACAATTGGATTTACTTTGGGAGACAAAGCAGATGGTCAATTTCAGCTGGAGATTGATTACATTGGCGTCTGTAAAGATTATGCGCATACAGAAGATTTTGCCTATGAGGTCTACAAGAGGAACCCTGAAGTCTGAGAAGCATCACTGTAGCCCCATTAAATAAAATCCAACAGTCAACAAACCATAAGTCTCCAAAATGCAAGTCACTCATAGTAGTATCCGGTTTGTCAATACAGCATACAATTAGTTATAAACTTTCCCAGGGAGTTTTTCAAAACATGTCTGTACAATGAACATTCACATAAATGTAACTGAATAAAACGTTAAAGAGTTGTATGTAATGATATTGGCATCTGTCCATCTCTATTCTTTCACTGGAAAATATTGGAAATTAAGTGATAGAATTAAACTTGAGTTATTAAACTTGAGTTAAGAACATTTATTAAGCTGCATTCAAAATATAAACATAACAAAAGTACCTCTACATTGAGATTAACAATACAATGGGAACAATCTACAGACAGTATACAATTGGACATCGCTGCATCGTTCAAAAGTATTTATAAAACAAATGAGCACAAAACGTTACAAAAAGAAATGTACAAAACGAACTTGCAGATCTGCTTTTTTGGGTGGGGATGGGGGTTTAACGGTTAAGACATTGTAAGGCCCCTCCTGGCCCCAAGAACGTCTTCTTTCTTCTGTTTCCTGCCTTTGACATGCTTTGCTCTCCTGTCCTCCCTTAGAAAATAGGATACAGCAAACCATGTATTAAACACAAGCTCTAGTTGAATGATGATATTATTTCTTGTTCCGAGACAATGGCACCAATATAATTTGCAGGTGTGTACTACTTGAGGTAGCGCGCTGATCCAGTAGTTGTTTGAGCTGCACGCGTGCCCGCACATGCACGTGAGTATCCGCGAAAGTGTGTCTACATTGTGTATCGATCAAAAACAACCATTCACAGTCACACCTCTTAAGCTTACAAAAGCTGCAGAGTGTGACACAGCGTGAATTAACATAGGAATACTCCTGGCTGGATGCATATCAATGGTTTAACAGTGGCTGATGGATTCATGAACAAAATTTACGTCTGCAAGGTAATGCATATGACAACACTGAAGTATCGCCATTATGCAAGTAAATAGAACAACATTCGATATATTGTGGGTTAATAATAAATAGGCCTACATATTTAAGAGGTCATTTCAATTGGCGATTGCCAATTGCGTCACGTCCACGAGACGTAGCGCTCCACTAGTAAAAAAATCCCCAGCACACCCCATGTCATTTGCTAATCTTTTACTTTACTTACTAAAAATCTAACAACCCTTTTTCAAATCTCGGTCAAATATACCTTGTTTCGACCTGGTGCTGTTTGTATTTTTTCTGATGCGATTGTGAGATCTGAGAGTTGTCTCCTGCTGTGTTTTCTCCGTTCTCTCCAAATGGCTTCAGTTTCCCTATAAAATAAAGACACCAACAAAATCAGACATTTATTTAACCACTAGTGTCATATTTAAGCAGCAGAGAATTTGAAGATGCTAGACTTAAGATGCCAGACTTACCTTTATGGGGCTTGTATGCGAGGGGACGTGACAGACTTTCCTTCAGGTCAAAGCATGGCTTCTTGTTATTTCCAGGGGTGTTTGAAACACTTACATTGCCCATGAAAACAAATGCTCCTTTGGAATTCAGAAAAAATAAGTATGAGAGACAAATACAGAGCATTCTCAGGGTGCATTACTTTTCCAGCAACTTGCCGTTTCAATTAAGTAGTGACTATGCAACATTTTCTATGTCACAATGATTGCGAGTCCCTCAAATGGTAGTGTATTTTTAACAGTATGATCATGTTACCTGGGGTCTTCATAGCCGAGACGTCGGCAGTCTTTACTGGGTTGACCTTTCCTCCATCATTGTTCTGTTTTCCTGGGGTGCCTACGGAGATACGTGATGACATACGTGCCGGCGTCTTCACCAATGTCCTCTTATGTTCATTGTCCTGTGTGGCTTGGGAGAACCTGCAAAAAGTTGACATTTGGTTGTGTATGTTAAGTTTTTGGACATCCTCAAGATGCACTAATCATCCATACATTTTCTCAATAATTTATTTATTTATTATATTCACACCTATGCAATGCCCAGTACAACAAGTTCTCTTTTGCTGGCCATAGACCAGGAGTGGAGCAACCATAACCGGGAGGACAAGATGTAAAACAGCATCTCACCTAACATTGATCCTGCGTGTGGACAAGACAGATGGCCGGAACAGAGCATCTTCCTTCTGGGAAGGTTTTTTGAGCACAGGTTTACTGGCTGAGGTATGTCTGCGTTTGTCATCAGCTGGTTTGGTCAGTGCAGGGCTGAACAAGGAAGCAGGGCCTGGGGGTGGCTTCTATAAAAAAAAATACACCAGCACAAAAACAAACGATCATTGAAAGTGTATGTACTGTATGTAACTGCTAAGCTAGTAGTGGTTATAAAACAGAATTCTCAATTAGTGATTGAGTGAATTACTCACTTGATTTTTTCCTTTAACTGGATTCAAAGGAGTCTTTTCCCTCAGTGTCTGTTTGAAAACACAAGAAAAAAGAAAACAAGATTACAATCATGTCATACTGGTATTTCAGCAATGCCACCATCATGTCATTTCAATAATTGATTACCTTAAGGTCTTTCACTGAATTACTGTAAGTCTCCACCTGCTTCTGCTTCCTCTGGACGTAAGAGTCAATGGACTCCATCTTTTTAAAATGTGCCTCGTGCAGTTTTTTGAAGTCTGTACAAAACATTCAGAAACAGTTGTAGAGGTAGTAAGAAAACTATATAAAAAAAGATGTACAAGATTGGTGGAACTTTCAGGAAACCAAATGAACTGTAATGACAGAAAAGAAAACTTACTGGGTGTAACCGACTTCAAGGCCTTCGACTTATTCAGGAGTCCTTCATAGCGTGGGATTTTACCAGCTTTCATCGCTTTTGGTCCATCGTTTACCACACACATGAAAAAAAAATTATACAAGTTTACTTTACATCCAAATAAGTTCTATAGAGATGCACGAAACAAATGATAAGCAGCATGTTTTATAATTCATCCATAATACACTACCCAAAAAAGGACAACAATGTAATGCAGAGATATCCATTTTACACAACCAGTTCCTGGAGCTTTTCTGGCAGCTATTTCATACAAAATTAGAACCCCCAAAAAATGACGACATAGTACAGCTTTCCATTACTTCTACAGCCCACCCGGTGCCTTTACCACAATTTTACTGACCTGTCACACCACCCGCTGGGACTTCATCTGCATTATGAGGCTGTTGTTCATTGCCGTTTACACCAATCTCAGTGGGGACAATCGCACCAGAACCACCAGTGGATGAATACCGCTTCCTTTTGGCACTCCCTGCACCAGCAACTTCATTTTCCTTTGAATTAGAGACAAATTGTTACTTTGCTTAATTTTCAACAGCAATGTAAAAGTTTATATGCACTAAGACCACAGACATTTATTCTTTTTTACTTAAAGACACTAGCTTCTGTTATCGCTACTCATGCCGTCCCCTTTTCTTTCGAGGGCTGAGTGTGTTCTCTACCATCTTTGCACTGATGTGGCCATTGCATTACTTCAGAGAGACAACACAGACAATGCTATATACCTGGGATGCTGTATATGGCAGTTCTGTCTCAGAGATGTTTCTCTTGGATTTCTTTCCCTTTCCACGCTTGGTCACGAATGATATCGGGTTGAGGACGGGCTCATCAGTTACTGTGTCATCTTGGACAAGAGGTTGGCTTCCATTTGTGTCCACTTGAGGGTCCACATTGTCACTCTCATTTCCCTGAAACATGGAAATAAAATGCCCTAGCTCTGGTTAGTGAGAACTCGCCAGCAGAGTTCAACGAGACCAGATCTAAAATACCCCTGGACCAAGAGGCTGCTACATGCCTCGTACACATTAAATCATTAGTGCAAGTTATATTATCATTAATAACAGATAACACGATAGTCAATTAAATTTAAATGACCAATTTACATCATCAGAGTAAGGGTTACTTTAACATTAATAAATATCATGAGTGAGTAACCGTTATATTGACGAAACGTACCTGGACGCTCTCCTCTTGTTGTTGGTAATGCCGTTTGATCGCCATAAGCAGCTTCTCTGCCTGTGTAAGATATAAACATAAGGTTTCATTCGGTCTACCAAGGTGTGTGTAAGTATGAAGTCATGAATGTAAATATTGAAACATTTTGAGTGTTCGATTAATACGAACAACAAGTAGTTTTGAGTAGTTCTTAGTTGCTTGTTTTAGAAGAGAATGCACGTAATACTTCTGGTGATTAGTGGTTTCGTTCCCTATCTATGTTGAATGCACTTATTGTAAGTCGCTTTGGATAAAAGCGTCTGCTAAATGACCGTAATGTAATGTAATGAATGTAATTGTGGATCATTTGAGTGTTTGTTCATTCAATTTGAACTTTGAAACTATAAACAACTTAAACCAACATGTAAAGGATAGGCATACATAAGCTACGAGCTTCAGCCTATGTCTTTTCGATCAAACAGTATGAAATATTGAATTACAACGTCTTGTGATACTGTTGATGTGGATCGAAATAAACTAAAGCATGTACATATCGTTTGGTCATCCTTTTGACGTGTGAGTGAAACGGTTAATACAAATCTATAACTAGCTTTAGCAACAATCGCTACTGGACTTTTCAAGCATGTTTGAAGTTATTGTATTCTCGTTACCTTCATCTTGTTGGCTTTGATCCCGAGTTCTTTTGCCAGACTTCGCAGCTCCGCATACTTCATGGTGTCCAGATCCATTTTTTTAATCCGATATCTGATGTAATTTCGAAGACAAAGTAAACACACACGTTGTTTCTCTCATACGTTCGACGAACAAACACAACACTATGCAGGCCAGGCAGCAGACAGACAGCAGTGTCCTTGTATCACCCGCCCTGACGGTTAAAACCAACTCTCGTTTCAAAACATGGAGCGTAAGGCATTTCATTGGCTCGTTGGTCAAAGCGGAAGTACCCTGCAGCCAATGGGGGCTAAGCGGGGCTACGGCACTGTTTCCCAAACAGTGGGTCGGGACCCATTTGTGGGTCGCAGATCCATTTTCGTGGGTCGCGAGTGAATATCCCTTTATTTTTTGTTTCCTATTCGTTGTCATTTATTATTATTATTCAATAAGATGTTCTAAAGATTTCCACACAAAAAAAAAATCAACATTTTGAGTTGAAAACAAATTCAAACATTTTTCAATAAGAATTTCATGAATAAACTAAAAATAATCAAAGAAGTAGTGAAAATAGGAGATCTACAAGCTCGCAACGCGGCGCCTCTGAGCTTGTAGATCAGCTATTTACACTAGTTTGGTGGGTTTTGGATCCCGGGCAAACATCAGATTTCTCTTTTGGGTCTTGAGCTAAAACGTTTGGGAACCACGGGGCGTGTTTACCAGTTACGCCCTCTTTCTTTCTTTACTTTATTATATAGCTATTTTAAAATTATCTGACAAAACGTTAACGTAAGCTATATTATCTCAACAATAGATTCTCAATCTCAAGGTACAAATGTGTAACGAAAATACAGTGCGCTAGTAATCATCATCTCACTTTACATAGGGAATCGACAGCTCACATTTCTAACCACTTGGGGGCAGTGCTGCATGAAACTGACGTAGGTGGGAGAGGGGGCGTTTTAAAAAAGGAAAACACCATATGGGAGTTCATACTAGTCTTACAAAGCAGACATAATAATAATATGATACGATGGAGTTTGGGCGAAAACACCTCAAGACCTTTCATTGTCAGCGATGCAACACTGTGCTCGGGGACTCTCTTGGGGTTTGTGGAGAGTTGAGATGGTTGGACTCGATTTTATGCTCAAGTAAGTTTACTCACACCTTTCCAAAACTAGGATCGGCCAGGATGTTGGCTTGTGATCAATGTTTCTCTGGTGTTGTGTTGGCTCAATATTATGAATGAAAACCAGTGGTGGAAAAAGTACTCACATGTTTCAAAGTCAAATTTGTAATTAAGTACAGTAGAGTAAATGTACTTAGTTACTTTACACTACTGATAAAACAAATGTCATGTGCACAGCAGTGCAGGCCCACTGTTGTCAAGGCATTGTACCTAATCTAACCTCAAGTGCATTTTTCATACTAGGGTTAACCCATAATGTGACTGTCAGTCATGAGGTTGCCTCAGGACTGGAAGGAGAAATGGCTCATTGGTGAGATAATACAGAATATGTTGAGCATCACACATGGCCACCTGTAGAAGACAGGTTGTACTGGGAATATCAGAACATGGTAGACCCCTTTTCTGGTTCATGTCTTGAGTAAAGAAAGTATTTTTGCACTTTTTGTGTGTGTGTTTTAACATTTCTTGTTAAATTAAATTACCTGCTTAAGGTGGACGTGTAGGAGTGAAACAGCCAATGTATATGTCTTAACTTACATAACAATTTATTATAATACATTTTGTTCAACTTACCGTCATCAGGTATCACAAGTACCTCCTGATGAAGGTATCAAGATACCTTCATCAGGTATCACTACTGATAGTCAGTGGACTGAAACTTGTGTCTTCAGTACAAATCATCACATAACTGGTTCTCAACCTGTGGGTTGGGACCCCCAGGGGGGTACCCACATGATTTTTGGGGGGTACCCCAGATGACAGTAAAGTGACACATTTAATAATACCTTAAAAATGCAATCAAATAAAAAAAATACCATTACTGCATCAAAAGTAATCAACAAACGAGCTATTGTGAGCTTATAGATCGGCTATTTTCACAATATTTATCTGTGGAACCGAGTCAAGCTAAATGTAATGCCTCAACTCCTACAATTCCAAGTGCTTGTCCCCAGTTCAAATATGATTATTTTGGGGGGTCCCCAGTTCAAATATGATTATTTTGGGGGGTCATGGACTGAAGAGGTTGAGAACCACTGACGTAACTGTCTGGGGAATGTTTGGATGTTGTCAACAGTTTCTCTCTCCATTCACAACTACTGCCAAATGCCAATTCAATACATACATTGTGCAGAAATCCGGCTGGCTCACACATCAGCACTTCACATGTCTTGTTAACTAGAACCCGTTATTTAAAGTATTTAATTGTATTTGCAACTTCTCTCATTAAAAGTTAAAAAATGTTTGTCTCCAAATGTAGCATCTGCAGTGATCTGAAGTGCATTGGTTGCCAATGTGTTGTGGGTGCGGTTGTCCACACAACCCCACAGCACCTGGATGCGCTGCGCTCAGTGTTCCTCCTCTACAAAACCAACATCAATTGGTAAGACTCCTTAAAGGCCTCCATCCAGAAGTGCTTCTGAAAGCCTGTCGACATTCTGAATTTCATATTCTGAATAACCCTAACATTTCATGTTTGAATAGAACCTATGTAGGAGAGGGGATGCTGGTCATCAATGTGACAGAGACAAAGGGTTCTGTTAGGTGAGTTGTGCCTACAACCAGGTACTCTAACAGAACCCTTTGTCTCTGTCACATTGATGACCAGCATCCCCTCTCCACCGGAGTAGATATGACAGGTGAGTTGTGCCTACAACCAGGTACTCTGTCATATCTACTCCGGTGTTCAGGCAAAAGAGTTGCCCAGGGGGGCAGGGCACAGTCAACTGTGGAGCTCTGTGTCAAACTATTTTAAATGGCTAAATCTAGTTCACAGGATTCCCATTGGACAGCTCTTGGTTTAGAATTTCTAGGCTTCTTCTTTTGTCAAATGTCAAATGTCCAACTCAGTGTTGTGTAGCCACGCCCCTTGTCTCTGGTCCCACTTGGAAGTGGCTGGCCTCTGAAGGTGGTCTGTAAAGGGGACAGGTGGTGAGTAAATATTCTGCAGTCTGCTCAGGCTCGCCACACTCGCTTGCTACGCTGTCTGCCAGGCTTCACTTCTTCATATTTGACTTGAAGCAACCGACACATTTCGCCTCCCCAAAATGTAATTCCTTGCGACGCCACTGAGCCCAGCACCTGGTATTTAGTGAGTGGATGTGCGTGCGTGTGCGTGCGTGTGTGTGCGTGTGTGTGTGTGTGTGTGTGTGTGTGTGTGTGTGTGTGTGTGTGTGTGTGTGTGTGTGTGTGTGTGTGTACGCGCATGTGTAGGAAGGGGGGGGGGGTTCAATGAGAATCCTTATGTCTGAACATGCATTGTGTGTACATTGCTCTTGAAATTTATTTTAGTACTAGTGTTTTGATCCTGTTGGGTCACTCTAGAATCCTGATTGCTACAATGCTTGTGATCCTGCAAGAGTCTTTTTCTATTTTGATATGCTCTTCTTTGTTTCCTTCCACAGCTATATCCTGAACAGCAAGCTAACAGTGAAAGCCTCCAAACTCACATTTGACTTTGAACCCTTAGGAAAGACCATAGACAATGTAAGACAATAGCATATCACTGACGTGATGTATCAATTTGACCTAAGAAGAGCTATTAATCAGTAACACCTCTTCACATCTGTTGCATTCTAGCTGAAGCAGCAGATTGAAGCTGTATCTGTTCCAGTATCACTCATCAGAAAGAGGTTGTCTGAAAGGAGCACCAGCAGTGAAACGTGCGACTGAAGCACAGTGTTCTTCAAGTTCTTTTGTACAATATGTTTTCATGATGATGTTGGCTTCTGGGCTTGTACATTTGTTAAATTAATTTAGTTAATGGTGAGATTGTATGTACTTATTTTTTGTGTTCTGTCAAAGCAAATACAAACACTATTTACTTTCTGGTGTATTTCCATAGTCAAGCTTATGCAGAATGACTAACAGTGTGAGCAGGGGTTTCTCAAGGGAACTTTGTTAAAACATGACCCCAGCGGAGACTGAAACCTTATCTTATACCTACCTATACGTACAGTAGCGTACCTTATCGTTATGGGGCAGTGAGTCACTTGCCACTCACTTGCCACTCATAAACTGAAATGGTATTCTTCCCTTTCTTAACAGCAAAGATTAGATTACACAGGCCCATTTGTTAATAATCGAGAACTGCTGCAGTTGTCAAGTTGGCACCATGCTGTTTTTTATTGCTGAATTTCTGATACATTTTCTTTTTTTAAATACAAAACCAGACAAGAGATTCACAAATAGCATGCCCAGTTCCTCCCTTTGGAGTGCATAGTTTTCTACATACCCCACCTCTACAAGTGGAAAAAAACATTTGATCAACAAAGAAATGTCACTGAATATTCTTTACCTCAGCCTGTTCTTCATTTTGTTTTCTTAATAGCATAGGTTAGTTTGCCAGTTGGCATTCAGTTCAACAGCAGCTTGGTTAGTTTGACACAACAGCAAGCAAAAAAGAATAATCAGTGATGTATTTTCTTTAGATTTCCACTGATTGCCATTAAACATCCAATGAAGTCTGTGCATTCAGTGTTCTAGATGTTTTTTCTTCCCAGAATCGCTGTGTAATTAGAACAGTTAATAAAATCTACACCATAATCAACTTGCTGCCGTCATGTCAAATAACCTTGCTGTATACATCACCTTGTTACAGAACATCTGGTATTAACGTTTCAGTACCATAGTTTTAACTCATTCACATTACAAAGTTGGATTATTGCATGCAATACAAATCATTCGTTATTCTGCTAGCCTAAATCATGCACACAGTATATATTTTTTAAAACCCCACATATTAATATTGTATATAAATCCCCACATACAGTATATAGCATTACAGAGTTTTTAGAACACAGTATTTGAGACACGGAGCTGGTGGTGGTGATGACGATGATGCAGTTCATACATGAGAGAAAGTGCTTTTCAACAAGTGTTAAGTTCAGCCATGTTATCCTTTTAGGCCATGCAGTAACTCAATAGATCAAACAATGCTACAAAAGTGATGACTTGGCCATTATTGCTTTCACTCCTATACGGTATAGAATATACAGTGTACTGTTTGGTTTTGGATAGTTAGTGATGCATTAAAAACAAAGCCTAGGAATTGGTCTGCCTCACTCGTTTTATATAAATTCAGTATGTTATTATTAATGCAATGCCAAGGTGTTAGCAGTGATACTGTATTCTAAAGCCAAATATAATGCACCTCCCAAAGGGTTAATCGTAAGCTGCCATAGGCAAAACCTTGTAAAAAAGAACAGAAAATCCTTTCCACATTACATTACAGAATCCTTTCCACATTACCCTGGCACTAAACTCATGCATTGTTGCGTTATTGCTTCCAAAACCCCAATCAAATAAAATTGAACATTCTGACTCCTGAACTATGAGGTATTATGTACAATTACAATGTTATGGTGATTTATCTTTCTCAGTGACTACCTCACTACTTAGGATACCTTATCAGATCCAAATCTAGAATAATTAAGGTACTACTCTAAATATTAATTATAATTCTCAATAAGTTTGACATTGGAGAGCTTTTTGGCGGTCATATCTGGAGAAGTAGTCTAATTGATCCATTTAAACTTATGAAAGTATAAAGGGAAATAAAGTCAAACATCTCTTGCCTTATGAAACCTAACATAAAGCAGTTCATTAAAAAGCAGTTGAACATCCTGTGGTTAAGAGCCTATTTAATATTACTTGTGATACATTTGTCCTTTAGTGTTTACAGTTATATACTTAAGTTATTTCTTACTTTAAGTTAGTGTACACCCTAAGCCTGGACTAAAACAAGGTCTTACGTTGGCCTAGGACTGAGTCTCGCATCACTAGAGACATAACTAACCAGAATTATAATTTATTTGATATACTGATACTGTCCTGCTTTTACATTAAATCTAAACAAAAGGTCTTATTAGACAGAAGGATTTCTTTGAAAATCAATTCTGCTATTCTTCATAAAGCAAGCATCACTACTATTCATGCATGGCTACAATAATGTTGGCACCACAGTTCTGCTAAATAAGCTAATGCATATGAGTCTATACATATCTTAATGGAAGACATTGGTGATTTTGTTGCTTTCAAACAACTTGTCACTTGTTTATACAAAATACCATTTGATCAACAACATGACAGTTTTAAGGTAAAATATTGCACAATTCCCAGTAATTTCTTTTTTTTTTACAAATGAAAATGCAAACAAAACAGGTCTAGTAAATTATACCAGGGTTTACTTTCATTCACACTGGGCCAATCCATGGTGAATATGTTGTGATTCACCGTAATGGAAGCAGAAACTCACACACTGGCTTTTCTGGACCAATCAAACATACCAGAGAATGTGACAGAACAGAGGTAAAATGCCATGTTGTTCCGTACATTTCTTAAAACACAATAACAATGAATGCTAACTCCAAAGAATTGTGTGGTGTTATTCATGTGGTTGATTGGTTTTTGGAGTTTAGTCATAAAGAAAACAAAACAATCCATCTATCAATTAGGCTACACTGTCTCTTACCGGCTATTAAAACAATTTGAGCAAGAAGAGTTTGGTGATAGGGGAAAAGGTTTGGTTTGTTAGTATAGTTGTGTATGTCACACCTGGAGATGCATTGAGGACTGTTTTAATGAAACACATTTTTCCCCTTCATTAAAATGTCTGAACTGCAAGTAAGATACCTAGAGCTACCTAGTACCTAGTATTTCTACAGTTGTCATAAATATACTTGTGTGCAAATGACCCTGCTGTTTTAAGTTGCCACCTGTGACACAAAATGAAACAAATTCGTCTGATGGTCCTATAACTGCTGGGGCACTTTGACAAGTTATTTGGCTACTCATATTGATCATGTTTGCTACTTGTTCACTTGTATGACAATGAGGTAGTGCAAAAAAACTAAACAAATATGGTAAAAGTCAAATTCAATCACAGGCCTAGATCTTTGCTACAGTATTTTGTCTTTCATTTTCTTCACAGAAAAGTAAGCCTATAACCAATTGTATGTTCATAATGAAATACAAAACATCTACGCAATGTGGACCTGTGTTAAAGAACAAGCTCAGGGAGGACAGAAACCTCATGTGGAACAGAAGGGCAAAAGCCCACTTGATCTAGATTCTAGACTTTCATTACAAGTATAGAACATAAAGCGTGGGCTCACAATCCTTCTGGCTTTTGGGGTTTTAAGCAGGAGGTTCATTATGCTTACATGTTAGCATTATGAAACTAGCTTTTTTGTTTTTGTGAGGAATTGGCCAGCAATGCATAAGCACATTTTTAAATAACTTTTTAAAGAACATTTTGACTATGTTTACATGTAGGATGATGACCAAAGAAGACTAGTTTACATATAAACTAGCTTCATACAATCATCTCAACTGGAACAGAGTGATAAAGAATACCCTAATCTGAAATGTCAAAGTAATGCTCATACACATACTCATGCACATACAACCAATTCCCAGCATTGACTACTTCTCAACCACATTAGAAGGCACGACCTAGTTGAAGCCTCAATGTAATATAGCCAGTGTTTAAAACTATATAAAATGCCTGGCAGATTCACAGGATTTGCATGGTGTCCTCACTGATGAAAATACATGCCATTGTAGCATACATGACGGGGATTGATGTGGACCCAATGACTTCCCTGTTCAGAGACACTTCTGTCTGACCGTGGGAAGATCTTCACGATCACGATGGGTCATTCTGGGCTCCCACGGAAGAACGCCCATCCATCACCTGTCAGGGTTTCTGACGAGGGCCCATCACCTGTCACAGGGTCTCGCACAACTGTGGGTGCTGCTGAGTCTGGCCGGGGGTAGACGTCTGTCCAATGCTGGCGTCATCTGATTGTGGAACTGTATTAAAGTATATTGCCAATCAAATTTGGGGGCATACAACAAGTATGAACTTGGCGAGCTGTTTAAAAATGGATGAAAAGCACTGACCTTGACGAAGGTTTCCTCAGAATGACGTAGGATATACATTTTCACTGTGATGTGTAACGTTTCGCACGCTGGTAAACAAAAGCCAGAGACATTCCCTTTACCGTGGTAGCCTACCGGGTTTGGATAATCGGAACTGGATCACGGGACTAATTTCTGACCAGGCGGATCTGACAAGGTGATTGAACATTTAGATAAATCTTCAAGGACGTACTATGCGAGACGTTGTACATAGTAAGAGAGGAGAAGGTCTCCTCGCCCCTTCTTCGCACACCCTGTAATCTACGCCATTTCCCCTCCCTCACTACTAGCGAATGGACCTGTATGGCGATTGCGCGTTAACTACGTCAGTCGAAATCATAGAAATAGATGTTCAAGAGTGGAAGCAGACATTATAGTAGCGGTGATTTTTTGGTTTTTTCCTAAGCCTACACGCTTTCATCGACCAGAATCTGGCCGATGAAAGCGAGCCAGATTCTTCAACTTCAAATGACCTAGCCCTGATACGTGACTGTCATTATGTGACATGACAGATGACCGTCTTGTGATCCAAGGCTAAAAATGACCATAACGCGTAATTTCTCACACTAAGACTCCCTTTAAGTATTGTGCTAATCTAATACATACACACATACAACTAAAACAGTAAAGTGGTTCTTGTATCTATAAGTTTCCCGACCGTGCATTGCACTAGTTATTAAAACAACGCATGCATAGGCCTTCTACTATAAACCAACCAAGTGGATCAGTGGATGTCATGTTTTAGGTGCTGGACTGTCTGGAATCCAGAGACAGAGACCCATTATTGACACATGCTCTTGAAATACGTGAAACCTCTGATATTGACTGTATAACAAGACAGCTCTGATCCACTCTTTTGAGAAGCCTAATACTAAAATAGTTGGTGAAAAGGTAACTTTTGTCTTTCTGGAATCCATTAGCAGATAATTTTAATATAACCCACAGTCTCCTATTTGTCAATCAAAGACACAGTTTACATAGCATGGCACATAATTTATTCAAATCAAATTAATAAATCCCTGTGATAATTCCCAGACTTCACATGATAAAACATTTTAATTATCTGATTGATGATCACATCTTGATTAATAAAAACAGGCATGTATTTCCATTATTCAGTTGCTGAAAGGTATTCATGGAAATCATTTTAAACAAACTCAATTAGAAAAAAAAATCAAAACGTCTGCATTTTGGTCAAATACATTGGCCTATACAGAAAATAGATTATAATGCATCACATCCTCTCAAGTACCTGGGACTTACTTGATGAAAAAATAAAAGCATGACAAAATACTGAGCAGTGCATATATAATCAATATAAACATTGTTTCATGAGTTAGTGATAGACACTGTATGCCATCCTGAACTAGCTGTTGAGCCTCTGCACTCCATAGCCTCGTTTCTACAACAGGGTTAAACGGGGACACCCTGTGCCTAATTACTAGGTAGCATTTTTGGGGAAGGACCTTTTTTTGTCTGTAGGCTTTTATATGGCTGTTCAATTCTCAAATTTCAATCAGCCAGCTATTTTTTTTGTGTAGGGGGGATACATCAGGGCCTGCAGATTACAGACAGTTGGTTATTTACCAACATGGCAGGTAGCACTGGTAGGCCTACTATTATGCTTCAGGGGTGGTGACAATCTCTGGTTCTGGTCAGATTTGTCCAAATGTTTTTAAACCACATGATTAATTGTCAGCAGAGTTTCATCAGTTGGCAAAGTATTTTGATGAATAGTCCTATTTAATTCAAGATTTAAACATAATGGGCGATGGGCTTATGATGCACCCATTGGCATTGCAGTGCAAGAGGCCTTTGGGGCGATGGTGAAATCAAACTCAGATTGGTTGTATTCCAAAACAGGGAAAATACAATCTTTTGGCAGTAGCTGGGTTAAACCATATGAAAAATCAAGCATACAAACAAGATCATCGGTTCCCTGTGTATCTTTTGTGATATTTATGAGGGGAGACCCACAACCCATGGCACTTGAGTGGATAAAAAAACAGAAGTCAGTCCTTTGAGAATGCTTAAGGGGAAAAGGAGGACAAACTCAAAAGCCAGAGACTTGGTTTGCAACAACACAGAGCGGAGTCTTAAAGATCTTGCTTGCGTTAAAACACATTGCTTTTTGCAGTTGATAATTTACAGCTTAAAAATTTTACTTCCAACATCTGCATATTTTATACAGGGACAATGAGGCAGCACATGATAAATATCCATATCCAGGAGGATAGTGTGAGTAAGCTTTAAATTGACATGACCATGCCTTCTCAGCTCACCCATTTACAATTGCAAAAGCCTGGTCGTACCATGGTATACTATCAATCATTGTTCATGTCATGAATAGCAGAAGAGCGATGGTACTAACTGTGGCAGACAAAAAGAAAGAAAGAAAGATTGCAAATAAATAATGTTCCACTTCTGGGAGGATGGAAAAAAATTACATTGTGACAGCATAATAAAACAACCCAAGGCACGCAACTTTTTCCCTTTGTTTATGGAGCAGTGCAAAGGCAGAAACTCAAATGAGACGTATGGCGTCGTCTACCTAATGCTTGATCAAGAGAACATGTACTGTAGGTCAGGCCATGGCAGCTGGCCCGTTGAGTGTTGAAATAGGGTTGGGTCTTGATATCAACTGGCATGGCAAAGCACCTTTCAGAGTGGTCAATTCCTCAGTGCAGGAACCGGATGCTCATTTTCTGCTCCACGTCCACCTTCTCCAATACCTGAGAAAAGCATCAAAATGCCACGATTCAAGCTAACAATAACAGTCATGAGATTTTAGGTGGCAGCTCTGTGTAGAGCATGACACTGAATACGTTTACATGAACTGTAATAATGTGACTACTGGGCTTGCCTGATTCAAAACAGAATATTTTGATTAACCTGTTACACATAGGCCGCTTAAACACCGATCACACTTACTGAAAATGCCTAATTCCTGTTATAGAACAGGGAAAACTGGTAAATAAATGTTTTGCATGTGAACACCAATCTTTTATTCCTGTCATTTCATAGTATTTTTCCCAGCTTTGATAAGGAGGCACCACATATCCCCTATGTGCGAACGCAGAACATTATACCGGAAGCATTATGATGCTGAGAGAATGAGAGACTACTATGGTCAAGCGACCTTAGGATTTCACAAGAGAGAGACCATAATTGTTTAGTCGGTCGAGTGAGCAAGTTCTTATAGCGAGCGAGAGAGCGTGACAGCAAGGCTGCCTCATATAGTGAGTGATAGCAAGAGAAAGGTGAAACATACTGTATATGTCATATAATTGCTTTTTCTCCGACCAAAGCCTACTCGGGTCCTGGTGGCTACAAACTTGCACAGCTCTGGCTAGGCAACCCAGCCTGGTGGAGCACCCCTTTCCAGTTTTGTGAATTTCTATAGAACTATGACACAAACCTTTATGAATTCGTTAAAGGAAATTGAATTGTCGCCGTTCTGGTCAGCTTCCTGGATGGTCCTGTCAGCAATGCTGCCTAGCTGTTCGTCTGAAATGTTCACACCAACCATCATACGCAAGACCTGTAGAAATGGACCAAAGGTTCCTTTGCCTTAAAATATAAAACATTTAAAACACCTTCGGTAAACTTTATATAATGTCTTTTTATACATGAGGTAGGTTAAGATTTTTTTTTAACAATGTAAATACTGCTTATTTGAACATAATTTGTAGTTGTTAAAAAAACTAGCTATAATAGACTATAGGACTTAAAATGATTACAATATGGAACACATATTTACTGGGCTGTAACAGAACAAAAACAAGTAACTTCGGGCTGTATGCAGACCAGTGCATAGCATTAAGCTTTCAAGGCAGAAATGTTTTGAGCAAAACACAAGATCAAGTCTACTGAGTCATTTAACCCTGGGCTTACAGCAATTGCAGGTCGCACAATGTCACCGAAACCAACATGGCTTGATGGATGGACAGAAAATAACATGGGAGGAGAGCAGCGAGGAAGCTAAAATACAGGATATTAGATTGTCTGGCAAATCAACCTGTAGTTAAGGTTAAGAAATTACATTATCAGAAGGGTCAAAGTCCTCTCTCTAACAGCAGAGAAATACTTGACTCTACACAGTACTTTGGAAGGGAGTGAATGTTATACAATAGCGTTTGGTCCCTTACGAGTCATCATGGTGTAAACAGCAAGTGTGTTCAGGGACAACAATGATCATTCTGTCATTAAATTAATGAAAGGGGGGGGGGGATAATGGTGTTTGGCTATACTGTTATCCAGAATGAGACCGATTCCCATGTGATGTCAAACATTTGCTCTCAGGAAACCACTCTCACCTGTAACAGCTCATCACGAGAGATTTTGTCATCCCTGTCCAGGTCGTACAGACGGAAGGCAACTGGCAACAAAACAAAAATAATGTTTTTTCAGCCACAGTCTGAGACATATCTGAGAACAGACATTTTTAGACTAGGTTTTATTGTTTGCAGGCCACACTGGCGGGTGCAACTCAAAATTCAGTATTACCATGTTACTGGCCAAAGTGGCTAAGAGTAGACAACCGTACAGGCAAAACGTAGCAGCATTTGGCAGGAACTGGTGTTAGTTTCCCAAACTGCCAAATCCACCCACTCACACTGAAAGTGTTTGACTCACAGAGTAACTTGTTTGTCCTGCTGTTGAGTGGCTCGCTGGCAGTGGGGTCTTTGTGCTTCTCATTGTCCTCAATTGGTCTGAAGTGAGCCAGGGTTCGCATGAAGCCCCTGAAGTTCACCTGGTCCTCCCTGAAAGCCAAAGTAGCATCACCAAAACAGAAGTGAGGACATATTACAGAGTGAAGATTCCAATAGAATTTTCAAAAATGTTCAGAAATAGCACATTTTTTGAAGTCCAGGCGCATACCACATAGGCTGGTAATCCAGTTTTACAGCGTGACGCGGGTTCGATTCCCGATCCCGGCGGCCTTTGCTGTGTGTCACCCCCCCTCCCCATTTTTCCTGTGAGCCTACTTTCCTCTCAAATAAAGGCAGGAAAAGCCCCGAAAAATATCTTTAAAAAATATATATAAAAAAAAGCAGATGTAAAGCTTTCAGCGCTGCACGAAGTGACGTGCTGTGAGCTTGTACATCTGCTATTGAATGGCCAACGCAAAAATCGAAAATGACACGGATGCTTTCACGGTTTTAATGGGTTAATGTTTCAAAGGATCCTACCATCAAATTGTACCATTCAGCACTCTTTTCTTATGTGCAAAAACAAGGGGTGGGTGGGTATCTACATTGGAGCATGCACTACATCTCTGGATATACAATGAAAAACACAAATAGGCTGTAATGCAACACCACTGAGATTCTGTGTGCAGTTGCCCTCAATGAGGGCTTAGTGTGCCGACCCTTCTGCTGTGGGATCAAGCGGCGTCTAACCATACAAACCCAAACCGAGCCCAAGGCAAAAAAAAACATCTGTAACCATTAAAACCCACAGTTAAAAATCAAGGACGCCTACACATTGGAATTTTTGGGATCATAACAACATGTGGAAGAAAGATCTGGTCTATAACAAGTGGGGACTCTATGTGAGCTTTAAGGTCATCGAAACAAGCACTGAACCAAAGAATACACTTCAAATCCTGAGTTGGGACTGTTGCTTTTTACCAGATAGCTCTTTTTTTGTTTTATACTATGAATGTTGTTAATTAGTAAATGTGTTACTTGTCACATCTACTGTTGTTTGATGTACACACACTGCTGTTTTGTAACTCAATCTTGTGGTGATTGTGACTCAGGGCTATAATGTGTACTCTTGAGGGAAAAACAAGAATACAGCTGAGAGCAGACCAACAACAGTGAACACTCACCCCTCAGGGAAGAAAGCGTTGATTATTCTGTCGCCAAGAGGGTTGATAGCCAACTCCGGGATCCTTTGGAAATCTTCTCGACTGTAGGAATCAGGAATGGAGGTAGTGAGCTGACTATTTATTTTAAGAAATACAAGGAGTGTGACCCAACCCTCACTGCAAATAACCACAGCTCATAAAAATAGGTTTATTGATAAATATATAATGAATTAGAAAAAAGGGTGGAATATCTCTGTTAACTCACAGTGACTTGCCAATATTATGATTAAATACAAGGAACAGGGAAAAAGTGCTGCAAGGATACAACCAAACTGTGTCTGGTTTCGACACAGAAACCAGACATCAAACTCAACATTAGAGGAAAGCTGCACAAAACATGCATATTGCATAATGAAAGAGTTTTCTTCTGGAACCTGTTTCTGTATGATAATAGTGCTTCAATACAACAGTCTATCAGGCGGGTGAGATATTAGGACGTGAATGTTGTGTCAACTGATGATTACAGCAAGTCACCTTGGATCCAAAGCCAGGTGGTTTCTGACTGCACAACACAACCCCAAGTAAAAGCTTCAGTGCAAGGACACAGGGATCCTGTGGTTTATTATGTGTAAACATACAATCTGAGACAACTGGGCGCTATGTAACAACGCTATAACATCTCCACACATGATATACTGCTCCCTCGTCTCGTTTTTATTAAACCAACAATAATCAGAATTCAGAACAACGGTTCGGGTGCAACATTGTTCTGATTATTGTTGGTTAAATAAAAAAAGACAAGAAGCTGACATTCCCCTCTTCTTCCCTTGATTATGTTTTGGGTCCAGCAGCTTGTTCAAAGAACTGTGTGGATGTGCATATCCTACCTTTTTTCATACCCTTTGGAATTCAACAACATTCAATGATTACCTATTTCTTCACCTATTGCTTGTTCTGTATATATTATGCATGCAGATACATTATGCATGCAGTTGGTTGGTTGTTAATCAAGAACTTCAGTTTCAGTTGAACACTCATATGCCAAGACCTCAGACACAACTGGCATAAAGCCCAACATGAGAAAAAAATAACATCTTAACAAAATGTTCCATTAGCCAATAATAACTGTACATACAAATACATACAGGTATTGTAAATACACGTATATTACCTGAGGGTTCCATTTTCACCTTTATCAAGGCTGGTGAAGCGACTATACAGGCGAGTGATCTGACTGTGAGAAACTGCAAGGGGACGCAGAGAACCACAAAGACGGCATCACTTAATCTGACAAGTTGTTACTGTGTATGACAGACTTTCACCCAAATTGTTGTACTACTAATAGGTATTAACAGACTATTGATGCTATGATACCAAACGACATAATGTGATGTTGGTCTCTAAATTTAAATGTGTCCCGTTATACATTAGATTAGATAACGTTCATTGAGCCCAGAGATGAAATGGCACGAAACGTTTAACCAGGCAGACAGAACGTTTAGGCGTGTTTGTGTCTCCCAACCAACCCAGCAATTAGTCTGAGCTCAACTTACAGCCCGTTTCCTTCTTGATTTCTTCAATTTCCTCCTCTCTGAGTAATGTGGACGCCCGTGAACCCATGGCGAAATACTACTAATAAATTATAAACCTAGCAATCAAGCAGTAAAAAAAAAGAAGAAAGAAACTCAAAGCGATTCCTCCAGCAGGCTAAAAGTTAGTTGTCCGAGCTGTTAGCCCACAGCCAGACAAGAGCTAACAACAAGTTAGCAAACAATCCTAGCTACGCTACTGGCTGTTGTATGAAGTGTGCTCTTCTCGGTTTAAAGACATTAAATGGACATTAGCCGCTGCTTATTCGTCTCGCTGGAAATGAATCCAACCGGTTGTTTAGTGTCTTCCTGGCCGGTGTCGGTGGGTTGCTTTCAACAACCTTGTCGGTCTGGCGTGTTGGTCAACCTGATGCTGCTACGGCTGCTGCTGGGCTTGTGCTAGCTAGTAGTATCTATCTAACAGCTGAAGCAGAACTCTGTCTGTGACAGTGGGTGGCAGTGTTGCCAGATTCTGTGAGAGAAACAAGCAACCAGGTCTAGGAAAACAAGCCTCAAAAGAAGCGACATGAGCCCTTAATGATTTGAAAATAGCAGATTTACAAGCTCAAGCTTGTAGATCTGCTATTTACAAATAAAATCTTGGGGGGGGAAAGAGGAACATTTTAACAACGCAAATCTTGTATGGGGGGTCCCTGGCACATGATATTTTTAGATGGGGGGGTCGGTGCCTGGACAAATACATATTAATTTAGGGGGTCCTTGACATGAAAATGTTTAGAGCCACTGGTTTAAGCAACATTAGGAAACAAGCCCAAATAAGCACACTTTAGAAACATCCCAAAAAAACGCAACCGGCAACTACTAATATTTATAATATATAAATATTATATAATAATATTATATATTTATAAGCAACTTAACAGAAAAACAAGCCCAGCCGCTTATAATAAGCGGCCGTGGCAACACTGGTGGGTGGCTGGGCACGTAGAGTGTAGATCCCATAGCGCGGAGGCACAGTCACGTTGTGATTGGCTAGTTGGTTGTTAGGTGACTAGAGAACTGGGCACCTGTGAGAAGAACTGGGCTCGTTTATGGGGAGGGGGAGGGAGGGGTACATCCGTAAAAGTAACAGGATAGGTGGGCAGACTGGGCAGGGCACCAAGGAAGAGTGGGAACCTCAGTGTTAAATTAACTATTTTTTCCAAAATGTTAAATATATATATATATGTTTGGACATTTTTAAGTATACATGATTAGAACATGCTTAAACATTCGACAATTAAGGT
Source organism: Gymnoscopelus braueri (assembly GCF_963280865.1). Classification (NCBI taxonomy): domain Eukaryota; kingdom Metazoa; phylum Chordata; class Actinopteri; order Myctophiformes; family Myctophidae; genus Gymnoscopelus; species Gymnoscopelus braueri. Next base: position 33,027,009 of record NC_137621.1, on the reverse strand, counting down.
ATAATATTTCTATAATTGCTTGCTACAAAACCTGTATATTATCCAGTCATTTTGGGCATAAACAAGTTGAAGGATATTTAAATGATGTACCGTGCATGTTCACATTGTGCATACTTTACATTACCTGAGACAATTTTTCTAACGTTTTTTTTTTTTTTTACTTTTTGGAAAAAATAGCCAATTTTACATCGAGGTGCCCAGATATGTCCCTAGTGCCCACCTATCCTGTATGTATCCCATCACAGAAAATGTACGATCGCCCTCGTGTGGTTAGTAATTTAAATGATTTGTCCTCGTTGAGACTCCTTTCAATGTAACCTCGCGTCACCAGGCTTTTCAACCGCGGAGGAAATGTATATGTAAAAAAATTTTTTTTAAAAAGGGTGAGTCTTCTTGCCCCGCCGAGCACCAGAGGCAGTCCCAGCATAATTTGTAACATCCAACACATGATCAGTGGTGGAAAAAGTACTCATTTTTTTTCGGAATTAAAAATGTACTTGAGTAAAAGTCCCAAAAAAGTATTGGTATCAAAATGTACTTAAAGTACCAAAAGTAGAAAGTACTCATTATGCAGAATGTCCCGTTTCACAAGTTTTCAAATGTATAAAATGTATTAGCAAGACAAGACTGTCTTGCTAATAAAGCGTCATCATGTCTCTAATTTTTTACAATGTATTTGATATTACCTTTATATTATTTAATAAATTATGCATTTCATCCTCTATATATTGTCCAGCAACCTTGCCAGAACCTGAGTCTAGTAAAACATTCAAATAACCACTTTTAGCACTATTTAGCACCATTTGTGTTTAGTGTGACATATGATCTACAGCCTGTAGATCATGTGTTTACCTGTAGACTACAGGTAAACACATTTGAACATGAAGTTGATGATCAAAGTGACAGCTTCTGTAACCTAAAGGGCTGAAGTGGTTAATACGTTATTAATAATAAAAATCAACAAAGTAACTAACTCAAGTTTTCAAATAATTGTAGTGGAGTAAAAGTATAATATTTGCCTCTGAGATGTAGTGGAGTAGAAGTATTGAAAATTTTACTCCAGTAAAGTAAAAATAGAAATACCTCAAAATTGTACTTAAGTACAATACTTGAGCAAATGTAGTTACTTTACACCACTGTCATAGACCAAATGCCAGGACATGATTAGCCTTCAGTAGATATGCTACTACTATGGCTGGTAGTAGCCATGTGTTCAAAGGTGTTCAAAGGTGTTCTGCGATTCTTTTAGGTTATTTTTTAGTTTGTGTAGGGAGCAGATGCTTCACACTGCGCCGATGTTACTGAGAGTACGGTAGATGAGACGTTACGTCCGAACAAAAACAAAAACACACCAGCACCCCTTGTGGCACCATCTGGATTTGCATTACCAACTGACCGTTACCGTAATATAGATGATATATAAATTATCAAAACATTTAAAGTTGCCCAGAAATACCAGGTGCCCTCTGTTCCCGTTACCGTACGTATTCTCTTTTTAAAAAGTCGCCTTGAAGTTAACCGTAACCGTAACAAGTCCCCCCCCCCAAGCCAACCTGTCGGCCTCGCGGATTGGCCGAGCCTTGTGCCGCTGTCTGATTATAGGTAGGAGCGCGCGGTTTTTGAACCTTCAGTGTTCTTGCAATACTCGACTGTAGCGGTACTGTTGACTCGCTCTTCTTCATCGAATTCGAAGCTTCAGCTACCAACTGCCGCACAACTACCGCATTCTGTCTTACCTTGTTGATCCAGCCTTGCTAACCGCCATTGTTTCAGTTCGGAATCGGTTATTATATTAAGAGTTCCAGAAACTTTGAGCTAGCTATCATGGGTCACCGTTCCAGCAAGCCTCGTCTGGCTCCTGGCAGTCACAGGACCACAGTAACACCACCGTTGGTACCATTTGTGCAGGTAAGCGTCGACCTTTAGCTTTTTTAACAAGTAAAATTGACATGAATTGAAATGCATTGTGTTGTTGTATATCGTTGCTTTCGGGCAGAAACCTTATCTCCACATTTTAACAGTTTTACTTTTGCTGTTTTTCAATTTGAATCCTGAAAAGTAACAGTTTTGTTATTTGGGCATGATCTGTTTCCACCGACAGAGACGATATTCACTATAACGTTCACGTATGGTTTACATTGGCATGTTAAAGATGCATTATTACGTTTTGGTAGCGGTGTGGGTTGTCAGTTGAGCTCTTGTCACGACGTAACTCCAACATATTGAGGAGATACATAATATATAAATGCACCATTTACCATAACGTAAGTTACATGTTCACATTAGCACTTGACTCCAAATATTAACGTAGGCCTACTTTTCAAATGGACATGCATTTGGCACGTTTAACTCAAAATGTTGATATAACGTCCGTTAGAACGCTGTTTCTCAACGTCTGGTCCAGGGCCCACCAACCCAAGGGGTCGAATGGGCCTCGCGGCTCTGTAACTCAGAGAGCAACCTTTTTTTTTTTTCATCTTTGGGATCCCAATCTACCCTCAGTGTTTATTTAACTATGAGAGTGTACCAATGGAACCAAATGGACCGTTACGGGTCCATTTGGTTCCATCGGTACAGTTACAGACGCCGTAAGGGTCCTTGTGGACCTCCTGGTGGTCCCTGGACATGACGTTGAGAACCAGTACGTTAGAAGATGTGGGTGTAGTTACATGTCATGATGATGTAACTAACTCCAAAACATTGATTTATCTCCAATGGTTGCTCTGTAAACTGTTAAAAGCATGATTCAAATCTAAATATTCTCCCCAAAGGTGAGAATATTTACAATGCAATACCAATGCACAGTGAAAGTAGGCCTTGAAATCACTCTTATCACCATGCAGATGCTGGAATATGCACCTCAGTTTTTTCAGATGAGACTGAGTTTAAATCTACATCATCATGCTAGCTTGCTGTCATAACAGATACCTCAATTCAAATTTGAAATGAAAATAATTTGCAGACATTATTCAAATAAGATTATGATGTTGCCACTTAACATGAGCAATTTGGTACATCATACAAGATTTATTTTATTTTATTAAAGCACATCATTCAACTCAATTATAGTTTCAAGTAAATATGAAAAAGTTCAGTATCACATTATATTAATCAGTATTCAGTAAGTATGTATTTATGTGTATTCCTTTGTAACCATATCTTTTTAACTACCTATTCCAAAAGGAAATTTGGTCTTAAATCAGGTTAATCTGAAATTAATATGTAATAATATTCTGTTTATTTTCCAGCTTGATTTCCGCTGGGACAATGTTGTACCTCCAGCCCAGCAGAACCCACAGTGGCATGCAATGGCCAGTGGTTCTTCAGTGGAGACCACTAGGACCTGGGGTACCTTTAAGCGAGTCTGCTCAGTGCCTTCTGTAGAGGTAAGTGATGTTGACCTATTTAGTTTTACAAAGACATTACCATGAATGCATTGTGTTGTATTCACTATAACCAGTGGTGTTAAGTAACTAAGTACATTTACTCAAGTACTGTACTTAAAGGAGTAGTTCACCCAAAAAATGACTTATTTTCTATCAATTGCACACCCCATGAAGCCTTGAATTCATGGATTTGTTTTAGTTTTAGTTGCATTCCTAAGCTGATAATTTGATTCCCGTCTCCTACCGACTAATGTATCCGGTAGGAGACACAAAGTAGATTCTTTGTGTCTCCTACCGGAAATACACACGTCATCAAATTGTTGGCTTATGAATGCGACAAAAACTAAAATAAATCCATGAATTCAAGGCTTCATGGGGCGTGCAATTGATATAAAATAAGTCATTTTTTGGATGAACTCCTCCTTTAAGTACAATTTTGAGGTATATTTACTTTACTGGAGTATTTCCAGTTTTCAGTACTTTTACTTCTACTTCATTACATCTCAGAGGCAAATATTGTACTTTTACTCCACTACAATTATTTGAAAACTTTAGTTACTAGTTAATTTGTAGATTTGGATTATTATTACAAAACATACATTGACCACTTCAACCCTATATACATTTTGGCCATTTGAAAATAACCGATCTACAAGCTCACGATGCGTATTGCGTAGCATAGCGATGCATTGTGAGAGCTTGTGGATCTGCTATTTTCAAAAGATTTGTATACATTTGAAAACTTGTGAAATGGGACATTCTGCATAATGAGTACTTTCTACTTTTGGTACTTTAAGTACATTTGAATGCCAATATTATATAACGTTATAGTCTATAACGTTACATGGACATGTTCATTGGCATGTTAAAGCAAAATGACACTTTGGTAAAGGTTTGTGTATGATTGTGTAACTCCAAATACTGATGACATCTTCAGTAGTTGCTGTAGTTGTTGATTAAAACATCATAATTCAAAATATTGCATGGTGAAACATGTCTCATAGTCACTCTTTTAGACCACAAATACATGCAAAGTGGATTCTGACAATATGTAACATTACGAAACTCTGCATTTGGACATTAGGCTGATGTAAATTAGTTAATTAGATTGTTATTAAGAGTGACATAATAAGTGCAACAGTATGTACAGTATCACATAGTATAATCAGTAAATATGAATTCACATATATTTTTGTAACCACCGTCTTTTTAACCACCTGCTCTACACACTATATTAATAGTATAATTAATATGGTCTTAAGTTAATCTGAGATAAATGTTTAAATAATAACAATATTCTGTTTAATTTCCAGGTCGATATCCAGGCAACGTCCTACACCCCCCACACAGACGACCTTGACCAGGTGAAGTCCTCAACCCCCCACACAAACTACCTTGACCAGCTCTTTAAGGATGAGTCTGATGAGGGATATGGCTCTCTGGGAAGACACAACAGCAGAGAATCCCTCCAGCAAAAGAGGATCCCCACCCCGGAAGTCTGTGCCTACCTGCTGTCATTAAATGACAAAGACACTCTGAACATACTGTACATAGCAAAAGAACTGCACATTTGTACATAATTGTAAATATTTAGAAATAGACCTTTTTGTAAATCAATGAAACTTAAATTATTATTCAGTTTATATATATTATATCAGTTGGATGGGTAATTGTGTAAATAAATGTACCCTGTATATAATTGATTTAAGTTGTGTCTTTAATTTTTATAAAACCATTTAATCTACCTGTGTTGGGGGTGACAAATTGTTTAATTCTCATTTCGTTGATAAGTTCACCGTCCTCGTTTCACAGAATAATGTAAAACTTCTAATGGCAGGTCAGGTGTTTTTTTATTATTTCATTTTGGTTCACAGTACAGTATATTTGACACATTTAGCGCCTAAACACATACCTACAAATTTAGCAAATTGCCTGAGAGGGAGGGAAAGAAAGACGGTAGACAGATGCAAGTCTACAGTCCCAGTGGAGATTGAAGCAGTTTGCAGAACAACATGGCCAAATATTCCATGTCCTGCAGTCTGCATTTTGTAATCACATACATTATGTAGCAAACTTACCAAGGTTATTAAAGAGTTTATTTATTTATCAGTGACAATTATTTTGGGTCGACAAGTGTTGCTATTTTTTCCCCCAAACCAGATCACTGATATGACTGAACCTTGCTTTCCTTAACCAAGTGAGTTTGTCAGTCTGACGGTGTGAACTTTTACAAACACTAACTTAAAATGTCACCTTATGAAGCTAATTAATATTGAGACCATGGATGTACTTTGTATTTTCAGTGAGAGTTGTACCAGGGTGCCCTTGCAGCAGTAACATTTAGTGTCCCCTTAGTGATGGAATATACCATAGCTAGTTGTCTTTAGTACTCCTTGTCAGTTCAAACTTTGCAGTGCAAAACAAGTGTCAAAACTGACGATTTCTGTCTAGTGGAAGAACGTTATTTAGGATATGCAAAAACATAGATATGATCTACTCATAAGGTCGCCTAACAACAAATTTCGTTTTTTCAAGAAAACACTTTCATTATCATTAGGTGACTTGAAGAACAGCAAATAAAGCTTTTAACTAACATCAACATGTACAGTAACACTGATCTCTGTAATGTTACAATAGTTGTAGTGAATCATTTTGGACACCAGATAGCGGTGTACTACCACTATACATGGCGTTGGGGATGAGATTTATTTATTTATTTAAGCATTAATGTTGGAATAGGTTTGGTGTGGCTAAGGCAAAGATAAAGGAACTGTATTGATTCCAAGACACTGAATGCGGGGTCATTAAGGTGCTGAACTCAAGTTGACAACTAAGTGGTTGTGTGTTCACTTTGGAAGTGTGGAAAAAGCCTGTGCAACTGGAGGCAGAGTTAAGACAGTAGAGTTAAGCGTTAAGAACAAAAAGGAGACACCATGAGTTAAAGACTAGCCAAGTCAATACTAAGTATAAAGGAGCCAGAGAACACATCACTTTTCCTTAAAGAAAAAAAAGAAATCACAAGTGTTTCGCACAAGAAATTCCTTGCAGAGACCAGCAAGGAACATCCAAATGTTGAGTCCTCTCTTTCATACTGTGAGTCAGAACCTGAGTTATTCTTTAGATCTTCAACTACCTTGATAGCTTCATCCATCGCAAAGAGATTGCAAACTTATCTTTAAAAAAAAGTGTTTTCAAGCTAACCTAAAACAATCATCACCAAATGTAGGGTATGAAATAACACAGAGGGGAAAGCAATAGGGGTCAAGACACTGAGAAGGTCAAGTGGTCCACAGTGTTAGTTTCCATACTTTTGAAACTCCCATTCTCTATTGTCTAGACAAGAGCGTTTCTCAACGTGGAGTCCGGCAAATGGAACCAATTGGACCCTTATAGATCCATTTCTACACTCTCAGAGTTAAATCTTATAGTGCATGCAGATTAGGGTGCTCCCAGAGATAATACAAAAAAGCATATTAAATGTCTATGACCTAATGCATATCAAATTGGGGGTCCTTGAAATTGAAGAGGTTCAGAATTGGTCACCTGTCACTTATGTGGTCTTCACCCGGCGAGACAAGTGGAAGTGGAAAGCCTGATTGCAGACCCTTGAGGCAACTTTGCAGAGATGTGGCTTTTTTTGATTGGAAACTCTGGCAATACTAAGGAGACATTTGTGAAGGTGTCCTTAAAAAAAAAACAGGAAATGTCATCAAGCCCTGCAGCTGATTGCCGGTAGGATTTTTCTTATCAGGTTCCTTGCACAGTTTGACACAGTTTGTCCGGAATCGAATTCGTCTCATTTGGGGTTTTGTTTTTGGGTTCCTTTGGGAGCCAGTAACATCATGTTCGATTGGGGTGCAGCGCAGGTTATGATCAGTTGGCCATATAAAGTTGTCTTCCTTCATCTTTTCTTCCCACTTCGTCTTCAGTTCCTCATTCACAACAGCAAGTGAGAATCAGAATCAACTTTTTTTTTGTCACATCACTGGTTTACAGGTGTAAGGTGGGTGAAATTAAAAATTTCATGCACGCTCCATCATGTTGTAGTTTTGGTGAGAAGAGAGAGAATAGAGGTAGAGTAAGAGCAGGAGGAAAAGAAAAACAGCCCCCCATATATCCAGGCATTCCCTCCTGGCACTCTCCCACAATTCATTGAAGCCTGGAAGATGCTGAAACGAGATGCATGCTCGAACCAGCTCTGTGGACACCGAGTACACTCAAGGGATGCTGATCTTCTTGAATTCTTTCAGACGGTTTTCATAACCTTATTCTGCAGTCCTGATTAACTTGAATCCTGAGTCGTGTTAGAACTTCGATTTGGTTGTTCGCTTCGTCTAGATGTTGCGTCAGGATCTGAGTCATGTTCTTTAGATCTTCAAAGACCTTCTTAGTTTCCATACTTCTGAAACTCCCATTCCCTGTTGTCTAGAGGGCACACCTGTCTGGTCTTCAACCAGCGAGAAATACAGTGGAAGTGGAAAGCGTGATTGCAAACACCCCAGGCAACTTTGCACTCCTCATTTGTGTTGGAGCCTTGGTTGGCCTGGCACTCAATACAAAGATCCATGATGTGATTGCGGCAGATAGCACAGTTGTCTACTACAATGTCCCAGGACCACAATGCCACAGAATTCCACTTCTTCACTTCAAAAGGTTTCTTGCTGACTCTGCTGTTCGTGCCACTTGGCATATCAACATCCATAGGTGTTGCCATTTTGGCAATAATGCTTTGAGCGTATATGTTGCTTTTATATAAAGATATTATTGCAAACCAACCACAAACTATGAATGACTTTCCGCTGAACAAGTCTCTTTTAAACAGAATCTTGATGACAAATTGATGACATCAGGGTACTCCATATATAGGCATTTGCGGTTTTATCATGAATCGTTGTGAGATCCACTGATCCGACCGACTTGCCACTTGGCACATGACTCCCTCGGGTCCTCCAAGATGCACTCGTCGCGTTTGAAGTTGATCGGTAAGGGCATATCGGTCAGATTGGCAGTTCTGGACAACCGGATGTCCATGCAGGTATATGCCTATGGGCGTATCGGTCGGATCGGTGGTTCAGGACAACCACCGATCCCACCAACTTGGTGCAGAGCACAGTACTCCCTCAGGTTGTTGGTGACTGCACGCCGAGTCAAACGGTTCCCGTGATACATGAACTACAGACCCACTCAGACGGACGGACGGACAGACAGAGATTTTGCATTTATAGTAGGATTGTTGAGACCATGCTTTTAATGTTGGCAATAAAACTATTAACATCTTCAGAAATCGGCCGTTGTCCAGAACTGCCGATATGACCGATATGCCCATACAGTATATGGGTATATATGGAGATCTATATGGAGATTCTATCTGTCTGAATCCCTTTTATGCCCCTATATGGAGATCCCTGATGTCATCAATATGATGTCATAGTACTGACGTCATATAGACTGATAATAAAAGTGAATGGGGATTGGATTGGGCCGAAACCATGCCCAAATATGTCATAGATGACATCATAAAGTAGCCTCATGAAGTCAGAGATCCACATGAAAGCATACACTGTCTTGTTTTGTTTTTACAGACTGGCACTGCAGGAAGCGAGCCTAGAAGAGGTGTGTTGTATGTCTGTTTGTTCAGGGCTAATCTCTCAAACCACTGGAATGATCAGTACCACATTTATTTTTTTATTTTTTCTTGATGATAAACTATGCAAATTTAAACATTTTTATTGTGAAGAAGGTGGGGAGATATGAATAAGTTATGTAAAAAGTCTAAGAAACAGCTGCGAGAACAACACACAGAATCAAGGGGAATTGAAAAAAGACTTCGGAACTGAGCCCAAACTCTATGATTGACTATGTGTTCCAACAAAGAAACTTGTACAATCTATAAAACAAGACAGGTCCAATAACATCATGGCATCCCTGTGAATCTAATGTCCTACTGACAACATCAGATTGGCCCAAATATGGATTAGTGATGGTGGATCGGGGATGATCAATTCACAAAATGTGAAAAATATTCACGCACAAAAATATTCACAAATATGAAGAATATTCATGGATTGATTTCCTAAACAGGCCTTGTGTGCGCCAACGTGCACAAGAAATCTGGCGCTGATCGGTGTAATGGTTTGCAAGATTAACCGTCAACGGACAGACACAAAGGGACAATGCAGACGAACACTGTTCTAGATGGCTCACCCCTTAAATGCAACGACATAAAAAGGAAAAAGGTTCGCATTTTAGCATCGTTCAAATAACCCATAGCTCCGGCCCTTCTCCTTTGTCCTCTTCCTCTCTAGTGCTTTCTTTTTGTCAGCTCATTGGATAGCCAGTCCAGTCCCTCATATAAACCTTTGCCTTGGGTAGCACAGGTAGCCTGGATGTACCATGTTCTGTTGCGACAGCTCTGCAGGCCCAACTTGTATGATAGTTCGTTCACTGGCATAGCATTAGGCAAGTCCTGTTTGTTAGCGAATACCAGCAGCACTGCCTGACTTAGGCCACCCTCTTGCAACAATCTGACCAGTTCCTCCGCAGACTCTTCTACTCTATCTCTGTCGTTGCTGTCCACAACATAGATAAGACCATGTGTGTTCTGAAAGTATTGTCTCCAGAGAGGTCGGATTTTGGCCTGACCACCCACATCCCACACAGTGAAGCAGATGTTCTTGTACTCTACTGTCTCCACGTTAAAACCAATGGTTGGGATAGCCTTAATAATTTGTCCAAGCTTCATTTTGTAAAGGATGGTGGTTTTTCCAGCAGCATCCAAACCAAGCATAAGTATGCTCATCTGCGTCTTTCCGAAAAGCTTTAAGAACAGGGACGAAATTATGAGCCCCATGATAAGAAATGATCCTGGGAAACTGAGTAGGCTAGCACTACTTGCTATACTCAGTGTCTCTTTTATATAGTGCTGCCCAAATCTTGCATCACCAAAAATGTTGTCAGTTTTGTCCAAATATGCACCAGCTCCAGACTAGCTTTGGAAACCATGGCAACCATGGCAACCATGGTTCCCAACATCTGGTCTGGGGACCACAAGCAGTCTAAATGGACCATTGCGGGTCTGTAACTCTGAGTGTAAAAATGGACCATTCGGGTCCATTTGTTAAATAAGCACTGGGGATTTTACAGTGTAGTTTGCTTATAATTTGAACCCTGGGTCCCTGGGCCCTGGGTAGCCAAAACGGCCTGGCAGAGACGTGTGCTCCGAGGAGCACACTTTTCTAGTTATCTATTAGTGCAACAGAAATGGCGGGCTGAAGAATAAAGTCTAATTTAAGAAACCCTTAACTCAGTAAAATCCTTAAGAGTGTACAAATCTAATAAAATACTTTTGTGGGGTTTTACAGCATGGGGAGTGTCAAAAATCATTAAGTCTACATCTCAAGTGAAACTACATCGAGCACGACCACATGGTCCGTACCAGGTCCTTCATTTTCTGTAGACATTCCTTGTGTGGTGTTTGAGAATTTCGGTTTAATAGATTTAATCTACTACTCGCCTGGTGGATATCCTCTTTGTTCGCATCGTTGTGAGATCCCTTGATTGTGTTCGGTATTGTTCATCCTTGCCCTGTGGCCCGAAACATAGTTTCTCATGATTTACAATAATGGCTCAATAAAAAAAGTCACTCGTCTGCTGCGTTTTATTTCACTGTTTTGGCAAGAGCTGTCTTCACCAGGGTGAATAACGGCTCCATAATGTCATTTAGCAGATGAGAGCCTAATTAAGAATCATTTTCATCATTGTTTGTGCAGTCCAGAATTTATTTAAAGGTCCCTGCAGTACAGCAAACATTTGGTGGTATGTCAATCATGCAGGCTCCGGACCACACAGCGAAAAGAACATCTCTGCATAGATACATACTTTTTTCTCTAAAGCTACAGTATATCGTCGCTGTCGGACAGAAACCTTGTATCCATATTTCTTTTTTTCCTTCTCATAAATTAATGCTCTTCTAAGATCATACAAGAGTGTCACACAAAAGTAGTTAAAATAAACGATCTAAAAGCTTGTAGATTGTCTATTTTCACATTTAAAAAAAGTATGATAAAATGGAACGTTTTGGAATTCAGGGTTTTCACCCGACAGCGACAAAAGATCTTATAAAAATCAAGTAAAGCAGTAAAACATTCATCCACAGACAGCAACTTTCACAGTGACATAGTGCAATTCATCATAAAACGGGTCTTTAAAATCGCTCAGTAAAATAATAAAAAAAAGATCACAAGTTAAGAAAATAAGTGTTATAGTGTGCTGATGGGGAAAATTATAAAAAAAACACAAACATCAACTCTGTGTCAGCTTGATTCTTTAGCAGTGCAATGAGAAGTCACATTTTCTCAAGCCATCCAGTCTGAGACTTTCTGAGGTCCATTTTACTTGCACACATAGTCCATGGCCTTCTGAATGCTGGGGGGAGAGAGAACATTTAATTGAAATAATTAGTTTTCGCAATGGCCAATTAAGTAGAAACAATTGAACTTGAGATGAAAGGCTATAAGAGGAATACATAGGGAATTTATGTTTTCTATTGCTGATTAAAATAAAGTAACTAGAAAGAAATATGTGTTTTGTGCTTTTACTAAAAAGAAGGCAATGAAAACACATGCATTCATGACATGCACGCACAGTACCTGTCAATGGAGTATCCTCCCTCACACAGGTTGACCAGAGCGTAGAGGTGCCTCAGTGCATACTCATACTGAAACACAAGATTATAGCCCTATGTATTAACATCACTTCATAAAGTCCCATACAACATGCCACAGTCAATTACAGTAATTTCAGCTTAAAAGAAAAGTACAAATGATAGGAAGATAACTTGGATTTCCCCCTGTTGTATTGGGCTGATTTAAATGTCAGGCATTTACAGAGAGGGAATTGTACCTTGCCCATGGTAATAACATCTTTGAAAAATACCTAAATTGACGGCATGTTTTGAGTAACACGCTAATTGACTTTCATTCATCAGCATAAAGTATGTATGTTATTGATGTCATGTCATTCATTGATATCAATACTATTTATTTAATCTGCATGTCTTGGAAAATAGTAGTTTCAGTATCATATAAGACTGACAGATTGGATTCGGCTCCAAAATGAAAAGTACCAGCCACAAATGATGCATAGCCTCTGCTAGTTGAGGCAGATACAATCGAGAGGTTTACATGCATGCACTATGTGGGTAATGTATGTGACGTGTCAAGCAGCTGACCAAATTGGCGGTTTATATAAGCTCACCTCATTCATTGTACTTCTCTCTGTCAGTGCCACTGAACATTGTATGCACTTTATTTGCTCCCACCACCACCCCAGCATCACCAGTAGAGTCTGCATTCCCTAAGGGTTCTGTTTTTCCCTGGGGGCTTTGTTATAGATGTAAATCTCCCTGCTCTTAAATGGTTGTCTAATGTGCTGAGCAGGGAGTAATGTATAGCAGAGCCTGAACGCCAAGGTCAAATATAATATTCACACTTACTTTTATAAATAAAATGTTCTCAAGCTATTAATGTTCTCAATCTATTTGTGAGTTATCTGACTGAACAAGTAAAGTTCCTTCCTGAATTTGAATATTATAGTTATGAAGACCCATACTATAGAAAGAAAAAGAGAAAGAAGTAAAAGAGAAAACCTCCCCCCACCCCCAGTGCACCTATGCTCATCCTCCCACAATGATGAGCTGCAGGTAAAAAACACTTACTAACTTCCAGGGTACCCGAGTAAAATCACCAACCTTCAATCCCTCGCACAGAGAGCATTGATGAGCTTGACTATGAATATTACATACCTAACCCAAGTTACACAAAAATACCAAGCAAAGATTGCCTACCGTAGCAGAGCTGTCTGTATGCTCTGTTATATTATAGATGAAAAATAATAATAATAATCTCAGTCAACTGGCATTACCAAGACTGCCGACCTACGGCACAGCTCATGGGTATTGAAAGCCTCATCCAGCATATATCCATAACAGATAACGTCTCGATAGTATCAAAGTATCAGAGGTGTAAACAGAGCATTGGACCAGTGATAGAGCACCTCCAAAATAAAGGAGGAGAAGCACATTAATTGTAAGCCGAGTCATTTATGCACATATTTCAAATTTGTGTCAACTATCATCAAATTCAGTGCAATCTTTCTTCTCCTTTTCTTCCTTCTCATTTTACATTTTTCTTTTTTTTTCTTTGTTTCTGTGGGTGGAAAGGTTTTTTTTGAGAGCAGGGGGAATGTCCACAAGAAAGCACCGATCTGTACAAGAAATGACATTGCTGGTAACTGTACATATGTGCTGTCTCTGCTAAATTGTTGTGACACCCTTGTTGTGACACCCTTAAAAAATACCTAAATTGACGGCATGTTTTGAGTAACATGCTAATTGACTTTCATTCATCAGCATAAAGTATGTATGTTACTGATGTCATGTCATTCATTGATATCGATACTATTTATTTAATCTGCATGTCTTGGAAAATAGTAGTTTCAGTATCATATAAGACTGACAGATTGCAGAAGGAGCGCTTGAGGGCTCGAATAAATCGAGACACCTGTTTCTCGATTCAACAAAAACTGATCAGCAACAGCAGTCATTTGCTTAACCATCAGCTAAAAATGAAACCTAAATGCAATGCTCTGCCTAGAGACTTAAAGGGTTTTGTACAGTATATGTCAGATAGCCTAAAACTTTCTCAAGTCTTGCAGTATTTATTTAGATTTTCTATATTCATGTTAATTGTGCTGTCACACCACAGTGGAAATTAATATAACATGAACATGAATACAGGCCCACTGAGACAGACAGTAGATGGCAAAGGACCACTGAACATGATTGATGATATGAGAATATGAATGTTGTGCAAATTCAAAAATGTTGCTGCTATACCTCCATTTTGTGCCAGTTGAAGCAGTTGTGCTTGTAGTAGGTGACTGCAGATTTGTAGCACTCATCCTGGGAGAGCTCCAGTCTGTCGTTGACAAGCTTCTGAGCCTTGAGTTTATCGCCAGTCACCCTCGCCACCACTCTGTGCATAGTCTCTGCCAGCATCTCCCTCACCTAAACAAGATTCATTTTATCTATATAGCAACTTAACAATGACAACTAATTGTGAAATGTTCTAGGCTTAGACGACTGACATTTACAGCCACACACACACACACACACACACACACACACACACACACACACACACACACACACACACACACTTTCTCTCTCTCCATCTGTTCCTCACTCCCTCTCACTAGAGCCCCACCACCACTAGCAGGGCAAAATAAAACACGTAATTCTCCATTTACCTTAAGGTGGGTGCTGATCTCCATAAGCAGCCCTCTTACAGTATTGATGTCGTTGGAGGCCATCATCTTCCTCTTGAGGATGGCCAGGGGCACATCAGGGCTGGGGATGACGTCAGCGTTCCCCACCGGCTGCAAGGTCATTGGTTCAGCTGGCTGGGCACCTCCCAAGCTGTTACCCTGGAACTCCATCACTTTCATATGGGCCAGAGTCTACAAAGTAAGCACATGAACCACTTACACCCTATATACTAAGTTGACCGGGGTCCACCAGGGCTCACTCCTTTTTTCCATCTACACCAAAAATCTGGCCAAGCTTATAGATCTGCCATTTGAGCCGAATGTTCGCCTCTTATGACATGCCAAGAATAGAGATGCTAGAGATGATTCAATTGGTTAAAGCTATTGTAAAGCAAAATAATAGCCAGGAACTGCCAGCAGATTGCAGAAATAAAACAATATAAATCCAGAGTGCCTTGAGTTCTTGTCCAATCATGCACAATTTTCGCATCAGCTTGTTAGAAAAACTTGGAGGTTTAAGAACAGGCTAAACGAACTTCGGTAAGGAAATGTGTTTGATCGTTTGCTCCGCAATGACGGCATTTTGCTATATAAAGATATAACAAATGTTACTACAAATGTTAAATGCAATTAAAGCACCATTTCCCTCACAAAAAATGCCCTGACATGGACATAAACATGCAGACAGATCGCTGATAGATTCCATTGATCGCCGAACGCTTTTTCATCGTCCATCATCCCACCCCTGACTGATACAGGACCGACACTTTAGACATACAGTATATCAGAGTAGGATATAGGAAGTAGGAAAACAGAAAGAAATTCCTCTTTTCATCAATAAACATTTCTTTCCTGACCTTGTTTCCAAACTGCTGGCAGTGGCTGGTGTTGGTGTGGCTCTTCACAATCTTAAACTGCTTGATTAGGGTTTCCTTTGTCAGGTCCTCCTGTAAGGAAAGAGTGAAGCACAAACCCATCAGAAATTCAATGACTTGAACCCTAGCATCGCTATTCTGGAGGAAACTTTCGCCCCAAAATAGACACATTTTCAAGTGTTAAGACCAGTATAACCACACAATGATATGATCTGAAGGCTTCAAAAGGCCCTTATTGAGTTTCATGTGTTTCAATATGTGCAGTATTATCTGTTGTATTGGTGGGGGTAATACACTGGACAAGTTGACGCACCACATCAGAGTCTTCCATCCATTTGATGCTGTACACATCTCCCAGGTAAGTGTCCCTCTCCTCATCATAGTAGCAGGCATAAGAAGATTCATGAGCATTGGCAGCAGTGGTGGCATACACTGTAAAAGGAAGAGAGTTGGTGTTGCATTTTAGACTTGATTTGATAGATTAGGATTTTATTATGGTCATCATATTTTTGGTTTGGTCATCTGCCTCGTTTGATAAGCACTTTGGGTCAACGCAGCCGTTTTTAAACATGCTATATAAATAAATGTGAGGGGTGGGTGATTCAGTTATAGTTTTTGATGCACATGCATTTCTGAGCGACTAGCAATGACTAGGTTTTCTAAAAGTTTAATTGGTACATACAATTACCAATTAATTGGTACATACAGCAATGCCTGTACATACAGGCATTGCTGCCAGTTCTGTCATTCAATCATATTAACAGATGAGTCACTGTGTAATATACAGTAATAACATAAATTGTAAACAATGTCAAATTAGCTTGCATTGGCGCAAGATTGACTTGCGAGTGCCACAAAAATGACTGACTTAGATGGCATATTTTCTTTCTTCCTTATTCACATGACTATTTATTGTCAGAACATAATGTCAATATGAAAAGGTAAACGTAAAATAAGAAAATAAAATTGGTCCTCTTTATTCACCTAAATTCAGGGCAATTATCGTAATGTTTTACCAAAATCTAACCCAAAATTAAATCAACAGGGCACTGCTAATTAACACATCTTTGCATACTAGGTTTTTATTCATCTCAGTGCAAAGAAGCAAAATATGAAGTTTTTCAGTGCATTCATTGTACTTGCATGATGGATGTGAAAAAAAAACTCAATTTGCGAAATCGGCTAGTAAGCTCCAGACATTTTTAACCGATATATTTGCTGTGCAACGTGCGGAAAATTGCTGATCTACAAGCTCATAATGTGTCGCAAGATTGTAGATATGCTATTTGGAGTGCACGACAACATCATTGATGAAGTATAAATAAGCATTAGTTAGTGGAGGGGGGGGGGCTAGTAGCCGTGTACAGGTAGAAGAGAGAGAGAGGGACAGCGCACAGAAGACTCAAGACAGTGCTTCCAAGCCAGCTCTTCCACATTCACATTGCTGATCATATTATTTAAGTACATCACTGTGAATGCGTGCGGGAATCTCCTACATTATAGTGTAAGATTTGGGGGAATCAATAATTAAATAATCCCTGCATTCCTGTGTTCTATGAGCGGAGCACACGTTTGAAATGTCAATATTGGCAGATCATGTTCATTTAATTGTGGGATGCCAAAATCATTATCACTTGTGCAACCCTAGCAGTAGCACTGTTACATGACTGCAGTTGATCGTTTTATTGACTTCGTCATCACTAGGTTTTGTTTTGTTCTGGGAAGTGATTGTGACTAGGTGAAGTGCAACTCACCATCAATGTCAGCAGGCAGGCGGGTCATCATCGATCCGGACTCACATGCTTCAATGTAGAACACCATCTGTGCATGTGTGTGCAGGAGGAAGGGGTGGGTGAGTAGAAAAACAAGTTTAGTGAGGCGACGCCATCACCTTCCAAGCAAGAACTCTCATGCACTCCAGCAATCACATGATTGGCTTGTTATCTACAGTAACTATGCCATCAGTATTGTAATAGGTCTAATGTTTAACCACTTACGCCCTATTTATACAAGAAGAAAATCTAAATAATTTTTGAACAAGCTCTACAAGCTCACAATGTTCACATTGTGAGGCTATTTTCTACATTTCTTATTTTAATATTTGGAAAATGTGGCTATAATGACATGCCCAAAATAGACTTTCTCACCTTTTTGTACTTCTTGTTTTCATGCATGTAGTTTATGGTGTCCATGAAGTCTTTAACATGAAGCTGGGGAGAAAGAGCGAAAAGCCTTTCAGTCAGGTCACTCAATCACAATTTCACATGGACACACACAGTGGAGCAGAGGGGCAGTCAGAAGTGACACCTCTGGAGCAGGTAGGCGCAGCGGGGACGTTCTGTGTCTTGCTTAAGGACACTTTGACACATAGGATCTGTGCTAGGGCGGGGTAATTAACCGAAAATATATCAAAACCGACATTTAGAACCAATAACTGACTTAATCTAAGGTTAATCAAATAATCAAAAAACTAGTTTTTTTTCTTCTTATATAGCAACAATCTGCTATTTTCAAATAACATAATTAAATAATCGTTATCACGTTTGAAATAATCATGATATTGATTTGAAGTTTACGGTTCTGGCTGCAGATTTTAACCAATCAAGCAAAGCTTTGGGAACCTAAACCGGAACTGGGCATTTCATGGGAAACCGGGACTACAGTCATATACAGAGCCTGTTGAGGTATTGAACATGTGACTCAATTACTAAACACTTCCTCAAATCTTGTCACAAGTTGTTAAAAGTGCAAACCAACTTGAAAAGAACAGTATTTACACTCTGGTTTAGATTTACGGGTAAGAATTGGGTGATTCTTTCTGTGTAGAAAGGTCAGGGAACAACACTGACCAAAGCAGGAAGTAAAAAATATGAAAATGCTTACATCATCATTAGGGAAGGCCAGGATTCCAGGGGCGCCATGATCAGTGAAATAAACAAACACATGATCGTTGGGGCCGCTGCCAAGAAAAGGAATAAATAGGAAACCGTGAACAACCTGATAAACCAGCAAGATGATATTCTTCAGACATGTTGCATTCAACCAATTCCTGATATAGGAGATAATCCAACCCCTTTTCCAAAGGCAAGCTCCGTTTTCTAAATAAAACCATTGACTTTTCAGTTGCCTTTGTTTTCCTCCTCACTTACCTATTCAGCACTCTGCCAGAGCCTCCTTTAACATTTTGAGAGTCACCTTTCAGCACTGCCAGGAAGTTTTCAGGAGTCACATCCTTTCAGGGCACCATTAACACAAACAAGAGAGAGAAACCAAACAAGGTAGTGGAGTTTTAAAATATTGAAATCTACCTAGCAAATGGAAAATCATTTTAATGTAGTGCTGTGATTCGCTTGCACTTGTACTAACTACAGTATGTGGATGTACACTATTTGCACTGAAGTACTCACATCCCCAGTGTAGTCTTTGGGAACTCCCTTGTAAACATCTGTACCATTTGGCCTGTTGATTACGATTCCGGGTGTGGGGTTGCTGGAAACAAAAATATGATTCAAGTTTGTCTAGGGAAGTGAAAGTCAGCTGACAAAGCATGAACACAATGACAATGGTTAATGATTCACCAGTCAGGTGACAGTGAAGAGAGTAAAGGAAATGCATCACCTCTCTTTTACTATGGAGGCACTTCCCATATTCTAGCCTCACGTGGCCAGACAATATCACACGACACATCTGCCTAGGGTTAAAGTGCAATGCAATTTTGCAAAGGCAGATTCGTCTGGAACCAGGCTACCCATATTCCATATTGATGCCAAGAACCTTCTAACAGTCCGTGTCACTGTGCTTTCATAATCGCCAAGACAAAAGTAAACTTCCCTCCTTGTAATAATAATTTCACAGTATGTTTTTTTAAATATATATATTTTATAAGACAGGATAGAGAGCTACGGTAACATCTACCCGTTTATGAGCCAAATTCAAATAAGAATGATCTATTAACCAATGCTGTAATCAAGTTTACTCTACATTTCTGGTTTATCAACATTATTCCATTGTGTTATTCAGGACTTACATTATGTTAAGGTTATATTATTCTATTTTAACTCACGGACCAAAACATTCAGTATAAACAAAAACAAGGGCATCTGCCGTTCCAGGAAATAAGCTACCTGAAGGGGAAAATATGACCTCTTATCTATGTCCTTATTGACTGAAGTCTTCTTGATAGATAAAGGGGCCACAACAGATTGACAAATGGGCTAATATTTAACCTTAAGAAATCTCAAACATGGATTCAACCAAAAAGACCCAAGTGCAACAAAAACAATTAACATTAGCCCTTATATTCTCTTCATTAAAACTGTAAGATTTGAACAGTAAATGATACAGGAGTCCAGTCAAACATGAAATGAAAGTAGACCACACAGCGACTTGCTGTGTCCTGTTGTCAACCACAGAGAGGAACACCATACGATAGCCAAAATCCAAGACAATGAATGTAGTCTTCCCACGATATTGGCTAATATCGATACATTGTCCAGCCCTAATGTTTACTTGTATGAGTTGCTCAGTATGTGAGGTTGTGGAAACGTTCGCAACTTTCAAGCAATGCAAATGCCTGTATTGTACATTTAGCATACTTTGTGAATAAAGTTAGCTCAACTGATGTTTATAGATGTTAACACACCACTGCCCTGCTGCTAAGTTTTGCCCTGAGCAACATAACTCCCGATATGAAGTCTAAAAGGGATAGCAAAATTAGTTCCTTGTGACTCTAGTCTACAGCCATAGCTCAATGGCCTAGTTTAGATCTCTCTGTTAGTCTTAGTAATGCTGCCAATGGGAGACATCAGGACTACATGCCACACCAGGAACACTGACTGTATTAAAGAATGTAATTAAACTAAAGCGTTCAACCCATGCATATAGGGAATGTTGGATTGTTTTTCAGGGATCCCTCAACCTCTTGTAATATTGATGATTGCTGTAACTTAAGCTGACTTTTTCTATCATTTTCACCAAGTTAAATCATCCGCTAAATAATGTAATTATGCATGGTCTACAACATGTCTGTAAGCAATTTCAACCATTTCAATTTTAGCAATCAACCAATGTTCTAAATGAATTCATGCAGTCTGCGCTCTCTCAAGAGTCATGAGATTTGAGCAGTGTTGTCATGAGTTATGACATTGATGTGCATTTTCTATAGACCACAACGGCAGTGTGTTACGTACGGTATGTAGGCAACGGAGGACCTGCACAGAGAATTGAGAAACATCAAGTCCATGAGGATTTGTTAAGTACAAAGGAAAACTGAACTCACTCTTCACTGTTTGCCAGGTCGTCGAACATCATGACCACAATCTGCTCATCAGGAATGCCATTCTTATGGACGATCTGATAGGCATGGCAAGCGTCGGCCTGGGAGGGAGTCAAGTCATTCATTATAATCAACTTCTGTGCCTATTTTCTGTAGCTGTAGATGCACTTTAGATGTGCCATTTACTTTCATATTTGTCTGTGTGCCTACTGTTATTACATGTTCACAAGCGTCACCCGATCATACATATCAATACAGCAAATAAAGCTTGATTGTGTCTAGAAAGGTTCTGGTTCTGTAAGGGTGTGCAACCACTGACTGAAGTAGTCTATATTTATGCAAGAGTAATCTTATGTACCGTTCTCATTTGATAAGGTGACATTGTGGCAGCTAGTTGCATATGCCAAGTTCAGTGGTAAAGTAACTAAGTACAATTATGAGGTACTTTTACTTTACTGGAGGAGGTACATGTGTGGGTGGGTCAGCCTTGAAAGGTGAGACCCGACCTTGATAGAGTCATTTCATTTGATCTCTTATCTTAATTATCATAATGTGTCTAGGGTCCTTAACCTTAAAATGTCCTATTAATTATGGTCTCATATGGGCCTGTACTTTGTCATGGTAAAAGTACTCTGTACTCTTAGTCTCTCTGTCTACAAGCCAAGGTCAAAGACATGCTACAGCCCTTTCTGTGACAATCTATGTTATGAGAACACCATATCGGCGTTCTTTTCCACACTAATCCTTTCTTACAGCTGTCTTGCACCCATGTCACCAAATCTCCACTGACCAGTGACAGGTCAGAGATGTCAAACGTGTTTGACCCAGACATGGGGACGCTGTTGTCCAGAGATAAACTGTCACACAATCATCATCTATCATCATCTACCATCATCAGACGACGACGTAACCATCGCTCTCATCCAATCCGAGACGTCCACCTTCACCCGGAACCTCATCGATGTCACATCCTATGATGTCATATGTTTATGTTACTGGACAATGTTAAAAGCTCGTGCTTGCTCTGTTACACGACGGAGAGACGCGACCGATGCTGCGGACACCTGTGATATACTGTAACCTTCTAATGTCTCTCTGATCTGAATACAATCAATTGTTTCATTATACCCAATGGCTGCCTGTCTGAGTTTGGTTTTTTCCTTATTGTCTCCGTGCTACAAGTATCTGTACTTTGTGTGGGTCATGAGGTGAAATTAAATTCCAACAATTGGTCCTTCGAGCCGGATTTGAACCAGCGATTTAATTTCACCTCATGACCCACACAAAGTACAGATACTTGTAGCACGGAGACAATAAGGAAAAAACCAAACTCAGACAGGCAGCCATTGGGTATAATGAAACAATTGATTGTATTCAGATCAGAGAGACATTAGAAGGTTACAGTATATCACAGGTGTCCGCAGCATCGGTCGCGTCTCTCCGTCGTGTAACAGAGCAAGCACGAGCTTTTAACATTGTCCAGTAACATAAACATATGACATCATAGGATGTGACATCGATGAGGTTCCGGGTGAAGGTGGACGTCTCGGATTGGATGAGAGCGATGGTTACGTCGTCGTCTGATGATGGTAGATGATGATAGATGATGATTGTGTGACAGTTTATCTCTGGACAACAGCGTCCCCATGTCTGGGTCAAACACGTTTGACATCTCTGACCTGTCACTGGTCAGTGGAGATTTGGTGACATGGGTGCAAGACAGCTGTAAGAAAGGATTAGTGTGGAAAAGAACGCCGATATGGTGTTCTCATAACATAGATTGTCACAGAAAGGGCTGTAGCATGTCTTTGACCTTGGCTTGTAGACAGAGAGACTAAGAGTACAGAGTACTTTTACCATGACAAAGTACAGGCCCATATGAGACCATAATTAATAGGACATTTTAAGGTTAAGGACCCTAGACACATTATGATAATTAAGATAAGAGATCAAATGAAATGACTCTATCAAGCCTACATCTTATCATGATTTGGATAGGGTCAAAGGTCAAGCTGATCAGGTCTTACCTTGTGACATAATTCAAAATCAAATCACAGACAGGCAAAGATTTAAATGACTTAAGGCCAAAAATAAATGGTTAGTTATTAGATAACATACACATTTATACTTCTTCAAAAGGACTGTATAATTTATTAATTCAAATAGGAAGCAAAACAGGGCTATAGTTCATGAATTCCCAAGACACTCCACACGTTTCCACAAGTTTTCCCTTTGCAACTTTGCAAATAACTTTATTATAATTCAAAAAAAATCTCAGCTAATGTCACCGTCCCAAGCAAATCTTTTCAACATGTTTGGTTTAACTAAGACAGACAATTTTAGCACAGTTTAATGGCATGGCAGCAGAGAGATTGTAGGGAGGGACAACTCACCAGTCTGTAAGTTTTCATATTGAAATCTGACAAGAGACCTACGTCTCGGGTCATTGATTGTTTCTGTACACGTTCAGAAATAGAAAAGTTACCTTCCTCCTTGTGGAGCTGCAGTCCTTGTGCTTTATCAAGATACAAGTATTTAAAATGGAACGGGACACTTCTGTACTATGTAAATTTGTACATCACTTTACACTTTATTTTGGGAAAAAACTTACGTGATATCATCTTAAAACTCAAGAAATACTTCCTGATTGCATGTAGGCATGTGGGCCTCAAACATCTGTCTATCCAAGACACAAGTTGAAATCTGTAAGACAGAATGGAAATCAAATTTACTGTTGGGCATGACAGTAGCCTACAGTTGACTGTAGTATGAAACATAGTTTAAAACAGGTTTAGAACCAGATATAAAATTAAAGTTTAGCCCTGTATGTACAATTGTATGTACAATTAGCAGGTATTGTGACCTTATAGTTGTCCAGGAATTTGGATTTATGGGGTGGTTTACATTCTCGTTCTAAAATGAAACACAAAATGAAAATGAAACACAAAACACAGCAATTAAACATTAAATCAAATCATATTTAAATCAAATATTCATCAAACTCCCCTCTATTTGACACCCATATATCTATAATATAGTGTGTGTCAGATGATTTGTTGATGAGAAAGGGGATGAGAAAAAAAAAATAATAAAAAAAATTTAAATTAAAAAATTATAATTAAAACTTTTAAAATTAAAATATAACAATGAAAAATAAGGAATAAACATCTTTGTTCTGAAGAGTATATTGAAATGAGATAAGTACAGAAAAATAGCTTCTGAAAATTAGCAAATCTACAAGCTCATAAAAAATCTTAAGTTAAAATGATAAAATATTTTCAAAACTTTTAAAATAAATCAGAATGACTTTATAATAAACTTAATATTATAGTTAATGTTTCCCAATATTGATATGGAACAAGTTGAATCTTATTGTGGGTTAATTTAACTGATCTATGTTTTAAATGGACTTCAATAGTGACTCAGCTACAGGATTACGTTGCCATAGAAACGTGTCTAACATACCACTAACACTTCCTGCTGAAGGAATTATGGGAAATGGAGTCTCAGACCAGAAGGAATTATGGGAAATGGAGTTTTAAGAGACCAGAGTGACTTTGTTCTAACTGACTGGAGAATGACTAAAATTTTGACTAAAAATGGTTAGAAGTAGCGAGACAGACACACGCATTCATTCACGCATGCCTGCATATCACTCATACATAGATAGCAGGGAGAAAAAGATAAAGAGAGAAACTTTCCCTCCTTAGCTCCCTCGCTTGCCCGGACACACACCGTACGACAGCTTGCTGACCCATAGAGAGAGAGAGAGAGAGAGAGATAGAGAGAGAAACCGTTCATTAATATACACAGACATACAAACAAACATACCGAACATAGATATCTTCCAGCAACAAACTAATTTTTGGAATGAAAAAGATTTTAACCTGATTGGTTTACTTATTATTTTAAATTATATTCAAAATATTTTAAATAAATTAAAACTTATTTTTAAGGCAAATATAATTATACTGATGGTTCAATGAATTTAGAACAGTGTTAAAATATATATATATTTTAAACTTTTAAAACAAGCCTTCATAGTTATAGTGTGTGAATGTATTCTTCTGTGAGCATAGCCTACTTTGTTATTATACCAGCTCTGAACAAGAGAATGTAAACAGATAAGACATGGGAGAAGTGAGAGGCTGTAGGGAAGAGGGGTTTAAAACCTATTGTTAAAGCTTAATATATTAAATGGATGGATGATTTAACTACAGTGGTCAAAATAAAACAAACATATAAGACAACAGGCCCCCACCCGTCAAACAAAGCCCTCTCAGTGGAGTATCGGACGAATTGGTAGAACACGTGCAGGCCCCTACCCGTCCCTCTTAGTGGAGTATCGGACGAATTGGTAGAACAGGCCCCTACCCGTCCCTCAATGGAGTAATTTGGATTGAATAATTGGTGGATGGAGGGGTTGATTTAAGGATATATTCATGCAGGCACACAGACAAACCCCCAGCACCTAGTGTAAAACTAATATTAGATAAATTCACCCGCACCGAAAACCAAAGCGTGAAAAAGTGGTATTTCGAGGTACAAAAAAAATAAATCCATATATTTATATATATAGCCATGCATTGCTCGAACACCCAAGTTGAATTGTGGGTTATTCTAGACGCCTTGACATGCATATATATATAAATAAAGACAAATAACTGTAAGGAACAGCTGATAGTCAAACATCTGTGTAAAAAAAAACGTCGGGGTATCTCCGGTGGTCTCATAAACATATACAGAGACAAAGACAAACTATATAATGACCCAGGTAGATAAGAGAATTTATGAGACATTCAGGAATGTCCTCCCAGGAATATAAGGTGATAAAACATTTTTACTTGACTCACTCCCTAGCGGAGTTATGTTAAACAGTAATTTACAAACAGGCTGATAATTATGAGACACATGGTTCGGTAAAGACAATAAAGAAAAAGGTATACTCATCAGATCAAGGTTCACAGGGAGAAGTTACATGGATGTCCCAATCACTGGACCATGGTACAATAAAAAATAAAAATATATACTCATCAAATCTGATGTTGGTTCAGGGATCCCGACCCCGATGGCTGGACCATGTGGAATTTGAGACATGTCGAGGGTCCAGTCCAAAGGTCCAGCGATCGCGTCCAGGTCCAAAACAAAATAAATTGTGATACTGTTCAAAGTTAACCTTCATCTGAATAGAAGTGATAAGTCGTTACACCCAAGGCTGGTTCGTTTGATACGTATTAAAACATGGTCTGCCGGGGAAAGAGAGTCTGATAATAGCTCAGTTCCCCCCCGTACACCATATTTCAAACATATCCGGGCTCGATGGACCAATTGTTGGAATTTAATTTCACCTCATGACCCACACAAAGTACAGATACTTGTAGCACGGAGACAATAAGGAAAAAACCAAACTCAGACAGGCAGCCATTGGGTATAATGAAACAATTGATTGTATTCAGATCAGAGAGACATTAGAAGGTTACAGTATATCACAGGTGTCCGCAGCATCGGTCGCGTCTCTCCGTCGTGTAACAGAGCAAGCACGAGCTTTTAACATTGTCCAGTAACATAAACATATGACATCATAGGATGTGACATCGATGAGGTTCCGGGTGAAGGTGGACGTCTCGGATTGGATGAGAGCGATGGTTACGTCGTCGTCTGATGATGGTAGATGATGATAGATGATGATTGTGTGACAGTTTATCTCTGGACAACAGCGTCCCCATGTCTGGGTCAAACACGTTTGACATCTCTGACCTGTCACTGGTCAGTGGAGATTTGGTGACATGGGTGCAAGACAGCTGTAAGAAAGGATTAGTGTGGAAAAGAACGCCGATATGGTGTTCTCATAACATAGATTGTCACAGAAAGGGCTGTAGCATGTCTTTGACCTTGGCTTGTAGACAGAGAGACTAAGAGTACAGAGTACTTTTACCATGACAAAGTACAGGCCCATATGAGACCATAATTAATAGGACATTTTAAGGTTAAGGACCCTAGACACATTATGATAATTAAGATAAGAGATCAAATGAAATGACTCTATCAGACCTAGACAAACAATAGATCACACTTTGAGTCCCTGATTCGATTTGCAACTGTATGGGCCGGGAAGGGATGGATGTCTTGTGGCTTTGTTGTTCCCTGTGCCGTCCAGGTAAAACAAAGAGAATGCTAATTGTACCCCCCACCCCAGGCTAGGGCCAACAGTGTCAGTCACCTCTCTGAATCAACTCTCCTGTCTGTACAGGCCAAAGTAGACTTGTAATCATAGTAATTCTAACATATGGCGTAGATGTGTATGTTATGTTATGAAATATACAACACCAACTTTCAATACTTTCTACTCCACTACACCTAAGAGGCAAATATTGTACTTTTATCCCCTAAAACTTTAGTTACTAGTTACCTTGTAGATTGGGATTATTATTACAAAACACACACACACATTAACCCTATTTAAACTTTGGCTATTTTCAAAATATTTTTTATACATTTTGAAAACCTTCTGCATAATGAGTACTTTCTACTTTTGGTACTTTAAGTACGTTTAGATTACTCAAGTAAATTTTGAATTCCGGACGTTTACTTGTATAACAGGGTATTTCTACATTGCAGTATTGATATTTGTACTTAAAGTACAACATGTGAGTACTTTTTCCACCACTGGCCAAGTCGATTTACCTGGTGCCTGTAGTTGTACCAGCCATTGGAGCCAGCTACAATCACGACCCAGTTCTTCCCCTTGTCTGTCTGCTGTGACTGTGAGGGGAATGCAGCAGCCAGGCTCAGGCTCAGGCCCAGCAGGGCAACGATGGGAGAAAACATTCCCTCTTTCAGTGTTATTTCCTTACTGTAAGTGGGTGACAAACAATAACAACTGACAAGTTATCTCTTAGAACAATTCACGGCAACCTTTCCATATCTTTCAGTGCCAAATCCCCACCGAGTTGTTGTGTATTTTAGCTTTTTTTTTAGTTAACAAAGGAGTGACAATATAAACGGGGATTGTAAACATGTACACACATAAACACACAACCTAACTGGTCCAGTGTCACATGACAGACACGGCGATGATACTCCGTCTTTGGAACGCTAACGCTAGCTTTAGTAGTAGCATGTCAACCTCTAAAACCCCTGGATAACACCCGTAATAACAATGTAGTACAAATAAAATGAGAACACATTTATTTCATTTTTATTTACCTTCTGTTTTTACGGCGACAAGCTGAATGTATCGCTGTCCCAGTCCAATGGTCCGTTTATATAGGCGTGATGATGTCGGGAAAACAAGTGACTAGAGTTTACATGGAAAACCAATCCCATGGTTGAGGAGGCGGGACTTCAGCGTACTCTGTCATGTGATCAACCAATCCCATCGCCGAGGAGGCGAGGCTTCACTGTACTCCGTCATGTGATCAAGCAACTACACCACTGTTAAAAACAAATAAGGACTGTGCATATTCCTTTTGATTACTCATGTTTTTGCATATTATTGTTCGTCTTTAAATGTTTCGATGAATTGAATACACATGGACCCCAATGGAAACAAACCATAGGCTTGCTTGGGTTATCTTTATGAAACTGTACCTCTGTGCTTTTTTTTGCAAACTGTTGCTAAAGTATTCAATCAAAAAATTAAATATTTTAAAGCACTGTGGTTCAAGGACCCCCATTACTCAAAAAAGTGTACAAATGGAAACAAATGGGCCGTTCCAGTTGTACACCGAATCTCAAGAGTTCTAGAAGTGTAATGCTGTGTTCACACCAAAGGAAGCTGGACATTTAAAAAAAGCTGATTTGCATAGAGATAAAAATAAAAGATAAAATAAAAGCCAATTCATTGTTCAGCTTCCCTTTGGTGTGAACACAGTATAAGGGTAATTTGGAACCCCCTTTGAGAACCACTTTTCTACCAAGACATTCTGCTCAAGCTGTATAAGAAGTTTGGATGTAAAAAGACAAATGATTTTGGGGGTTTGATACTGGAAAGGCATTAATGCAATCAATTTAGTAAAAAACAACATACTATTCATTAAGATCCCAACATAAATAGGAATAATGTTACACTGCATTTTTGCAGTGTGTTACACAATTCCTTATATTGTAGGTAGGTAGGTACAAAAAAGACAAGTCAGTCATGTGCTTAACTAAACCACGCACATCTTGTAAAATAATAAGCTTTGTCACAAGATCAAGAGTTGCTTATTCAGGGAAACTCATAAAGCATGTCTAAGCAGAGCGGTAGCCAACACCAAGTGTCCCTGCTGATGTGTGAGTCACTTGAGTTTGATAGTGCACATACAGTGGTGGGAAGTAACCAAGTAGCCTACATTTACTTAAGTACATTACTTAAGTACAATTTTGAGGTATACTTGATTATGTCAATTGTTCGATACGTACTTCTACCTCACTACATCTCGGAGGTGAATATTATACTTATTACATTTGAAAACTTGAGGTACTAGTTAGGCTACTTGCAGATTTATATTATTACAAAACATACATTAACCACTTAAGGCCACATTTTTATTTCAGCTATTCGAAAATGGCTGATCCAGAAGCTCGTCGCGATGCAACGTGTGAAAAAGACAAATTGTGAAAAATTTTAGTAGGTCTACTTTTATTTTGGTACTGTAATTATATTTTTTATGCCAATACGTTTGTACTTTTACTCAAGTAAAGTTTTTAATACAGGACATTTACTTGTAACAGTATTTCTACATTATGGTATTGCTACTTTTACTTAACAATTCAGAGTACTTTTTCCACCACTGATCACATACAGTACATGCTTATGCACCACTACCATTCTTGTGTGTACTCTCATTTTGAAGGCATTTCTGCTTTAGTTGACAGCAACGTGGTGATTGAAGAGGACTGTACGACTTGCGTAAAAAGGCACACAAACCTAGTGACTAGGACTTTCTTAAGTTGCTCGTTTCCTTTTTGCTAAAATCATTTTGAAAAACAATAAAATGTATAAAACTGTCATCATTCCAGGCTCTTTAAAGAGGTTTGCCATAATTCAAACAGTTTTATTTCTCTGTATAGAAAATAATTAAGTTAAATAAGGGAACAGTCCATCAAAAAAATTCGGCATCTCGTTTTCAACCGATGGTCCTTGATACATTAACCTTTGTCCCATAAATGAAAAGAAACAGGTAACAAAGTGTAAATACCATGTTCACAGTAATAAATATTCAAAACAAAATCTTTTGTACATTGACATAATATATATATTCATATATATATATATATATAGAATCATATACAGTAAAAAGTTATTTTCAAGTTTATCAAACAAAACAGTAAAAACTAAAATGGCTGAACATTTTACAATGATTGCATTTTTTTCATTCCCAAGGCATCAGTAACCAAGGCAACCATTCAGATTCTGTAATAAATAAAGATGTGATATTATCTCAAGATTTTAGTGCATCGCTGTAAATAAAAAAGAAATTATAGTGCAAGTTCTTTTTTTCCTTCTCCTCGCAACATAATCTTGCTAATTTCCAAACTAATTAAAGAGGAATGACAACAGCAACAACAACAACAAAAAGTATGTTGAGTACAGCACCGGCAAAGTCTTTTCCACATCAGCCTCTTCTAAATCACAAGTTCTTCTGTTGTCATGGCAGCAAATTTCTTTAAATAAAATAAAAATGTGTATGAAACCATGGCCATTATTCAATACCAGGCTTTTTTTGGCAAAGTATTTAGAGGCAAAACAAAACATAAAAATTATATATTTCCATACATTCATAACACTCATTTGTCAGAATTACAAATCAAACCTGCATTAGTTTACACACACACACACACACACACACGCACGCGCACGCACGCACTCACGCATCTGATGACAACATATTTCTATGAAATGCATAGAAAATAATTACCAGTAGCTATAATTAACTTAATAGGGTTATTAATGGTCATGCAGCATTTCTGAGCGACGCGAAGCAAGGCAGATACTGTAAAATGCATGTAGTCATAGTAAAGGATGTTGAATGAAAGTGTACTCTGCCTCCGCTTGCACTTAATTTCCCTGGCTTCCTGTTCCCCCTCAGCAATAAGGAACGGGGGAGGTGGGGAGAACTCCCGTTTTCCCTGTTTGTCCGCAGGCTCCTTGCGTTCTTGGGGAGAGCCAGTAAAGCTCTGGCTTTAGTTTCTTTTTTCCTCGAAAGGTGTGTGTGTGTGTTTGTGATGTGCTTGCTTGGCTCACACCTCCGCGCCCAATTCAATGACCCCAGTCTCGATGATGGGAACTAGCTTATCTTCCACCTGTACCAGCAGGATGGTCTTGTCGATATGGGACCGATTGGCTGGTTCGCGGCTACAAGGCACCCACCGGTGAATCACCTGCCAAAGAGCACTAGTTGTAAGTTTCAGATCATATTAGATTTGCATAGAGAGAGGGCCATTTAATAAAAGGAAATATACAGAACAAACAGGTTTAATGACTGATATAGTATGTGCTAAATAGGTCAATGAAATCTGCAAGTCAAACTCTTCAAGAAAACGTATCAAAATCAAAATGCATCATTAAAATGTAGACGTTATATGAATATATGGTACTGTATGATTGTATGTTGATGCACATCTTTATATTCAAATTGGCTTAAGGGAGGACGGGCAGGAGGACCACGTCCAGTGGTGTAGTGTTGATTTTAAATGGGGGGACCCTTTTTTACGACATCACGTGCCCGTGAATGCGCACAGGCACACTCCGACCAGCATTAGCCTATGAAATATGTTTCATTAATTTTTGTTTAGGTTTATGTGTGCAGAAGTAGTTTAATTTTGTTTTTTATTTTGTTTTAGTTTTCTTTGTAACTTTTCCAAAGAAGGTCTTGATTTATAGAACCTAAGAAAGAAAGGTAGGAAAGAATGGAGAGACCAGACGGGGTTGTGCATCTGATGGGGTGTGAAGTGCCTTAAACTGCTGGCTATTGTTTTCCTATAGCCTACCAACAATTAATCTACAGACGCTACTAGCTACTACAGAGGTATAAGCTATCACACCTGACCTACTGTTATGCAAAGTAGCCAGGTGGGAACTTGGCGCACGAATCGAGTGGAACGCAGTCATCATGTTTACGTACGTGCACATGAAAAACTGGTGGGACAGCGTGGTACGCGTTCAATGACCAATGCAACACAGACCACGTCTTCACACTCATGTCACTATGACTCAGCCATAACCATCCATATAAGGAGTTCCCAATGCAGCTACGCCCACATATGGAGTGTGTTGTCTAACCTCAATGTGTTGTCGTGGCAGTGGCATCAGGCGCAAAAACATTCAGTCAGCTCCATATATGGGCAAAAAAGGGTCATGCTCATATATGGGCATATACTTGAAACTTGAGGTCCCCAAGTCAAGTTTAAAGACCAGAGGTGACAGCCTTTTCAGTCGTAGCCCCCATATTATGGAAATCGCTTCTCTCCCACATCAAACTGGCCCATCCATCGAGACTTTTAAATCTCGCCTTAAGTCCCACCTTTAACCTTGGCTTTCGATCCCTTTTGAGAATTTCTATGGTGCATATTTTGTTTCACTGTCTGCTGAAGCTGCTGCGTCTTGTATTTTCAGTGATTAGTCTCCTTTTGTTGTTTATTTTGTTTCTTATTTTGCTGGATGCTTTGCTGAAAGCATCAACCGATGATGAAAAGTACTAATTTATCCAAAGAGTAAGATGAAAGGCCGCAGACAAATTCAGTACAAATCTAAGGCATTGAAATTACCTAACCACAACATCTCCCATAACACATATGGCAAATGCCTGGTGCCACCGGTGCACATAAATCACTGTCACGGCGTGTTGCATTGGTTGTTTTCCTCATGTAGGACAGGAGTGTTGGCAGTTCTCAGTTGTTTAATCAAACAAACTAAATAATAACGCACTGATAACAAATGTCATGAAATCCAAGGAATCTCAGGAATGTTTTTAGGGAGCATGCCATGCTTCAGTGGGGACAGTCAATCACGTGATTTCCTACTGTAGTTTTCCAAAGTTACTTCTGGGTACCGTAGCAAAATTAATTAAATTCTCCCCAAACACCTTATATTATATTATTATATTATTATCATATAAAATATAGTTAAACGACCCAGAGCCACCTCCCTGACAGAATCGTCCGACTCGTGTTATTTATTTTTGGAACACAGTTCTTATATTACGTGATTTATAAAAAAAATAGATTTTGAATGGGAAAAACAAGTGGATTGATCAGTCAGGAATTGCTGGCCTAATAACTTACATGTCCTTCCATGCCCTCTAGGGGGCTCCAGTCTCTCCAGCATGTGCGCCCTGCCCTCAGTCTCAACGACTCATCCGGCCACTGCAGCTCCTTCCTCTTGGACAGGTTGATGGTCTCCAGCACCTGACTTATGTCCACAATCTAAGGGTGGAATCACATTACATCTTTCCAATCGTGTCCAATGATTTAGAATAGTATAGTTTATTATGATGTCAGACATTCACAGGGAAGCCACGGTATTATAAGAATCTGTCTTGTTTTCTCCTTTTTCACCGTTTTATCATCATACTACTAAACCAGTGGTTCTCATAGTCGGGTCCGGGGACCCCCAGGGGTAATTTCAAGGGGTTCCAGGGGGTCCCAAGCTAAGTGATTGATAGTTAGGAATCAAATGGACTCTTACAACTCAGAGAGAGCACAAATGGGACCAAACGGACCGTTTGATTCCATTTGTGTATTCTCAGAGTTATGGGGGTCGATCGCCTTAACGCAAACCTTGAAATTAAAAAGTTTGAGAACCACTGATATAAACAAACTCAATCAAACTCAATCCTCACAGAGAGCCAACAGAGATCCGTATCCAGTCCCGTTTCTCAGAACCAGCAACCCTCACACACCTGCACTCTGTAGGAGATGTCATCCCTGCGCACGGTGGAAATGGCAGGGTTGTGTTGGTGTGGGTGTAGGGGGTGGTTGTGATGGTGGTGGGGGTGCTGGCTTAGTGGGTCGGCCACCACATTGCTGCACAGTCCGTCGTTGCCCAGGAGGCCCACCAGCGTGTGGCGCTTACAGGGCGGGATGCTGTGACTGGAGAGGGAGGCGGACGGCCCCGCCGGGTCGGAAGTGGAGCCCAGCCGGAGCTGCAGGGAGGTGGGCAGCGTGCGCAGGGACAGCTGGCTGGTGGAGGAGCGGCGGCAGGGCTCCAGGCCTGTGGCAGAGGTGCGCAGGGAGGAGTGACGGCTGCTGCTGTAGCGGTAGGACGACGACTGGCTGGCCACCGAGGCCCGGGCCGGTGAGTGGCGGACCAGACCGGACTGGACTGACTGGGAACTCTGACTGGTGCCTGGGAGACACAGAGGATGGCAGAGCCAGACAAAATTACATTGTTATTATTATTACTATTATTACACAGTAGCAGCATTAGTATGAGCAGTGGTAATAGTTGAAGTAGTAACAGAGAGGTAGGACAGAAGTCAGAACCAGAAATGCAGTTAAGAACATGTAACAAGTCCCCAGGACTTTTTTGTGTTATCCCTTTAGCCTACACTTCTTACTGTACCACAGTACTGTTTACATTTCTGTCTAATAAAGTAATCAATTTGTGTTATTATACATGCTTATTCCAAAGAATCAACATTTTTATTATTACATAATGCAACATGCTCACCCAGAGAGTGTGGTTGGTAGGAGTGGGTAGCAGCAGGCCCAGACATTCCACCCTGAGAACCTGAGCTCTGCTGAGAGTCACTGACCCCTGTCCCATTCCCACTGCCACAGGACAGGCCTCCTGCATCAGAGTCCTCGATGTTCCCTCCACTGTTACACCCTGCACCACAGCCCTTCCTTAACCTAGACACACAGCAGCACAAAGGAGACAATGAGGAGAATATCAAGTGAATTAGCAGACAAATTTGGAATAACCATAAAACAAATGGATATGTTAGATAAACTTTGCATGCCGCCAATAGGCCAAAGAAGTACCTCCACTCTCTCCCTTTCTGTACACACACACACACACACACACACACACACACACACACACACACACACACACACACACACACACACACACACACACACACACACACACACACACACACACACACACACACACACACACACACACACACACACACACACACACACACACACACACACACACACACACACACACACACACACACACTTATTTATTTCTGTGACTCAATTGCTATTTGACATAAAGTAAAACTTGAACCACTTGCTGACCCTCCTATGCCAAGGGATCTGAATTTGTTAACTTTCTGTATGGGCACCCTTGGGGACCCTTCCTCTGACAGTGGCAATGTCATAC
The DNA here is from genome assembly GCF_963280865.1 of Gymnoscopelus braueri. NCBI lineage: Eukaryota > Metazoa > Chordata > Actinopteri > Myctophiformes > Myctophidae > Gymnoscopelus > Gymnoscopelus braueri. The sequence goes on along the minus strand of NC_137621.1, from coordinate 32,991,828 downwards.
TCTACATATTGAGCTACATGACAAAGTAACAGACTGAGATGATAACGTGGGTGTAAATTGAACTGAGGATGATGCATAAGGTGAGCAGTGAGTGAGTGCAATATGTGCTTTACCAAATAAATAACCCAGCACTACAAACCTGTGCCAGGTGCTGACAACAAAGTTTCGGATGTTTCCAATACTGATGGGCCCCCCCAGGATGTGTCCGAGCTGTGGGTGGGAGTTGCAGTAGGAGGTGGTCAGAGGAGACACGTAGATGGGGTATCCGATGGGCTGGTCACACGAGGAGTTGATCATGTTGCGCAGGGCCTGCTTGGCGTTCTGGATGCTGCCACGCTCTGGGTTCCTGTTTCTCAGGAAGACTAGCTCCTGCTGCTGACCGGCCCAAAGGCCTCGGACACATTCTTTATTGACCTGAAGGTCAAGGAGAGAAACAACGTTTGGGTTATTATTATTATTATTATTATATTGGCCTAGTTCAATTTATGTACTGTAACACTCCGTCGGGTGGGGTGGGGTCTGACATCGATATGTTCCTGCGTCATGAAGACAAATCAATTTACTTGTGTATCTTTATTTCCCCCCGTGTGATGACATTGTAGGATTTCTTTCACTACAGTGCTGCTACTTGCAGGGCCTTTTCCAAGGATACTTACTATCCTTTTCCCTTGTCCTCTCTCAGTATTTCAAATCACAAACATCTGTGCCTGCCTCGTGCCCCTGACTAGACTGCCTTTAAGCCTCTACACTGGCCTGATGTCAGGTTCAGTCATGTGTGTGAATGTTGAAACCATTACTTTCTGCTATATTTTAGCTTCTGCCTCACTCTGTTTGCTGCAGGTCTTCAGTAAGTCCCAAGTGAGACAATACACACGACACATACACAGACAAAATATTTAAAAATAATATGCAATACACATTAAAATATAAAGGAGGATTCAGCAAGGGCTGGAGAGTCTTGTATATTAAAACTACTAAGGTTTATGACTTCATAGAATAAATGATGAGGACTTGACTTTGGACTGAGGTTGGTTGTACATCACCTGCTATACTTACTGTACCAAGACCATCTGTTTACATTGAATCATGAAGTTATGGGTAAAGTTCCTGCCCATCCCCGTGGAGACTAGGGGTTCAGCAGACCCTCTTATACACAAAACTAAAAGTAAAAATTACCTGAATGCATCTGTGTGGAGTGTGTGCTCAAAAACGGTTTCATTTGATTCATACTGGAGTTTCTCAGGCGTTGCCTTTTGAGTTGATTTGTCTCATTTATCAATTCTACTTTTCATTGCCGCTGTATTCACCATTACTGAAACAACCAAATGCCCCATTGGAGATTACGAACAGAGTTTGATCTGATCTTTGACGATGTCGTACCTTGATGACTCGGAAGCTGAGGTACCGGCGGTTGAGCATGATGATCTTGTACTCGTTGGTTCCCTCGTCCAGAACGTGCCGCAGGGCCAGGAGTGATGCCGAGTTTGAGAGCACAGCACTCCTCCAGGCTGGGTCGCCCTCGTGGGCAATGACCAGGTTCTGCTGGTGGGTGGAGATGGCCTCGAACAGCACTGCCGGCTCGTCATACTCGTCTGGGGATGTGAAGTGGTCCTGGCAGAAAGAGGACACATAGTGAGCTTTTTGAAAATGTTATACATTGTATGCCATTTCTTTAACTATGCTAGACATCCAGCACAATTATAAAGAATAAAGATTGATAAATTAAAATATTATTCAATGTACATTTTAAATGCTCTGATAATATTTCATTGCATTAATATGGTTTCAATGAACAGTGAACAATGTAATTAATTATAAGTAAGATTTATTTTCTCCCTTTTTTCCCCTCCTTTTTTGTAATCAATTCTGATTACAGGCCCTCACAGGCCCTCATTGGAAACAAGACCGCAAGGACTTTCATGAACGGACCTGTTAAAGGAATTATCCTTATATCACCTTTCATAAATAATAACACATTTGTGCAAGTATAGCACCATTGATCTGGGAAATTGAGTATTTTGTTTGGACTCAAATCAACAGTGAAAATAACCACTTTCTTTTCGGAAGCAGACAGTGTTTCCATCATTGTCAATAACTGTCGGTATTTCCCCGTAGTCCCAAATGAAACACATTAAGTTCAAGAAGATACCACTCTAATGGTCAAATATAACAAACTTCCCAACCTCCAATTCCACAAACATGTATCCTTCTTCCATTACGTTCTGAACTGATGGTTTTTGGAAATCAATTCTCTATTTTCTTCTCTTTTTTTTAACCATTACTACTGCAAATGCACTAACGTTATCTGCTAAACCCGTTATAAATAAGCTAGCTAAAGACAGGGGACATGTTGTGGTGCAAGATTGCAGCCAAATGTTAGCAGCTTGACTGGGTCAAACCAGAAACAGGAAATGTTGCATTTAATAGGCTCTTGAACAGGATAACATATAATCCTACTGGAGAATACAAAGCAAATGCACATTTTTATATTAAACACCAGATGTTTTAAATATATATATTATTATTGATCAAAGGGCCACATTTTAGCCTATTTTTATCATTCCTTTTTACTTTCTATTGTTATGCACACTGTTGAGGAAGTACAAAGATTTCACTGCTTTCAGAGCCTCACCTGGTGGAGCTTTAGTGACATTCTGATTCCAGGCACCACAACTTTCCTCAGGAGCTCCATGTCAGCGAAGATCCACTCATCTCTGACTGAAGAAATGCGGAAGTCGCCCTTGAATAATGCATGTAATCCATACAAGAAAGACTCCAGATTGCTGCGGTAAAGAGAGAGGACATGTGGTCATGAATAAAGATCCTATTTGTCCAGATAAAACACACTGTCTGAAATGTACAACATCTTGCAAAGTAAAGAAAGTGTCTTATTATGTAATCCTCTTCTCTTATATGTACTGTAATGCTCTTTTAATCATACCAGCTAATCCACAAACAAGAGGCATGCACAATAAATATTGGATCAGTTGGAAACATATTGTCATGTGTCAAGGGTGTTTGAGTAGTTGAAAAACAAATGCTATCATGCAACAGTCATGATAATGAGGGCTGTTAAATCGGTGGTTCTCAAAGTGGGTACATGGACCCCCAGGGGTCCTTGAGGGGGTTCCAGGGGGTCCCCAGCTAAATGATTGATAGTTAGGAACCAAATTGTCCCTTAAAAAGGTCTGTATCTTAGAGCTATGTACAGAGTTTGTACACTCTCAGAGTTATGGGGGTCTGTGGCCTAATGCAGTGGTTCCAAAACTTTTTAGCCCGTGACCCAAAAGAGAAATTCTCCCCAGGACCCAAACAAGTGAAAATAGCAAATCTACAAGCTTGTAGATCGGCTATTTTCACTTCCGCTTAAGTCACTAGTGGAATTTATTCTAATTGTTTTAATTTTATTCATTTGAAAAAATTGTTGAATTTATTTTGAATGTATGAAAAATAAATAAATACATTGGGAAATCTTTTGAAATAAAAATAGCAATACAAAATAAACAAAAAAAAGGAGGGATATTTCCTCGCAACCCACAAAAAAATCGGTCCACGACCCACACATGGGTCCGGACCCAGTGTTTGGGAAAAAGTGGCCAAATGCATACCAAAATGGAGGTCCTTGAAATTAAAAAAGTTGAGTGAGAACTACTGTGTTAAATAACCTGGACATGTGGTGTGCAGCTGTCCCCAGGGCTCTCCTCCCCAACACACACAGGCCAAAGCACAGCAACACCAGGGCTGAGTCCTTGTCACTTTCCAGTGGCTGGAAGCAAAGGAGAGAAACAATGTTCAACAGCTATGAAAGAATCACATCAGAACTAGAGCTGCAACTATCGATTTTGTTCTTACCGATTATTCCATCGATCACTTTTTCGATTAATCGAGAAGCATGTTTTTTGGAGAATGTCTTTACATTTCTTGTCTTCTCTTTGTGAGCTTGTAGATCTGTTATTTTCATTTTTTTAATAAATTGATTATTTTAACGATTATTTTTGTCAGATTAACTGGCGCACCCCTTAGTCAAAACATTTTCAGCATAAGATAAAAGAAAGAATGAAAAATGTTTAGCTGTTGCTCTTATGCAGATCAACATCAAGTCTTGCTCAAGCACTCTTCAATGCAACATACAATTGCAAGGCTAAAACCTTAGACTTTGCGTTTTACTGACAACCAGGGTGCCATGCTGCAAACCATAAAGTCTGGTCATTATGTGATATATTACAACATTAAAGTCAAAGGTTAAATGTTACATTTTAAAACAGAATGAGGAAGCGCTGCCTGGGTTCAGTCAGAGTGGCGTTTGCAAACAGGTGCTCTTCAGTGAAACAGGTAGGTATACATAGAAGCAAAAGAAAACGAATTTCTGCTTGTGGTGAAGCAGACTGTAGGGAAAAAGGTACTGAGGCACGCCGTCTTCAGGTGAAAATTTTATCATATTTATTTGAGCAAGGCAACAGGATGACCGACGCGTTTCGACACTCACTTCAACAGGGTCAAATGTTACTCAGCAGCAACCCTACCTTGTCCCTTTGAGAATTGCAGTATTGAATCCAGCTCAGATAGACTCCACAGAAGCTGTCCCTGGAGATGCCAGCCAAACGGTGGTCGTAGTCTTCGTCGATGTTGGGGTTAAAGGTGGGGTCCAGGTCTACGTAGTTCCTCTCTCCACAGCCCCGCAGGCCATCTTTCATGGTCTCATTGGCCAACCACTCCTCTAGCTTGGGGGAGGCGATGACATAGTAGATGATGCCCTGACACCAGGAAGGAACAGTGGAATGCAGGTTTTAGAAGACAGCTTCTGATTGGCTCATTTGTGTGTCATTGTATGTCACGTTAATGTTTACATCTGGTGCAACATTTGTGTGGTATGTTGGAAACGTACATGAAATTATGATATAAAAAGTATTCTTCCAAAATGAAATATCCCCAGAAAGTATAAAACACAAAAAGATTGATGTACTTATGGGGCTTACTGCTACTGCACTGATCAGTCCAGCGGTATTAGCTAAATTAGCTCCGAACACACAGACCGACCCGATTATAGACTGAACTAGCCTCTTGCAGAGCCATACCATAAAAAGTCACCTGTACTTAAAAAGGGATTGAGAGCACTTGATATTTATTAAAAGGTAGAAGACCACTTAATTACAAATTGGATTCTCCAATGTAAGTTAAACTCTAAGTTGAACTCCCATCATTATGTGGAAATGGCTCTACTCCACTAACCTTGACGTAGTAAGTGGTCAGGATTCGTCGGAGGTCAAACACTTGCAGCATGGAAGCGGCACTGTTGTCTGTGATGCTGTAGCCCTCCAACACATATTTGGTGACCAGCACCTCCCAGGCCAGCCAGCGCTGGCCGAAGGCAGAATTGAAGGACAAGACGTGGGGCAGGTGGCCCGGTTCACAGCAGCAGCAGCCCTCGTCCTCCTCAACGCCCTCGGTGATGGCCTCCACCTCCCTCTGCTGGCAGTACGTCCCTGGGAAAAGAAACAATCCGCAGGAATATGAGATGGTGGAAAGCAGCTATTAGTTATTCTTCTTTTTATTTCTATGTGACAGTTAAGATTGTTAGGTTGCTGACAGAATTTGAACTGGCAAACATAACCCAATTCATGGTGAAACAAGCATTTTCACTTATAGGCAGAGAGAGAGAGGTGACATTCAAAACAAGATGCCAGGAGTCGGATTTGAACCCGGGACCTTTCAAATCACAAGGAGTGAGTGACTGAATTTCCCCCACGTGATCAATAAAAAGGTCCATCTATCTAAGGAGCATGTGGTAAAACTGTCTGAGCCACCATGCACCCCATGGAAGGTCATAAAGCACACCTACAGTACATGCAGTATTGCTTGTAAGCAAACGTTGCATAATCAGCAGCAGTCAGTACTGCTGAGTCAGTGTAGCACGTCTTTAGAGCACTTCCCAAAACTATATAACTTGAGGAACCGAGTATGACAGGGCTACACTTCTCCATTGACCTCAATGGACACGGCCGCCCTATTACTTTGAATGGTGTCCAAAAGACCAATAGTATTTTGCAATTTTGTTTTGTTTTTACCCTGCTTTGAGTATCAGATTGAGTGTGATTAACCAGATACTATTTTTCAGATACTGCTTTGCATTGTTCTGCAGTATGAGGCAAACCCCATCCACCTGGTGTAATAAACTGGTCAGATTCAAATGCATTTGTAAAATGCACATACTTATTGACCCATATGCAGTGCTGTATGTTGATACAACCCTATGTATTTCTCCTCCTACTATAACTATATAAGTGGGCATGAATCTTAAGTGCTTTAGGGTAAAGGTTTAGTTTGCATAGCCCCAGTGAGAATCCACCTTTCATGTATGACATTCTCCCTGCTGCTCTACAAAGGGCATGGTGCTCTCCTCCTTACCTCTGAACTCCAGTCCGCGGAGCTGGAAGGTGACCAGGCCGTTGCCGATCTCCACCAGGTGCACCAGGGCGTTCAGGTAGTCGGAGGCCAGGATGAAGCAGTCTCCAGTGCCAAAGTTCCCCCAGCGCCCCAACAGCAGGTCCCCACACAGGCTGTGCTGCAGGGAGCGTGTCAGATGCTCGTAGAAGATGGAGTTCAAGTTGTTGTCATCTGAGCCTAGGTAGGGACAGAAGTTTTTTTTCTCCCCTTTTCTTTTACAAAAGAACAGAATACAGACCACCATATCGTCGCTGTCGGGCAGAAACCCTGTCTCCATATTCAAGTTTTTTCTTAAATGAATGCCCATAATAAAGAAAAACATCACATGGATGTTTCTTAAATGAATGCCCTACTTCTTTATACAAGAGTGTTGCACAAAAGTAGCAAATATAGTCAATCTACAAACTCACAACGCGTTGTGAGCTTGTAGAGCTGCTATTTTAGATTGTTTTTTAAGTGAATCTGTCTGTGGGTTTTATAAATATTTAACCAATGAAAAGTATTAACACGAGCTTATCTAAATAGTAACTACATTGCATCCATTGGAACACAGGTTATTTTGTCCTGAAAATACAAGGCTTCCACCCGACAGTGACAATATGTAATATTTTAACAGTTCACACAATAACTGAATGGAATGCACTAAATCAATTAATATTAATTTGATGAATCTCTACGTAGGTGGTCGCCCTAGTTTAATAGCATGTGGGATATTGTGCATTACATCTTGTTTATGGATCAGTTAAAAAGCTAGGACAAAAATATGTAGCCATTATGACGTACCTGGGTTTCTGTCCAGCTGAGAGGCCAGCCGTGTGTTAGAGTGGTCAACTCTCTTGGTGCTACAACCCAAAACACATTTTGTTAAATTGAAGTGCTAATTACAACTAAGCACTTACTGAAGTCACATTATTTTAGGAGCATAGTAATTAGAAGGGGATTAAACAGAAGCTATTTGGGAGTTAAAAGAATTATAGGGAATTAAAATAATTACGGTAATAATAGGATAGGATTCAATTGGCCTTACTTGTAGTCTCTCTCCCAGAACTTGACAGGGCGAACGTAGGAAGTGATGAAAATGGCACTGCCGAGGAAGGGGTTGAGAGGAGTGGAGAAGATTGCTGACACTATGGCCTGGACAAACAGCATGGCAGAGTCTGATAGGGCTTGGTGTTAAGGATTACTTTGAAAAATACATATAAACTGCACATTTTATCCTGTCATGTCAAAGTTATTCAAATAAAATACTATGAAATTAACTATCACTGAACATGGGTCATCAGGTTAATAATGGGTTGCAGCTACACAAGCTTAAGCCTGATTGATATTTTGTTGCGCGCCAGTGAAAATAGATGATATACAAGGTTGACAACAAAGTATAAATCATTACAGTCTGTTTTACAGTGGTGACATTTATGTGAAAGGTGGCACGGGAGAGATTGTGACCGGTAAACAAAGATAAAACAGTAGATGTTTCAATTTGGTTCACTGACTGCGTCAATGGGTGTATAACATGGTTGAGTGGCGTGTGTTCCTAGCTTATTTCCAATCAAGAAATCTAATCAAATCATATTTCACCAGTGCTCTATGTCAGCCTAAAAATGCCGTGGCCATCTATCATCGTGAAATGATGAAAGGATACGAGGCACAGCAAAGGGTTGAGCGAAGGCATGGAAGGCTGAACCCCAAGTGATCTGCCAGGGAGCGATGTAGGTGTAGATGAAACGCAGCTTGTAGAACAGCTCCCACAGCTGTAGACAACCACAGGACATCACACATCAGAAAAGCAGCCATATGATGTCATCATAAACAAAATATATGGTTGTGTGTCTAAATACCCCCCACACTATAAACAGACATACAACCTTTGTGCCACTACAGAGAATATGAACACATATCCTTTTCAACACTACATACATTACTAGTATATAAAATGTTCTCCTCTTACGTTTTGTTTATTATTCTGATCACTGTCCTTGTGTGTTTTGCTCCATTGTTACATTGATGTCTTTGATGTTCAACTCTGACACACAGTAATGAGTGTTTAGAAAAGCTTGAACACACTATATACTACTTTTTATTTGATTGTTGCGAGTGATCATGTGTATTTTATTGTAGTGTACTGTATTTTTATGATCATGAAAGCTGTATATTTTAATTACACTGTGCACTGTTGAGCCATACTAGGGACACGAGTTGAAAATTAGCCATAGCAACAGTATAAACTGACAGCACATCAGCTTCATTCTCTGTATTGGAACTGTGAGGGCTTGATATACTTTGCTGCACATGTCATGCGTCATGCACAGAATATAGCAGATCTACAAGCTCACAATACTTTGCGTCGTGACGCGTTGTGAGCTTGTATATCGGCTATTTTCTGTGTAGGACGTTGGCACGCAACTGAGCATACAGCCGGTTTTACATTGCATCGGCCCCATCAAATGCAAAAAAAAAAGTTTACGCTCTCAGGCAGAAACCTATTATATACAAAAGCGTAACCTTTCAGGAAATGAAAAAATAATTCCAATGGACCGAATATAAATATTATTCAGTCACAAGCTGTTGTTAGTTAAACATTTATAAAACCCACAGACACACTTAACCACAAAATCTGCCTACTATTACGCATCACTCATGTACAACGAAGCAGGGCATTAACTTACGAAAAAAAACATAGAAAGTTGAAATAAGGAGATACAAGGACAGCGACGATAAGAAGAACAGAAAACTAATATGCATGTCGTATGTCTGACCTTGCTGAAGACTATGGACATGAGGAAGAGGTCGAGCAGCAGGGTCTCAGAGAGGTGGCGGTAGTCGAAGGTGAAGAAGAGGATGGTGAACAGTACAGTGACGTACTGGTAGGTGGGGCTGCTGTAGGACGATCGAAGGAGCTTCAGTCCTGCTACTGTGATCATCAGAGCCCCCACCCTGCACAAATGAGCACATGCATTCGTTAGGTTTCTCCACCAAGTTATACAGTCTTTCCTTTAATGCGCAGGGGTCTTCAACAGGGTGTACGGGACCCCTAGGGGGTCCTCAGAGTTACTACAAGGGGGCCGGCAAATCTTTGTGTTATGTGATTTTTTTTTTTTTTTACATTGACCACTTGAACCCTAGCATCCCTATTCTGAAGAGAACTTTGGCCAAAAATAGCAGATCTACAAGCTCACAACGCCTTGCGCTGCGAGGTGTTGTGAGCTTGTAGATCGGCTATTTTTGGCCAAGAGGTATAGGGGGAAAAAAGAGCAGACCAAGTAAAAAAAAAAGTTTAATCTGAAACACATTTTTATACAATATAGAGGGGGTCCCTGCTTCAGCTCACTCTCAGCTCAGGGGTCCTTGGCCTGAAAAATATTGAAGACCCCTGCTTTAATGTATCACCCGTCTGTACATCTGACTATACACTATATGAATATATTATTACTGTATACTATTTATGTATATATGACTGTAAATGATATATCCATATCTGACCATATATGAATATATTATTTACTATATCTGACTGTATAATAATATACACCAGATTTTTTTTTAAAGTAACACAAAGATTATACAACCATGAGGGAAAGCAGTACAAATCCTCACTCTGTGTCAAGTTTCTTTGGGCTGGCGAGCTGTCTGGCACTGCCACTCATCTCATTAAGGATGACGAGCGGATACAGAACATTCTTCTCAACAAACAGCAGCCACACATGGAGCTTCTCAAACCACATCACATGGGCCGCATCTGGAGCAAGACACAAAATTAATTACAGAAACATAACTACAGTAGACTCACCGACAGACATGTTTCACTGGGATGTTCTATATCGTTGCTGTGGGGCAGCAACGTTTTCCGTTTTTCCGAAAATTATTTAAATTAATTCATAATAAAGATAATTATTCCATGGAGGATAATGGGGTGTTATTGTAGCAGCATTATAAAAAACATTATAAAAACAGTACAATTTGTCTTGAATTCTGTTCAGAATGGCCAGAAAAGAGCACGCATTTGAGGCAAATTAACAAGGATACCAGCAAGCCCACATTTTCTGCACTTCTTTGCAAAAACCAGGAGTATGATGATGTGAATGTTCCATTAAAAGTAGCCAGTAAAGTAAGGAAGATCACATGAACAGTGGCTGAACTCTATTCTGCTTAGTTGGTCAGTCAGAACTCTTTGCAGTGATGTTAAATCACTAGTATTCCTATACATGCAGAGTGCTGACTCAACCCACATGTTTATAATGTTGATGAATAATTCGCTGATGAATAATTCTTAGACTTTGCAGTGATGCTAAGTCACTAGTATTCTTATACATGCAGAGTGCTGACTCCCACACGTTTATAATGTACTGCCAGGCTGCTGAATAATTCTTAAACTTTGCAGTGTTATACAAAGTACATGCAGAGTGCTGACAGCAGCTACAGCTCAAGCAATGTAGTTGGGATACCTACCCCGGACTTCAAACTGATAGTACTCCTTGGTTTTGAGCAGGGGGTGGGAGAAACAGTACCAGGGAAGCTGTTTGCGCACCTGGGGCAGCAGGTAGTGGGTGAGCAACCCCACCGTGCCCAACAGCGCATACAGAATGTAACTCAAGAAAGGCTGAGGAGAAGGCATACTAATATTAGTAGATTCATATTAAGGATATTATTACCCACTTTGTAGTTATATCAGGATTATTGTTGCATCTGAATGTGAGAATTTCATTTTCAATCAAACTTTGTATTTGGATGGTTTTCTCCAAAACATGGCTAAAAAAGAAACGTGTCACCGAAATGTGCAATATATCGTTAACAAAAGTTGAATAGCAATCTTTTTGTACAATAAGGTTTTACTTCTCAGTTATTCTTTTGATACTTATAGATTTCTTTCTTACACAAAAATCTGTAGCAATATATGGATATGAAAAGATGAGTTTGAAAGACAACACATTTATAATAAAACAGTGTGTATAATAACCCATCAGAAAATTCCCACAAGCTCCAATTAGTCTGACCTTTGCAGGAGTGCATAAAGGTGCATAGTGTACAGTATGTGTAACAACTCCTCACTTATCTCCCTCTCTTGTGTATGCAAAAGAGGTACATGTCCAGGAAATATGACAGAGAGGTTCAACTCAATCTTATTTATTTAGGACATAGTGCCCATTTTGTAATTACCTGTAGTGCAATGAACACTGTGCTGACATGGATGGCGAAGTACAGAACAGCGATGACAACACAGACAATCATGTCCGACTGAAGACGCTCATTCTATAGGGACGAAAAAGAACAGGACATCAGGGATGTGATCATTAAAAGAAAAAGCAGGTCAACTGCACCCTCTAATAGTAAATCAAATGCAAATTTTGTTTTCAAACCAAACCCTGACATATCCAGAAAATACCTATAATATATCTGTAGGAACTATATGGTAGGTACAATTCAATCAGGTAAATCATGTGGTCTCTGAGAGGTCACTGAGAGGTCATCATGCAATAACAGAAATCTATCCTCCTTGTACAATAAATGTCCACTCAGTGGAGTGGGCGGAGTAAATGGACTGGATCCAGGCAAGTCACCCGTTACCATCTTGCTTGTCATGCTTAATTTACAACCATTATGACATGCTTAATTTACAACCATTATGACATTACAGCTACCCAATCATGGATTCAATTCATTATGCAACAATGCTCAACTCACCACTGAGGCCCTCAGCTTCTCTGGCAGAGGGTCCTGGACCTCTGAGAGAGGGTCTTCAGGGTTCTTGTCTTTCAAGTTAGGCAAGATCTTGGACTGTATCAGTGAGCTACAAAGTGAGACAATACTATATTAGCCATGTCAAACGAGCCCATTGTGGCAATTTATCTGATGGGGGGGCATTCACTTGTAACACTGTGTTAAACCATTTCAAGTTGGACAGTTTGAAAAGCTTAGGCATATGAGGATGTTCAGTATTTGAGACAATGTAGTGCATACTGTGAGTAATAGTCAGGAAGTCACAAATCATTATTTGTCAGACCAGGGTAAAACAATATTTCTGATGGCTTGTTTTAGAATTGTTCAATCAATCAGTTCCATAAAGTATAGAGAATCACAGTAAAGTATTCAAAAGTTCATTCATATATTTACGGTGACTGACAGTTCAATGAATATTTAAAAACAACAGAACCAAAGCACAATACACAGTGAAATCCTTAAGAGTTCATTCAACTCAGAAAAATGGAACCAAATGGGTCCGGGTCCATTTGGTTCCATTGGTACACTGTACTGAGTTAAAATAACACTGGGATGTTACTGTGTAGTCCTGTGTAAACTTACATGAGTACAGAGGGGTCACTACTCTGGCGGCTCAGATGGTACGACACTGCCACCAGGAGACCACAGAACACAGAAAATAGCACAGGGATGTGATGGGGCTCCCATGTCTCCTGTGACACACAAAAATGAAAAGGTTTTTTATCACAAAATCTATACTGTATCAAAACTTTTGCATTCATAATCCATCAAATTCAAATGACATGACAAAAAGAAAGCAGATAAACATATCAAAACAGAGGTACCAGGTTCACACTTACAGTATAATTTGACATTACTACTGACCATTTTTGTATTTCTGAGGAGGCCACTTGATTAGTCAGAGTAGTCATTTCAGCATGGTATGAAAATCAACTTGTTGAGACTTGAAACATGCTTGAAATAAGTAATCCAACACTAAATATCAATGTGCGGTTGCATTATCGTTGCGCTTAAGCATGGATTGATTTGAAAAGTATAGCAAAAGAGAAAAGAAACATCCATGACAAATAACCTTGGGGCCATCCCATATAAACTACAAATTCCATGACAAATAACCTTGTGGCCATCCCATATAAACTACAAATTCCTCCTCTGTACGCCTCCATGCATCCACAGTGCAGCCCAGCCCAGCTACAGTATGTGGTATTAGTATGTTTATTTTAAATTACTATTGACCATTTCCAAGTGAAGACTGGATAGACTGGCATGGTGGTAGCTCTGATAGCTGACCAGTGGCATTTTAACTCCACATTGTAAACTTTGCTTGATTTCACTCGCATCTATATTCATTAATTAATTAATTCATTCACAAGAGACAAATCAATCACATCTCTACTAAACCTGTCATGAATACTGAGCAAGGAAGCATTCTTCTCTTTGTTTCTGTACTTAATGCAGAGGGAAGAAGGACATTTTATTTTGGTTTGAAATGGACTGTGATTGTAGGGAAAATCTACAGTTAGGCGATAAAAACCAGAGGCTTCTCCGTGAACAGCCGAGTGTCTCTTCTTCGCCAAGTCTGAGTGAACCTTATGAAACTGTGAGCCAAACGCATCGTTCACTCATGTCCACGTGAAGTAAAGTGCTAAGCCTCCCAGCCTCATTGTGTGTTGCGATTTAATTCTGTGGTGGGAAAAAAACAACGACAGGATTTTACAGCGTAGGGAGTGTGGCCCTCACCTTCAGGGCCCCATAGCACAGACCATACAACAGGGCCACGGTCACAGCACTGCGGACGACGCTGTACAGGGCCGACAGAAGGCTGCAGGAAGCTGTGAAGGACAGAACATACTGTGTCACTGACACCTCGGCTCATCAATTTCCAATTTAAACATTTATCAGATGCTCTTATCCAGAGCGACATACAAGTGCAAGATCAGAGTAAATGGCACGAACCCTTAGTCAACACACAACAGGGTAAATGGTCAAGTAAATAGAGAAGACAGAAAAACAATTTAGTGCTTCAAAGTAACTAGGATACCAGGTAAACATCAAACCTAGCATCTGTCTAAACAACATGCTATATCGAAATAACATCATAGCATTTGTGGTGAAGCAAACAAGTACATGTGTGTATCTAAATAACATAACATGAAAAAGTAACAAGTAATATATATTACTATATTATTTGAATATTCGACCACACCCCTTTTTCTCTCTATATATATATTTTTTTTTTTTTTATTCTTTTTTTTTGGCGTGGGATTTGTTTGGGTGAAATCGTTCTGGGGATTTGTTTAGTTTTATCATAAAATGACTATCATAGGTTACAATATTTATTTATTTTTATCCTACAAACGATTATTCGAATATTTGATTATTCGGACCCATCCCTAAACTAGACAGGTTGAATGCAAACCAGCACTTTAAACACCATGAGACACTGATTCATCATAAGAGCTAAATCATGAAAAGCGGGTGAATCCATTATTGCTGTGTCAGAGTTTAGCAAATGAATTGTAGGGTGTGATGGAGGTGCATGTGTTGCATTTATCCAAATTGCTAATCAAAGCCAGAATGAGAATTGAAATGCTCTAAAGTTTAAACAGAGTGACTATTAAGCGAAGGTCTTTGCACATTTTCATGTTGTTTGATTGTGCATATACCCTATACAAATTAATCCCCCCAGTGGTTTATACTAGGCCCAACCCTTTTTTCTCTCTACACCAAATCTCTTTGCCAAAAATAGCCTATCTACAAGCTCACTACGAGTTGCAACGCATTGTGAGCTTGTAGATTGGCTATTTATGTTTGCCCCAGAGTAGGAATGCTAGGGTTCATGTGGTTAAGTTACCAAGGTAGTCAGACTATAACCAGGCAGCAATCTGATCACTTGCAAATTATTTTTCTTTCATGTCATGAGGTGTTTATTTAAATGTATATACCCAATGTCCTCTCCTGTGTTTGTCCTGAGCACACTGGGATAAACCCCTGGCAAGCTTGAACCACTGGGGTTATGTATGATGATCCCACAGAGGGCAAACGCAGCACCTGCAGAGAGGTTGCCGTTTAATGAGAGTCGCTCACCGTTCCCACCAAACACATGGATGTCCAGCTGCTCAAAGAGGTACATGACGAATGTGTTGACCTGTGGGAGCAGTCCCACAAAGAACACAACTGGAAAGCACAGCGTGAAGACTGCGGGGAGAAAACAGCAGGAGGGAAGGAGGTCACCATACTGTTCATAGAATAACATTAATGCTGCATTCATTCTAAGTGACTCTAAGTGGTTTAAAGTCAGCTAAAAGCTTTACTGTTGCTGTAAAAACAACACGTTAACAAGATTTCTATACATTTCCCATGATCCTTCCTCTTACTGTATTTACTTATCTCATAAGTATTACCCAGCGTTGCAGGTATGACCCTTGGCCATAAATATTGGCTATGGGCTGATGGGCTGGAACTCCAATAATATTTAGTATTAACATAAACATAGAACATGCACTAAACATAAACATAAACTTCCCCAATATCTACTGACATAGAGTCCTATCTCAGGGGGGATGCAGTTCATAGCATGTGGGGTGGTGAATGTCCAGGAGTTTTTCCAAATATAAAGTAATGTCCCATATTTTCACACACCTGGATCTTGCCAAAGTCATTTGTCCAATGTCCATACGCAGCTTTAATGCAGAAAAGCTGCATAGAAACTGTTTAATTTTAGCCCAACCTTTGAGGGAAACAAACCTTCAGCCACTTCATATTTTTCAAAATTCCCCACAGCTTATATCTCTATCTGGGACAGGGAACCTTACCTATGACTAGGTCCCTGGCAGAAGCGAGCATAAGGGAGCTGGTGAGCGCTACTCCATACAGGGTGAAGCGAGCCGAGGAGGTCCTCTGGCTGCCGTAGTGGAGGATCCAAATGAGGCCACAGCACAAGCAGAAGTAGACAGGCCGGCTGTATGCTATGATGCGATTATGGCCCTGGAAGAGGCATAGGGGAGGTTAAAGAGACAGGGATATCATGTTGCTGAGTATAGCTGAGCAAACCATATTCACAGTGTGGCCATTTTTGCCCTCACTCACACTGGAAAGGTGGGGATCCCAACCCGAGTATGATGTAACAGCAAAATGGCCACAGTTGTAACATGGTCAATTAAACGTAACCATACTAACAGTGCAGAAACTGAACAGACTGCGCACAATAACCATGTGATTGTTCCCGACCAAACAAAGGGCGCAGAATGTGTGCACAATAATTATGTGATTCATTGTCCCCGTTCAATCAAAGGGCGTAGATTGGAGGGTCCAACGGCTGAATTACAACTATCAATTTGTGGTACTGTAAAATTGTTTGGATAGAAAGCATACAGAAAATGCTAGGTGCTGTATAATAAAATAAAAGGCCCATTTATTGTGCAGAATGACTGGATCCAGTACAAAGAGGATCTGCACCAGTGGACAGAAATAGCACCACATAAGGTTAGTTGAGGTAGTGAAAATGTGTGCTTGCACTGCTCAGCTTTCCACCCAAGAGGCTGCACTGCTGCAGTGCATTCACTCGAGGGAGCACTGACAGTTTACGCACCAACACTCACATTATTTGTGTCATGTTTTCCCCCAAAGTGTCAAAGGTATTACAAAAAGGGAGAAAAAAGCACCTTCACGTGAGGAAAGGTGAGGTGAAGGTAGAGAGAACGGCAGACAGATGAACAGAGAGTGAGCAAGATTCAGAAAGAAACAAAGTGAGAGAGAGAGAGAAAGAAAGAGAGACAGACAGGCAGGCAGACAGACAGACAGAGCAAGAAAGAGCTCAGGGAGATTGTTAGAGAAAGACGTAGTATGGGTGATAGAGAGAGGGATGATGAGAGAGACAGAAGGGAGAGTTTGGGATAGTCAGCACCGTGGTCTAAACTCTGGCCAGTTATTTAAAGCATGTGCCTGCAGCAGAGTAGTCTGCATTAATAAAAAACACTGTTTCAGGACAAGCTGGGAAAAGAGGAGAAGAGGAGACGAGACAAGACGAGGGACAAAGGTAAATTAGAGGAGGAGAAGAGGAATGGAAGAGTGAGAGCAGGAGGAGGAGAGGATGGCTGCACTGACGCAAGGGGGAAAGGAAAAGATTCCAAGGACAAAAACAACTAAACAGAAACAGGTGGAGGTGCAGAAAACTAAACATATACAGTACATGACAGATGAAACATAAGCGGTCTTTCCTGGGTCACAGAAGTATGTTGTTGATCTAAAAACTTGAGCTAATTTTACTGGTGCAGTCACTGATCCTTCTCTGGATAAGAAGTCAGCTGAATGCCTAAAACACTGATTAAAAATGTAGACACTGTATTAAACCCTTAAGGGAAAGACATGACAGCAATAATAATAACAACCCTATAAGTCACAGAGACTGCTAGATGGAGGGCTTTTACAAATGTACGGTACTCACATGCCGAGGGGATGAGGAGTCTGGTTGAACACTCTGTCAAATACAAAATACAATTTAATTAACACACATGTTGCCCAGCACTTCAAGGAAAATCCACAGTTACACGTAACATTATGGTGACCTGATTACTGTGCATTAATCGATGGGGAAATATTTAAACCACTTAAGTCCTTGTACATCATTTGTTTACAAGGATGAAACAACAGAATGTAAGTAACCTACAAAACCATGTTAATGAGTTCTGATAGTACCTTTCCATGAGTTCAAGAATCTAATGCATTGAAATTAAGGACATTGTAAAGTAATGTGCCATGAAAGTTTCATATTCAGTGCTCAGCTTCCATTTATCTTTAAATTACTTTAAAGTAATTCACAGTACTTTGTGTACACTAATTTCCCAATACAGAAGCTACTTCTATACCTTTTCTTTGGCATTAGTAAATAAAAATAAAAATGTACAGAGCGATAAGAGTGTCCACGTGTTATTGAAGCGATTTTGCAAGGATATCAAGACAGGTGTGCCTTGAGATTTTGACTTGCTCTTTGGTGTACCTTGGGCATAATATATATATATTTTTTAAACCACTGACTTGGAGCCTATCAGCATTATCTTCAAGTAATATCTTCAATTCTGAGTGCATTAGTCACTAGGCTCACAAGATATATGCTCATCTGTAGTACAATACAGTGCGAAAGTGCGAGAAAGACGGAAAGAGAGTGAGAGAAAGACAGTCACCAGTACATACACAAATCCAACAAGCAACAGTCTTTGTAGATTTATCCTGAGGTGTCCTTATAGAACCCACCATTGTGTCATGTACGAGTCGCTTAACTGGCTAACACCTACATCTAGGAGACACTCTCACTGGCTGCTATTTGTTTTTAAATGCATACACTTTAACTATCCTCACTATCTAAAACAATATTTACGTCCCTACAGCTCACCATACAACCTAAGGCATACAGAGTATCCTTACTTCATTATCCCCACCAGAATCAGTAAAGAAGTTGGTCGACGTGCTTTTAAATATAAAGCCCCATCAGGATTGGAACGATCTCCCCAGTTCACTTAGATCTATTAACTACTTTAATATTTTTAAAGCATCCATCCTTACTCATCTTCAAATAACCTGCTCTTGTTTCTAAAGGCTTCTGATTGACTTCTGATTGTTCTGTCTATTATCTGTCCTGTGATTTATGAGGAACATACGGCAATCTAATTTCCAAGGTGCATGTGCATGTTTGTTTTATGTTAACTCGCATGGGCATGTCATTGCATGTTACCTGTTATGTGCATGTATGTAACGGTATGTAGTTGCTACTCCTGTTTTTGCTTAGTTAGCTTACATGGGTAGATCATTAATGCATGAAATCTGTTATTTTGTGGGTGTTCAGGTAGGGTGGGAGCGGCCAGTTTCAGGAGAGCTTTGTTTTGTTTTGTTTTGTCTTGTCCTGTTTTGTATAGTATTCATGGATGTACTTATTGTACTGTTTTGTCTATTGTACCGTTTGTATTTTTGTCATAAGGACCCTCTCGAAAACGAGATGACACATCTCAAGGGGTTGATCCTTCTAATAAAGGTACTATATATGTGCTGCTAACTGAGATGTACTCACCTTAAGCAGGGAGTATTGGCAGCTTGCAATGACGAGACAGAATTGAAAGACCCAGATGTCGGTGAAGAATCCGTGGACCAGCAGCACAGAGCCCAAGAATGAAACTAGGACAGCCAACGCCACTGCTAGCACGTTCTCTAGAACCTCACGGTTCCTGAAGCACAGTGGGGGAAAATAAACAGAGGAGACATAATTGTATTTGTTTTGGATGCATAATTATACTTTTGCTACTACAAGCTCTTTATATTCAGTCTACCTTCCTCATTGTATACTAAACCCACTGTAATACTTGAACCACAATGCACTTCCCACTACAGTTGCAACAACATGGGTGATAACGGATGGTGTCAGATGTCAGCCTCACCTGTCAAAAAGTGCCAGCAAGGTGAGCCGGTCAAAGTGCAGGCCCACCCACAGGTAAGGCATCAGCCAGAAGCGGTAGTACTGCCTGGCTTTACCAGTGGCAGCAGCAGCAGGGTCCTCTGGGCCCATCGGGGCGTCTTGGAGCTCGGGGCTGAGGTCCACGTCCTGCTGCTCTAGCAGCTCTGGGTCCATGGTTAGCAGCCGGTTCAGACGGATCTGAGGAAGGGAGAGCTGACCCAGGGTCAGAGCTAGACCTCAGGTAATGATGAAGCATGAGGATGTGGTGGGGACTTATGGGAGACCATGTGCAGCCAAAAGGTGTGTTCACATCGGACGTGATGCAATTTTTTTTGAGTGACTCATTTCAATATCAAGTCATTGCAAAGATGTGACATCTAGCAATATTTCGCGTCTTCTCGCGAAGCGACATGAATTGCGCATGTTGAAAAATGTTCAACTCCATTTTTGCAGAAGCGAACAGAGCAACATCCTATGCAGGACCCAGTTGGAGAAGAAGTTTGTTGTTGATACAAACCTTGTGGATTGACAAGTGAGAAAGAGTACTGTCTGTCTCTGTGTAAGCACACGTTGTTTTACCATACCTTGAGAAACACACTGGTGAAATACACATGGCTGATTCTGCCGCAAACAAATTCACAAAATGTCAGATGAATAGCTACACGGCTGCTTCTGCCATGCAAATAGTTTGACTGCATCCAGTGTGAATGCACCTTTAGTGTCCGTATACACGTGCAAACACATTTGAACTTACAGTACATGCACACACAAATGGATGCAAGCCTGTGGGTGCAGAGATACACAGAACACACACACACACACACACACACACACACACACAGAGTGAAAGGGAACTCACCAGGTCATGAGGGTAGAAGCGAACTGAGGTAGAACTGGAGAGATGGGAGTCTGTGTCCCTGTAGGTTATCAAAAATGTCAAGGGTCAACATTTGTGAAACAAAAGCTCCTGCACTCAATGTATTGAACCATGTCTTAAAACAGAGCAACCTCAGAGGAAAAAGCTGACATTGTTTACCATAGGTAGGTAGGCTGACAAAATAAGTGCCAACTGTCTATCACTTTGGTTCAAAATAGCATTTCTCGAAAACTACTGGCTGGATTGCAATGGAATTTGCCTTCATCTTCACCTCACAGACAGGGACCACAATCTAAATAAGCTTTCGGACTTTGTTGCATTTTATCTCTTTGAGATTTTGTGTACACCGTATTTTATCATGCAATAAATACCTCAATCAATACAAAATAAACCCACAAATTTTGGTTACCACATGGCCTTTCCTCTAGTGTCACCCTTATTTTATTTTACTTGGCTTTTGCTCCCGTTTACAATAATGTGTTGGTCCTCCAGTGAATATACTATATACACAGTACATGTTTATGGATATAATAGAGGTTTGGGCCGATTCGCGGCACTCACATCTATGTCCATATATGGAGGTGATTGTTTGCGCCTGATGCCATGACGACTCATTGAGGTTAGACAACACTCCATATTTGGGCGTAGCTGCAATGGGAACTCCTTATATGGTTATGGCAGAGTCATAGTGACATGAGCGTGACGACTGGCCGGTCCTCCCATTAGCCAATTCTTTATATAGGATATACACTGCCAGCTCCATATATGGAGTGGCCAGATATGGCACTGGCCAGCGGAACTGGCCAACAGAAGACCAACATAGGTGTGAGCGCCACGAAGAGTTCGCTGTACACTAGCTAGCAGGGCCATTAGATGCTTTTAGACTCTAGTGTTGTTAAATCACGCCCGGAACTGACACTATGTAGTACTTACCAGATGTTATTGGAGGCTCGTCTCGTTGCAGGTTCAAAATTTACCAGGGACATGTCACAACCTCCTGCCTCATATAAGGAGGGAGTGAGCTTCCCTGAAAATGCACACAAAGACAATATGTCAATTCCATTTAGTTAGATTTTACAGTGTACATATATAGATTCACGGAATAACTGGGGTCCATATTTCTTTATCACATTACTAATACTCCAGAGCAGTGGTTCTCAATGTGGGGTCCAGGGACCACCAAGGGGTCCTTGAGGGGGTTCCAGGGGGTCCCCAGCCACACTTACGGGTCTGTAACTCTGTTACAAATGGACCTGTAAGGGTCCACTTTTATACTACCAAGTTTAATTAAAACAGAGGATTTTTCAGTGTAAATCGGGGTCCCGAAGATAAAAATTCTGTCAAATGAGGGTCCGTGGCCTAATGCATCAACAGTTATTGCTCTAGAGTAGATGAGGGAGTCTACATGCTGCTTTGCTCTTTGTATTGCAGTATTCTCAGAATCGCAATACGTTTCAGGAACCGGTGTGCACTTCAAGTTTCCTCAAGCCATGAGCAAATGAAGACAAACCGAGCCAGTCTGCTGAAATCACAAGTGCAGAAAGGCACGCACACACACACACACACACGCACAGTTCTTCCGCCCTCCAGCTATATTATGAGTAGGTGTGGAAATCCACTTACCATTGGTTAAGATGGAGGGACCCAAATTGAATCAAAGACACACACAGCCCCATGTTCACTTACATCTTAAGTATGTAACTGCTTGTTCCACTAATAAGACATAAACTGTAATAAGAAACACACCGTCTTCGGCATGGGGAGAATGAACACATTATACCAGTGCAGTGGGTTACAGCTGGTTTCGCAATGGGATTAAAATCTTGACCATTAAGTACTACAGGACCTGATAAATAAAATAACACAACATTCCTCTGCTAAACTTATTGTTTGTTCATCATGACCCTATCGGAATATTCCACAAGGCCATTTTGGGGTCCTGCCCAATTGGGCTGAGAAACATGGCACGAGGGCGTGACTGAGTTGCAACACACACAATCGAGCAAGGTCAAGTGGTTGCTACAGACCCAGCATTGTAGACGTTGATAAATGGAGCGAGGATAATTACATACGTCTATAACCAAGTGCAACCGTCCACTGACCACAGATAATTACACACTGCTGCAGACACTTCTGACAGTCCTAGCTTATAAGAAAGAATAGTATGGTATCACCACAACAACAATCCAAGAACGCACAAAACAGCAAAACAAAGCCAAAAATAATTCATATGCTTTAAAAAAAGAAAAAGAAAAAAGGGACTGATGTTTGTCACTCACACTTCCCTACAGACACAATAAAGCTCTTCCCATCACCGATCCGTCTCATGCAAACCCCCCCCCCCCCAGCCCAATTAATACTTTTCCATTCCTTTCGCCAAAACACTTGTCATCTTCAGTGAGGGACATTGCGGTATGACAAAGTATTAATTAGCCTTTATGTCTCGTGTCTTCTGTGGTTAAGACCTATCGTACACCTCTGAACAAACATGGACAATTTGCGGTCCTCAGATTCAATCCTGCCAGTGTATTCTCTTGTGCCTCTCATTTGCCATCTCCCACCATTCGTCTGTCAAACTCTTTCCAAACTGTCTTCTTTAGCATAGCATAGCTCCCCTACCAAAGTCATCCTGTAGACTGGTGGCGCCAACGGTGGAGGCCTTGTCCTGAGAGCCCTCCAGGTGCGCACTTCCGTTCCTGGCCAGCAGGGAAGTGCTCGCGCTCAGCACGGTCACCTGGGACGGGGTTCTGGAGGGCTGACTTTTCCCCTGGGATGTAGAAGGCTGGGAGGCCTGGCTGAGTGCCTCCTGGAGGCTGTCGGGGGGAGGAGGAGGAACGAGGGAACAGGGGCGAAGGAAAGGAAACGAGAAGGAGGCATGGGGGACATTGGTACATACCGTCATCATAGGAAGGGGAAGCAGGACATGGTGGTTTGGGGTAATGGGACTAAACAAACAGGAGTGTGTGAGGATTTAAGGAGTCATTTAGAAAATAAGGAATAAAGTCCAAGTGACTTTGTTCATATGCAGTGACTTTCTTTATACAGTATATATATGGAGTATATTAATTTCAATTCAGATGCATTTCCCAAGGGTACCACAGCTGGGAGTACAGCTGTAGCGATGCCCATGTTATCCTCATGGAAAGTGGTTAAGGGGATGAGAGACTACACAAACAATGAAAATGGTGAGAAACACTAGAAGAAGAACACCTAAGCCTGAGCTAAAGATAGGACAGAATATCATGGGGCAATGCGGACAGGGCAACCTGATCTGAAGAGTGACAAGTCAGGGGTCTTTACACCCAGGGGAAAAACAAAAGGAAGTCGGCTCGAGTTTCAGAGGGAGATAATGCTACATGAGGGAGATAAGCTGCAGCACTCATGGACAAGCGAACCATATGAAGGACTTGTGAGAGACATAACCATGTTGCTGTCAAAAGGGCCGGAGAGAAGCAGGGATGCAGTGGTACGATTTCTTTCAATTTCCTAAATTTTTTCCCATTATTATTTCAAAAGATTTTCAAAAATCTTTAAAAATCGAATCGAATTTTTCAGAAATGTAAAAAAAAAAATCTAACATTTTCAAAAACGTTTTCAAAAACAAATCCATAAATTTAAAAAAAAACGTAAGAAATTGTGAAAATAGCCGATAGCTCACAACGCGCCACATCGCGACGAGCTGTGAGCTTGTAGATCGGCTATGTTCACTCACTTAAAGTGGGTCTCGGGCTAAAAAGTTAGGGAACCAATGCAATAGTCCATATTCACACGGCGGCCATTTTGGAATTTAACATTGGCATTGGGGTGGCAACTGGGGTGGCATTTCATTGACTTAATGGCAATATGGCCGCCGTGTGAATATGGTCTATAGAGGATGGCTGAAACACAGGGGGTTCAGCTCAGTCCTTGTTTGTGTAGTTCAGTGTAGTGCAACACTAACAGTGCGGAGTAGGGGATGCAATTCACCGTGAAGCTCATGGGGTGAAGCTAGTTTAGCAGGGTTCTGGCAAAATCCTGAATGTTAACTTAAGCGTAAAAATGTACCCGTAATGATCCATTTTCGCACATTTTTGTAACAGTACAAAGTCTTTGGGGTTGATTGTTCCTTTCCCTGTGAAGGTTACTGGTTAGAGCTTGGCTCCAACATTGCCTGTGTTAGGACCCAGGCTGTAGCTAAAACCAACACAGCATCAACCTTCTTATTATCCAACTTGATATGACTATATTTTCATGAATATACAAGTCTCACAGTCATACCCATAATGTACACTATCATCATCAAGAAGCAGATTTTGAAAGCATGTGTACACTTTAGTTCACACATAAAAAAACTGAGACTAAATAAAGCCGAGGAGACCTGAGGAGAAGGTCATGAAAACATTTGAGTGAGATGGGAGAGGTTTGGCAGAGGGGACAGAGAGGTATTAGTTGAAGAGCGGGCAGTTTTGCATTCTGCAAGTTTATTGACCCCTGGCAGACTGCACACTTGTTTTCTTGCTCAACATTTTCCAAGGCTCAGCATTTGGAGATGTGACCTTGCAGCAACGGGGCGGATGCAGGGAAAAGCAAAGCCTTGGCTAGAGATGAATAACTGTTTGGGAAATGATAACCATAGGAGGGAGGCACACAGACCTGGTAGGAACATGTTTACAATTGGCCATATTCACACGGTGAATACTGAAACCGATGTAAGGGTGGGGTTTCCCAACCCTCGAGCATGACTTAAGAGCCGCCGTGTGAATACGGTCAATAGAACTCTACAATTCACAGACCACCCACTAAACCCACAAAAGGAACATAACATCATTTTTTATGTGGTTTGTGGTGGCCTGGTTTTAATAGCGTGTACATTTGCATGAGTGTAAATATGTAATTTTTAATTAATTAATTTGTTCTTTGCCAGTTCATTGTCTTGCTCAAGGACACTCAGACATGGATGAAAACAATGGCTGTTGCAGGGATCAGGCTGCGTCCTCCCTGTTAGAGGAGGTCTCTATAGCCATAGCCATCAGGCCACAGCGGTAAGGCTATGAGAATCGCAGCCCAAATAAAATAATTGTCTAGTCCAGATTGAAATCAGATTGGTTTGACCAAGTCTGAACAGCAAAACATGTCTACAGTAGGTAGTTTGAAATGCGATTCAAATCTGATTTCTAAAGACATGTCTCAGTCTGGACACTGAAGCCTGATTTATAGTGTAGATCTTCTATTTTCGGGGAATGACACAGTTGCACGACAGAGTATACAAGTTAAACATTACTCACATCTATGTTATTACCACAAGAACCAATGCAGGTAGGTCAACAATGTCTGAATACACAAAGCCAAACTGATCACTCTCAAATAATAGTGTTGACAGTCAGTCCTAATTAACCTTGTATTTGAGAAACAAATCAGACTTGCTAAGAAGCACAGATTTGAACTTTGAAGTGCTCTGCCAGGCCAGCCTACTGTAGCAATCAATCATGTCAAGTCACTGGCGTCTCGTCACTCTGACGACAATCAAACCAAAGCTCCTTTAGCATCAATGCATGCGTTAGGTCTCCAAGGTTAGCTGTCCACATAAAGAAGAGAGTAGATGGATTGATGAGGCTCCCGTAAATGGATTGAGGCTGGATACCCTTGGGCTTTCCAGCAGAAAGATGCTAGATGCCCCAATAAAGAGGAGGATAGAGGAAATGTTGCTCGAATAAAAGGGTATTATGAGGGGTACACAAACCTCATGGAAGAAATTGAGACAATGATCTCCAAATTAATGCTCTGAGGCTGAAAACATTGGAAAAATAAAATCCCTTAAGATATAGGGTTGTTGTAAAATGTCACCGTGACCTTAACTGAAAGTGAAATTATATGGTGTAAAATGCTAGCTGGGCTTTTAAGGACCATTTATGGACGATTAGGGACTAAAAAAGAAAAAGTATTGAACATTCACCATAGGTGGAGAAGCAGATGACTTAAACCACATGCGTTCTCTTTTTTATTTGATTTTCACACTGATCAATATCATCGACCCCCCCTCTCTCTCTGGGAGAGCTCCCAGAGAAGGACAAAGTAACATGATACAGGAGGATGCTTTGTGTTACCATGCACTTTCATGAGAGGCAACGGTTGCGTGAGACAGATCAGAGCTGGCAATGCCCTTGGGTCTCTCTGTCAGGGTTTTGTGAGGACTCCATTCTATGATCTGTGCTCAACAAAAACGGGGGGGATTTAAGAGGCTAGATCTGGTGCGATAAAGGGGTGGATATAGAGCGACAACAAGCCTTCAAAAACACTGGAATATTGGGACGAAAGGAGTCGCATGCAGAACGCGAGACACGCATGGCACAGTCACAACGGGAGAGAGGGGTCATGCAGGGCTTTCCCAGCATGCAAAGGAGATAACGCACGCTGGCAGTGTCAGAGGAATAGAGTGAATGACAGTTACTGTTGATGGATGGAAATGAAAATACAGAGGGACAGAGTGGTGCCTGGTAGCATGCTAACACCAGAGCACACAGTAGAATCCTCATGTTCATTTATCTATTTGAAACTCTGAGTGTACAAGTGTAATTTGGTTATATTTGTACCTGCAGAAAACAGGTAGAATTCGTACTAGATTTGTGAATCGACACTGAGGATTGTACTGTGTACCAGTGCCAGAAGCCCCCCACCCCCAGCGTCGGCATGCACGGCGTACCTGAGAGGAGATCCGATGAGAGAGGTGGGTGGCGTGGGGTTACTCCCCGCATTGTGCCGCCTCCGCACCGCCTGCCGACGGAACGTGCTACGTTCTCGTCGAAACGTGACCGTCTCCTCGCTCCCCGGGGCTGTCATGGCGAGAGGACATGATTGGAGCGGTCAACATGGATGCTACCCCTCGTCCTCGTTTCTTTGAGGGGTTCTTAAAGGTTAAATAGGCTAGCTATTTGTGTTTTTGTTTTGTCTTTACCTTCCTGTGACAACAGTCGAAAAGCAAAATCATCAGTATTAATTTAACTGATGAGTGTAAAAATCGACTTACTTGGTCCATTTTTGCACTCAGGGTTAAATTGACACTGAGGATGAAGCCATTAACACAACTGGGCATTCTAGTCGTGTCATTTTGACAATCCATGAAAAAGGTAGTGCACGCACATATGTTGGTCCAGGTGCTTAGACAAACAAAGTATAATGAAAAAGAATAAAGTCTGCACACTGGTAGTTGCAAAAAGCTCCAGAATGTATTGCTCG
The DNA here is from genome assembly GCF_963280865.1 of Gymnoscopelus braueri. Taxonomy (NCBI): domain Eukaryota; kingdom Metazoa; phylum Chordata; class Actinopteri; order Myctophiformes; family Myctophidae; genus Gymnoscopelus; species Gymnoscopelus braueri. The sequence goes on along the minus strand of NC_137621.1, from coordinate 32,964,136 downwards.
TCAACGTTTCGGCCTGTTCAGGCCTTCATCAGGAGTCAGGACATATATGATATGATCATATATGTCCTGATGAAGGCCTGAACAGATCATATATGTCCTGATGAAGGCCTGAACAGATCATATATGTCCTGATGAAGGCCTGAACAGGCCGAAACGTTGACGAGCAATATTTTGCAACTACCAGTGTGCAGACTTTATTCTTTTTCATTTTGACAATCCACACACAAAACCTACAGTACACAGTAAAATCCTCAGTGTTAATTTATCCATTTCTAACTGAGAGTGTACTGTACAACATCAAATGCAACCAAATTGACCCGTAAGAGTCCATTTGGTTCTATTTGTACATTCTCTGTGTTAAATTAACATGTAGGATTTGACCGTGTATGCCCTGCACTGCACGGTTATCAACATAGTGAGGTCAGATGGTAATCGCCGCTTGGCTGCATCTCTCCTACAACCAGCCCAGAGACCAACACTCAACAAAATGTAAATCAAGCTCTTTTTGCTGCCAGCACAGGGAGGCAAGTCTGGGCACACCCCTGCCTCCAACATCCCAAAAGGAGCAAACCCAAGAGAGCCAAGACACAATCAACACTGTCAGCCTGACAGAATGTACACACAATACCTACAAGCCAAAGACCACATCCAGGACGTTAGCAAGCAATGTACTAGCCTGACAGCAGGGAGGATTTGTATTTGTGTACACATGATCCACACAAATTTATACTTTTATACGTTTGTTTGTTTTGCTGAAACACTTAAGCCCTATTTTGATCCACAAGCTCACAACAAGTCGCATCATAAAAAAAAGAAAGAAAGAAGTTCATCTATAATGACATGCCCAAAATAGAAATGCCACACTTAAAATGGTTCAACAAATCAATTATTTTCGAGAAGTGTCATCATGGTGAGACTGTGTAACCCTGCCTGGCGAAGGACCAGATCCCGTCAGAACCTTCTCTCCTGTTCCTATTTCAATGTCTGTCTCTCAGCTTTTCAACAGCCTGCTTCAATAAAGAAAAAAACATATTACCGTGAATGGACTGCCCATTCTTCTTACAAAAAAAAGAAAATGAGGGGGAAATAAACGTGTAATAGACACGCGGGCGGAGGCCCCTTATGAGAGGGTCTGCTGTTTGTCTAACCTTAAACACAAAGCGCACACTGTCCCATCATGCTAATGGTGAAACGCACTGGGAACGCTGTGCCTCGGTCAGGCCTGTCACTCCATGGAAACTCACCATGGGCAAGCCAAAGGAGCAAGGCAGACAACGTCTTATTCAGGCACTCAAGCACACAGTGGCAACAATGGGACAAAACCTGGAGTCTGGACTACACCCAAACCAGTTGGGAAATTTGCGCAATTATAGTCATTCAATTCAATTAAGATGGAAAGCGCAGTCATTCGGTGACACAGATGTGACACGTGGTGACTAAGGAGCTCACAATAGAAGCGTGTAGCATCTATAGGCTATGATAGATAGATATATTTTTATTATAGTGTCCTGCACCACAAGATGCCCAGCCTGTACAGGCTTACAAGACACTCACAAAATGTATATACACCAAGATACGCCACAAACAGAATACATAAGCATATCGATTGTCCAGGCTGTGAGTTACGGATACATAGTTATCCAATGCAGCTGCCATGCCTTCTCTATGAATTTTCCTATAACAAAAACTTCAACCTACAAATCTGGATTCTTGCTATGGCTATGCAGTTAGTAACTGCATTGTTGTCCTTTTCAACCAGTCTACAAATCACATGTGCAGATATACAGTGATATAGAGTATATTAATACGGTTTGCACAAGAAATGCTAACCTAAGCCAATAACCTCAAAGTCCCAAAATTGTTAAGTCTTCTTGCATTGATTTAAAAATATCAATATTAAACACTTAAACCTTACTGTATACACTTAGTTGACCAGGGTCCCCTAGGGGTCTACTTGGCCCTCTCTTTTTCCTCTACACCAAATCTCTTTGCCGGAAATAGTACTATCTGCAAGCTCGGCTATGTGTCGCAATAGCGAGCTTGTAGAGCAGCTATTTTCACTGAATGTTTGCCCCAGAATAGGGACGCAAGGGTTCATGTGGTTAACCACTTAAACCTTGAATATTTAGTTGACTGGGGTTGGGGTACCCCATGGCTCTATACCAGGGGTCTTCAACAGGGGGTCCGGGAACCCTAGGGGGTCCTCAGAGTTACTACAGGGGGACCGCCAAATCTTTGTGATATGATATATTTTTTTACATTAACCACCTGTACCCTAGCATCCCTTTAGCCAAAAATAGCCGATCTAGAGGGAAAAAAAGAGCAGACCAAGTGAAAAAAATAATAATCGGAAACACAATTTTATACAATATAGAGGGGGTCCCTGCTTCATCTCTCTCTCAGTTAGGGGGTCCTTGGCCTGAAAAACGTTGAAGACCCTATAGCTCTATACTATGTCCTACTCCAAATGTCTTCGTCAAGACTAGCCGATCTACAAGCTGAGCTCACTATCTATATCTAAATATACTGTATACTATATACACTTATAGTTCCTGTATTCCATCAACTACATGAGCAGCAGCCAATATCCTTACTTTTCACATCTCCCAATACATCCTGTAATATGTTTCCAGTATGAAATAAGCAATAACAATTATTCTATGAAGCATATTATTTCACTGCTTCCATTTTAAATTTGCTGCGTTTACAATGTGTAATTGAGGTGTTCCATATTGTCAATGAACAATACCAGGAATGATGTGAATCTAGAGAGAGGGCAGTGTGCATACCACAAGATACAATCCACTGAGAAGTAAGTATGTAGTGACAGGAATTTAAATGATTAAACCCTAAAATAGGGGTGTAACAATAGTCGTTATCACAATATTGCAATAACAAAAATGTCTCAATATTATGGTGGGCCTGTCGCGGTGTCTACAATAGGTATTCAGTATTCATTAAGGCTATTATTTTATACTTTGGCTATTTTTTGAAAAGAAAAATTGCAAACCCTCCCAAATAAAGATGTATATGTGTGTACGTATGCACGTACGCATGCATACATATACATATATATAATTAAAAAAAAGTTAGGTACACCTACTTACATCTACAATAGGTATTCAGTATTCATGCATGCTGGTGTCACGCACCAAGGGAGGTAGACCTACACACTCACAACACGTCGCAGGCTTGTGGGTGGGCTGTTTTCGGTGCAAGACACATGCTCCGAGCTTTGTATGGTAAATGGTAAATGGACTGCATTTATAAATTGCCTTTCTAGTCTTTGTGACCCTTCAAAGCGCTTTACAGTCAGTGTACTTCACATTCACACACATTCCCACACCGATGGGGGAGGAAACCCTGCAAGGTATCCACCTGCTCATCGGGAGCAGTTAGGGGTTCAGTGTCTTGCTCGAGGACACTTCGACACAAACCTGGAACCTTCTGATTCCAAGATGGCCACTCTACCTCCTGAGCCACTGCCGCCCCCCTGCGACATGATGCTACCAGCTTTTTAACGAGACAATGGCTAAAGTGACAGCTTCAAACAAGCACTGGATCTCATTCACCACAGATAGGTGGAATTCACATGCTACTCAGAGCTAGTCACAGCTCATGTTATAACACACAAATGAGAAAAAGATGTATATATTTTGTAATATAATAAATATCACTGTGTGAAATTCCATGTTCCACTGTCTTCAAACAACACTATTTATCACAGGAATAAAGGAAATCAAAGGCAAAATTGCTAAACTTGGAAGCAAGGCCAGCAACCAGACACATACTGTAAGTGCCAACTAATATAATCTACAACCCATCAGAAGCAATAGAAATCTGAGGATCGCTAAGCGATCGCAGTTACATTTTGGAAGGACAGCCCAAAATGTTATGACCATTCAAATTCCCCCAATACATTTTAGAGCTCACGTGTTTCAAATGTAACCGTTTCATCAAACAATAAGCATGCACACAGGAATCAGTGTGTTTGTTAGTGCAATGGTTCACAAACATTTTCATGTCAAAGACCCCCAAACTGATAAGTGTTTGGTCGCGGACCACCATCTGAAAAGATTTTGAGCCAGGGACCCCCGTAAACATTTTTCAGCATTAAGTATGAAACAGCATTAAGCATTAAGTATGAAATGGGGTTAAACTGGTTAAGCTGATTTTGATGCTATATTAACACATTTAGCTGGGGACCCCCGTAACCCCCTCAAGGACCCCTGGGGATCCCCGGACCCCACTTTGAGAACCACTGTGTTAGTGGTACCTACCCCGCAGGGAGCTGGCGGTGCCATCCTGAGGCTCAGTGAAGGCTGCCTGGCTGGGCAGGCTGTTCCTGGAGCGAGTGACCGACTCCAGCTGGGAGGCCCGACCCAGCAGGGATGCCGGGTCAAGAACCTCGCCTTCTTTGGCTTCCAGGTCGGACTTGGAGGTGGTGAGGGGCCGGGGCACAGCGGGGGCACCCAGGCGGTTGGGGTCGTTAAGGCAGGCCGCCGTGCCACTGTCCAAGCTCAGCACTCTGGCGTGTGTTTTGGCGCTGCCTGTGCTCGGGGTCCGTCGAGAGGCACGGCGTTTTGCCCCCGTGCGGCCTCCCCCTCCCCCTCCTCCCTCGCATCCCATCACAACTTTGGAGGAGGAGGAGCAGGCCGCTGCGTGGGCTGCAGTGTGCTTGGCTTTGAGGGCGCGGTAACGGCCCTCAGGGGAGTGGCAGGAGTGGGAGGTGGTGCTGGAGGAGCTGTCCGTGCTGAGGTGGTGGGCGGAATGGAGGCTGGAGGCACAGCTGAGCTCGCTCTGGTCACTCGAGTCCTCCTCGCCGCCTGCGCCCCCAGCAAAAACGGCACTGTGGGGCTTGGCCATGCCCCGGAGGGACATGTAGTCCCGGTGGCGGCTGGCATCGAAGCTGCTCGCCCGCTTCTTGCCCGTCCGCCGGCGGCTGCTCCTTCCCGCCTCCCCGCGGGATGAGGAGGACCGCTGTGCAAGACAGGCCGACTTGGGCCGCACGTCGTCTCTGTCCCGTTCTCGGGCGGGCGTCGTCGCGGCAGCCAAGCCATCGGCGCTCATCCTCATCCCGGGCTCGTCCTGGCATCCGCAGGGCTCTGTCGGCTCCTGGGCAGTGGCAGATGTTGGCACTTTGTCAGCAGGCTGTTTGGCCATCAGCTCATTGGCGTGAGGGTTTTTGTTGGCTTCCCGTGAGGGCAGGCCCCCGGCGAGGCCTCGGGCGCTGATGCTACCGAGGCTAGAAGTCCTGCCGCCGACGGGTATGGCAGAGGAGGCCTCCCCTCTGTCCCGAGTCCCCCGCTCGTCCCCTGATAGTGACAGGAGGCTCTCCACGTGGGTGGAGCTGGTCTGCTCGCTGTGGAAGCTGCTGACGGTACTGTTGGTGTCTCGGTCCGTGCCACTGCAGTAGCTTTCCGTGGAGCCACTACTACGAGTGCTCAGGCTCCGAAGACTGTCGGCGCTGCGCTCTCCTCCGTGGTGGGACTTCCCACCTCCAGACCCTCGCCCCCCACCGCTCACATCCACCTGGTACAGACCAGAGCTGCCCTCCCCTGCCTCCCTGGAGGCGGAGCGGGCTACTCTGCGTGTTTCCTGGTGTCTCTGGTAGCACTCTGCCCCCGAGGTGGAGGCGACTGCTTGGTCTTGCTGGTACGGCCGTTCAGCCCCCTCTTTGTCTCTGTCTCTAGGAGATTTACCGGTGTCCAATTCGCACACCGGGTCGAGGCCTCCTCTCCTGGGTGGAGGGTAGAGAGAAAAGTCTGGCAGGGAGGGGTCGGGGAAGGCCGAACCTGCTGAACTAGAGGTGCGAGGCAGGCCCCGCGATCGCAGCTCCTTCCTGAAAGACTGAGACTGCGTTGGTGCGTGAGTGGTCAGCTCTGTGTCGCCGGAGGAGTGCGATTGGCTGAAGTGAATAGCAGCTGAGCTACAGAGGTCGCCCGACTCCCTGGTCAGCTCCGGGGGCCCCAGAGAGGTCGAGGGCTGCATGGAGGCAAAGGAGTCGTTGGAGACAAGGCAGTACATCTTTGGGTCTGACATCAAGTCTTGAGGGATAGAAAGAACATTAAAGGGCTTTATTTTATTGAAAACAAAGAGTCAAGTACTTTTGTTTTTGTTTACTGCCATATAAACATAATACAGAACATTAGGTAAATATATAGTCACGCAAAGGATGTGCACAGCTGTACCCAACAATAAAATACACAAATCAATTAGACAGAGCCTGTTAACCTATGTGCTGAGTACTACTGTGGTGCCAAATGTGACAAGTTCCCAGAGAGAAACAGATGTCACAAAATGTCAAAATAACACTGCTTTGTGTTTGTCATTAGTCATTACCATGATCATGGCTGCAGCTCTGAACCAGAGTCAAGCTGAGGTCATCTGAGTTCTTCTCCACATCTCCTCCTGCAGACAGGAACAGAGTAATGATGAATGGATACTTGCATTCATATATTCAAGCATCCATGCATACTGTTCCGTCCTTGGATTAATGAAACTTCCTCACTCACTTTTGCTCATGGACAACTGAGATGTACACTAGCATCATAATAATTAGAAGCCTGCTTAGGGAAACTGCTGCAAATGTTTTACCATCGATAGATTGTATATTCCTTAGATATTCACTGTAGACCGACTACATATTTATGCATATTCCCACTCTGTAGCTTAATGTCAGCCCACATCATACCGACCGTCAATAGCCTGTACATCATGCACAATAGTACAGTGGTTACCTGTTCGTTCATGCGCGATCTTCAAACGGCCGCCTATTGCCGCCTATTGGACCTCAGAGGTACCTAAACATACCTTTAAAAGTTGACGCCCACAGAATCTTAGCGCCTCCCATTGCAAGGATTAGAACGTTTAGTGTGGCCGTTCAGCCACCAGGTGGCGCTTGGTATCAAAATTAAAAAAAGTTAAAGTACTCATTATAAAGAAAGTCCTGTTTCACATGTTATGTTAAAATTGAAAATAGCAGATCTACAAGCTTACAACATGTAGCTTAGTTCTGCTATTTTTAAAATAGACAATGTTTATATAAGGCTGAAGTGGTTAATGTATGTTTTGTAATAATAATCAAAATCTGCAAAGTAATAGTAGCCTAACTAGTTTTCAAACACTGCGCATTGCATCCGTCTGTGTGTTTGTGTGTGTGTGTGTGTGTGTATAAAACATATTTTGAAAGTAGCAGATCTACAAGCTCACATTGCCACCCCAAATGTAAATAAAGTATTCAATGAAACAGTCTTATATAGCCGGCCGTTAACACCTATAGAACAATAGCGAATGTAACAACCCCACCCATGCAGCTCAGCCCTTGTAAACCTGCTCTGTAGGTTTGATGTGTAAACCGTCCTAATGTGACAATTAAACCTGATTTTAGTTTGCTTGATTTTACTGTATAACTAAAATGAAACGAAAATAGCACCTTTCACAACATGAGTGCAGCTGATAAATCCCATTTTACTGCCATTATTTTTAACTGATTTTAAGACAAGTTGTCTGATTATTTTAAGTATAGCCTACTTATGTGGAACTTTTTTGTTGGATTTTACGAGACATCGTCAACAACAGCAGAGGCACTGTTTAAGCTGTTAAATGATGTATTGGTCAGATTCTCACTGCCAGTAAGCAAGTGCAGAGGACAATGGCCCTATAGGCTACTGTATATTGATCACATGAACGCCACACAACAGCCTAATAAATGTTACCATCTGATTTATTTTCAACATCATCTTTTTACCTGGTAAACGTGAGCAATGTTACAGCCTTTCCAGGTTATTAGTCTATTATTTGCTGGCGGGGTTAAACCTTGTAAACATTACACATTACGTTCAGCTGATCCATCGTGCAATAGTGGGACTCGCTTTCAGACAGATCAGAATGATGTTCAAGTTCTCTGTCAGTGTCAAGGCATTGCGGCCGGGCCGACAGCTGTAAGTCTGGACGAGAAGTTAAACTCCGATGTTGCCAGATTTTGTGAGAGAAATAAGCAACCAGGTCTATGAAAATAAGCCCAAAAGAAGCAACTGGCACTTAGGCCATTATAAGCACTTTAATTAAACCTTTGTGAGCTTGTAGATCTGCTATATTTAAAAACAAATCTTGTAATAAAATGTGGAATATTTGGAAGATTTTTGTAATTTGTTACTCTACACCACTGTAAAATGTTTGAAAATACACTGTTTAAATCACTAATTACGATTCGAGTTACGATCATGCTCCTTGCGTGGGATTCGAACGCGGGCCGTAAAATTACTGGCCGTTAGTGTTAACCTCTACACTAACTGGGCTGTCTCATTTACAAAGGAAACAATTAGGATATATACTACACAGCATGTGTGATGCGAGAAAAAATAATAATATATAAGACTGTTTCATTGAATACTTTATTTACATTTGGGGTGGCAATGTGAGCTTGTAGATCTGCTACTTTCAAAATATGTTTTATACACACACACACACACACACACACACACACACACACACACACACACACACACACACAGTCGCACAAGATGTACTTTGTAGATGTTACAATCTATCTTTAATAATACTAATTAGATGTGGTGTAAAGTAAGTTATTTTACTCCACTACAATTATTTGAAAACGAACTAAGCACATAGTTTGATGCCAATACTTTGTATCTGTATAGGAGTAATATACTTTAATGAATCAATGTATTTACTTACTTGTAACAGAGTATTTTTATATTGTGGTAAAAAACGGGACATTCTGCAATAGATTAATATTACATATTACTTTTTAGTTACTTAAAAAAATAAAATAATTGAACAATTAAATAATCTAGATTTTGTATTATTATTATTATTATTATTATTATTATTATTATTATTATTATTATTATTATTAGCCCACAGATTATTTTTGGGACAGAGATGGCAGATGAGCAGGCATTTAAATTATAAGATTTAAGGATTGTGAATTACATTAATGTATCAATGTATTTACTTAAATTAATCAATTCATAAATAGACATATACCTTAATGTAATGTAATCTAGAGTAATTTCTTTCCTCTGCAAACATTTTAGCTCTCTTATGCCACCTACTGTCCACCTACTGTATTACAGCGCAAGACACACCTCCAAGCCATAGCCACACCCCCAACCTTTCACAACCTAGGGTTAGGTGAGTCCTGGTAGGTACCTTTCAGAGACTGGGGCGTATAGGTCAGCAGGTAACCACTGTAGATCGATACCTATATTACTAGCGATGTAAATAAAGCAGTTGAACAGTGTACATCATTAAATATTAAGACAAGACATAAAATGATCATAAATAAAAGGTATACAAAAGAGAGCACTCTTGGAGATACCCTAAATATTTGGATATCATGAGGCTAACCTTTGAAGAATATGCTCTCCCAGAGGGATACTATACAGTACATTATTTGTGAATAACTGGTTGTTTTGTGATGGACATTGTGAGTAGATGTAAGCTCTCGGGGGAAGAAGATTAAAAAGCCAAAACCCCAGCAGAGCCCTTGTTCTACTTCAGACCACTTCCTGTCATCAGAAACTGCTGGTTAATTAGAATGGCATCGAGCGGCCTCACTGAATAATTCACACAACGCAGCCGCCTTGCTCTGAAACTCTCAGCACAATGGACCCCAAAGCACCGCTGTCAGAGACTTCCTTTATTGTCATATTCTGCTATTCTGAAATACTGAAAAATAAATAAAAGACCCCCCAGAGAACATCTCCCTCACTGGTGTTTGCAGTGTGTTGCGTTTTGTGGAGCCAGCATTGCTTAGCTGTATTTAAAGTGGCAGTGTCTTGATGTGTCTAGAGAGAGGTCACAATAACAACGCTGAGTCAGAACACATCCCCTGGGCAGTGGAGGCCATAGTGGTCAGTGATGTAGTGATCCGTCTAAGACAACATCAATGCACTGCACAAATGTTTCACAAGAAGATACAGACTTGTGCACTTACATACCTGTGCACTTGCATGCAGTGCACTTACTGTACATAATATGCAGTGGTGGAAAGTAACTTAAATACATTTACTCAAGTACTGTACTTAAATACAATTTTCAACACTTTTACATCTACTCCACTACATTTCATAGGCAAATATTGTACTTTTACTCCACTACGATTATTTGAAAACTTTAGTTACTAGATTTGAATAATAATCTACAAACTATACATTAACCACTTCAGCCCTATTTAAACTTTGGCTATTTGAAAATAGCCGATCTACAAGCTCACAATGCGCCGCCATGCCGAAGCGTTGTGAGCTTGTAGATCTGCTATTTTCAAAATATTGAATGCATTTTATACATATGATACCCTGTGAAACAGGATATTCTGCATAATGAGTACTTTTAATGTTGGTAATTTAAGTATACTTTGATGCCAATACTTTTGTACTTTTACTCAAGTAAATTTTGACATGTAGCAGAGTATTTCTACATTGCAGTATTGATACTTTTACTTATAGTAGGTTGTGCTAACCACAAAAAATGGCCAAATCGTTACGCGGCGGATAAAAGCATGAAATTTGATACAGATGTCCCTTGGGTCATCCTAAAACATCCTAGAAGGGGTGCCCAAAAAAATCTTAAACAGGAAGTGAGTTATGGACAAAATTCAAAATGGCCACTTAAAGGGATATTTCACTTTCAAAAAAACGTTTGGTCATTTTATCATCTACTCAGGCTTTTGTGAGCCCCCCAGACTGTTTTTAAGTTGCTTGATTCAGTATTTAGATATTTGATAATCATTTTATCAGACACGCCCCCTTCCTATACAAACCCATTATAACTTCAAACTAAATTTTTAACCTGTTAGATTCATCAAAAACACCCGTCCTTGGTTCTGCTGACTCACCCTGCCCTCCTAATACGTGAGGGGGCCGTGTTTTTTCCGATTACTTTTTTCATTTAATTTTTCTAATGTATTGATTTTTTTTCATTTTCCAAAAAAAAAAAAAAAAAAAAGTGAAAAAAGTTATCGAAAAAACACGGCCCCCTCGCGTATTAGGAGGGCAGGGTGAGTCACCAGAACCAAGGACGGGTGTTTTTGACGAATCTAACATGTTAAAACTGGAGTTTGAAGTTATAATGGGTTTGTATAGGAAGGGGGCGTGTCTGATAAAATGATTATCAAATATCTAAATACTGAATCAAGCAACTTAAAAACGGTCTGGGGGGCTCACAAAAGCCTGAGTAGATGATAAAATGACCAAACGTTTTTTTGAAAGTGAAATATCCCTTTAAACTGTTGACCGTTGACTCAAAAGACACCAAAAGAATGTCCAAAAAGCATAACATTTGGCACATATGTCCCTTGAGTCATCCTAAGACATCCTAGAAGGGGTGCCCAAAGGAATCTGAAACAGGAAGTGAGTTATTGATGAAATTGAAAATGGCCGCCTAGTGTTGTCGATTGACTCAAAAGACAACTAAAGAATCTCATAAAAGCATACAATTTGGCATACATGTCCCTTGGGTCATCCAAAGACATCCCAGAAGGGGTGCCAAAAGAAATCTTAAACAGGAAGTGAGTTATTGACAAAATTGAAAATGACCGCCTACAGTGTTGTCGATTGACTCAACAGACAACTAAAGAATCTCATAAAAGCATACAATTTGGCATACATGTCCCTTGGGTCATCCTAAGACATCCTAGAAGGGGTGAAATGATCTGAAACAGGAAGTGAGTTATGGCCGTGTACAGTGTTGACAGATGATGCAAAAGACACTCATAAAAAATAATCTCATAAAAGCATGAAATTTGGTACAAATGTCCCTTGGGTGATCTGAATGCATCTTAAGGGGTGCCAAAAACAAGTTTTAATAGTCTCTCAATGGAAAACACTCCTCCCCCACGGGCTGCACTGCTACAACATTCAAATCGAGCAGTTTGCCAATCTGGCATTTGGTCCAGAAGCCTGAAAGCTATGCAATCTCTACCATCTCCTGACAAATATGGATGGATTAAAGTCGCTGATTCGTGGACACCTTTATGGACACTCTTGCCAGAGGCTGCCAAAGTTTGTAGAGAACTCAAGTGTGGCTGCAAAGCTAAGCCCTTCTGTTCGAGAAAGTGTAGATGCCGGGATGCTGGGTTACCTTGCAGAGCATTATGCCAATGTGCTGGTAATTGCGAAATGGCACACATGAATACATGTAGTTACTAAACACTAATCACAAAAAAACAGTAATGATCAAGAAGAAAATACATGAGAAGATAGAGTGTAAAACCAGCAAGAAGATGTAGAGTGCAAAATAAATAAGATGCAGAGAGTAAAATAAGAATATGCAGAGTAAGATAAGATGCAGAGTAAAATAAATAAGAATATGCAGAGAGTTAGATAAATAAAGAAGATTCAAAGAGTAAAATAAAAAAAATAATGCAGAAAGTAAAATAAATAAGATGATGTAGAAATTAAAACAGAAGGTAGACTACAAAATACGGCAGGTTATAAACTGCATAACCTGTCGTATTGAGTCTGCATAATATGCAGACTGCCGTGGTCAACTGTTTAAACAGCCATTTAGAATTTCTTCAACATGGTCCCTTCCTAAAAAGTTTAATAAACAAGCAAACAAACAAATAAATAACCCCTTCTAGGATATATTAAGAAGCACTCAATGTACGTACCAAATGATACACTTTTATGACGTCCCTTTATGTTTTCTTTTGTGTCAACTGCTTTAGGCGGTCACTTCCTGTTTAAAACCTCTTTGGGCACCCCTTGTAGGATGCGTTCAGATCACCCAAGGGACATTTGTACCACATTTCATGCTTTTATGAGATACTTTAGGTATCTTGCATCATATTTCACACTGTAGGCGGACATTTTCAATTTAGTCAATAACTCACTTCCTGTTTCAGATTATTTTGAGCACCCCTTCTAGGATGTGTTAGGATGACCCAAGGGACATATGTGCCAAATTGTATGCTTTTTGGAGATTCTATAGGCTTTTTGAGCCAATTGCCAACACTGTAGGCGGCCATTTTCAATTTTGTCAATAACTCACTTCCTGTTGAAGACTTTTTTGGGCACCCCTCTAGGATGTCTTAGGATGACTCAAGGGACATGTGTGCCAAATTTTATGCTTTTTGGAGATTCTTTAGTTGTCTTTTGAGTCAATCGACAACACTAGGCGGCCATTTTCAATTTGGTCAATAACTCACTTCCTGTTTCAGATTTTTTTGGGCAACCCTTCTAGGATGTCTTATGATGACCCAAGGGACATGTGTGCCAAATGTTATGCTTTTTGGAGATTCTTTTGATGTCTTTTGAGTCCACGGTCAACAGTTTAGGTGGCCATTTTGGATTTTGTCCATAACTCACTTCCTGTTTAAGATTTTTTTGGGCACCCCTTCTAGGATGTTTTAGGATGACCCAAGGGACATCTGTATCAAATTTCGTGCTTTTATCCGCCGCGTAGCGATTTTTCACTTAGCACCCCCTACTATTAAGTAAAACAATTTAGTACTTTTTCCACCATTATATACCTGTGCCACTTGCATGCAGTGCACTTACATACAGCACCTGTGCACTTGCATGCAGTGCACGTACATACATGTGCCACTTGCATGCAGTGAACGTACATAGCTGGTGGTCATAGTTACCTTTGGCTGTTGTTGCTCCTCCGTGGGTGGATCCGATCTAAAGAAGACAAAAACCCTTCATAAGTCAAGCCATGTATTGTTAATAAATCTAAATGTCCCTGTGCAATTCCTAAAAAAAAGGTGCTCAGGTAATTAACAGCTCATTTAAGGACGAATACTTCCACGGGAGTGGGGGAGAGCGTATGTGTGTGTCTCTCTGTGGGAGGCACAACGACAAATGAATATAGTGTTTGATCACAAAAACAGGCCTTTGCTTCTTCACCATCATTACAGAGATAAGAGTTTGGGCTTCTCTCTCTTCTTATGTAGGTGCACAGCAGCTGAGCAGAACACACCAGATGATTAGCAGCTCAAGGACACAGAGCGCCAAGACTGGGAACACGGCACCCATGGGGATTTCGAGGTTAAATATATCTTGCAAAATAAAACATCTTAATAACACAGAATATTAAAAGCAGAAAGCAATCTGCTGACAGCAGTATGCATGCATTTCAAAGCTAAATGAGAACACATACACCAAATGCCCCCCCGCTATAATAAATGGACAGGAAGCTACATAAACTTCAACCCTAATCCCTGTGTGATATGCTACAAGGTTAGTTTTGTACGAATGTAAATGTGTGTTACTTTTCTGGGTTGCAGTGTGAGTTGCACACTGAAAATTTAAGGCACAACTTCTTCAGAAAGATTGTTTCTTCTTGGACCCAAAGTTGATTTTATTAAAAACTATCACAAAATGATAATAATCCTTTACTGATCACATAATGGGAAAAGGACAAAAATTAGGCGGCTTTCTGTTCAACCACAATTCTAGTTTACACGTTGCATTAGCACACAAACCTGTAACCTAGGGTAGACTAAACAACAAACTGAAGATTATTAGCAGTTACTGATCACAAAGGTTTGAGGAACAAGTTAGCGTAACATTCTGAGCTACAAAAAAAATAGCAGATATTAAGGGACGAAAGAATGTGAGACAAATTACAAATCAAAGCACTTGTTTAGATGTACTGTAAATTAGAGACATTTGTTGAGAGCTGTCATTCCTCTATTTACCTGGTGGTTGGCATCCATGCCAGCATAGGAGTTCCTGGAACTGCAGTCAACAGGCGGGGTCTCTTCCCGGATGAAGTCTGCCATCTCAATACCCCCTCCAGGGTCCCTGTGAGGTAATACACATAGGATGACACACCTACACGTACAATACACACGTGAAAACATACACGGATATGCAGGCACATACGCAGACGAACAGATGCACGCAAACGCAGATATTCAAACATGGACTGACACACATGCACACAGACGGAGACACGCAATCACATGCACACACAGCTAGATACACACAGACAATTACCTAGCACATCAACATTGCACCTTCTCTGTGGAAGCGCGGACAGACAGCACAGAGAGAAATGTACTATTCAGCTTGTTCAGAATCTACCATTCACACAGGAAAGTAGGTTTTAATCATCCCTTTAAAACACATTTTATAACACAGGCTTATGCTTTTCATGACACGTACATTTGAAAAACTATTTTAAAAAAAAGGAAGAAAAGGTTCCATGTAGACTTTCTCTGGGCCTAAATTTAGCCCGGACGTGCTTGTTTAACCAGTCAGTATGTCGAGAAAAAAAAAAAAGTTGCCAGGGATAGTCTATAAATCATTTCCATATGCCAGAAAATGTTTCTTAACAGGTCAAACCACAACACAAACATTCAAAGCAATAAACTGCACTACACGGTGTGCACACATAATATGAGAACAGAGTCTGGGCAAAGGAGACTGTGGGAAGGAAGGGCGAAAGAGATAGAGGAGAGGGGGAGCATGAAGGATGGTGGTATAATAACACCTTAACCACTTAAGCCATCTAGTCTACATCGAATCGCTTTGGCAAAAATAGCTGATCTACAACCTCACAACGCGTTGCAACATGATGCGTTGTGAGCTTGTAGATCTGCTATTTTTGGCAAATAATGTTCCCCCAGAATATGGATGCTGGGGTTCAAGTGGTTAATCAATTTCAACAAGCTTGTCTGCTCTACTGTAAACTCCCAACAACCTGGAATGCAACTCCAGATGTGTAGGCAAAGCTACGACTGACTGCCCCTGCGGTCGAGGGGCTCTCATTCTTGTTGCTTTTCCACCTCTCTCTCTCAGCATCCTGCTAAGCGCTCCCTCTGGAATGTGAAAATGAGTCACTTCTCCAAGGCCCGGGCAGTAAAAGAACCCTGGAACCTCACTGGCATTCAGCTCCTGCACAACAAGAACTGGGGACCTTTACATAAAAACAAGACAACGGCAGATTGCCATTTACAGCTGGCCTTGAATGTCTAATGTGGAAGGTGAGGTATTGATTTGCTCTGTGGCAGGCTTTATTTTCATGCGCCATGACCAGAGGACAACCCTCTGACCCCAGAAACTCAACAGATACTGAAACTCACGATTAGATCACCATTTAAAGTGACTTGACTCACACTGACAAAATCCACACTTGTGCTCCATTTAGGACAACCACTGACCAGACATCTATTCACTGATCAGACATCTAATGCACAACACTCATACATGGCCTGTTTACACAATACTATGCCAGCTGTCCCATTATCATCCTCTTAGGAGTTAATGACTTCTCTGAACTCACTTTTGCTTCACATTTTGGGGGATCTGTTCTGTGTGTTTCCAAGTACCACTCGAAAAGAATCAAACCCACAATTTTTTTTTTTACCAAAACAAGTCCATCTGCATTTCTAATAGAAATTGATCCTATTTGGCAGATTTTCCTAAAAACACAACATCATTAGTTAAATATCGGTAGTAGTGATGCGATAAGCATCACTTTCAACACCTAGTCTTGCTCACAGTTTGTGATGGATAACTCAATGTCGATGGCACTTAGTCCAATCTTGCACTTTGTAAAGCACTCTGGATAGAAGCGTCTGCTAAATGCCTAAATTGTTAAATTTAAAAAAATATACATCCAGGCTCAATGCTAACACCAAAAATTGTACGGTACTGACAAGTCATTACTTTTACTACCCAGCCTTACAGGCTCTGTGACACAAGACCTTACCCTGGGCCGTTGCTGTCCTCTTGGCGGGTGGCACTGCCATCGTTGACCCCCTCTGTGCCAATCCTGATGCCCTCTGTCGCCTTGGCCCGGTGCTCCACCACCTCCCCCTCATCCAAGGCATAATGGAGGCGGTAGTTCACCGTTTTCAGCAGCAGAAACATGACAGCAATCACCCCACAGTAGATCCCCACGATCACCATGGTCGGCGGGAGGGCCTGGATTGGAGAGAATTTGATTTGTACAGTTTAAGCATTTGGTTGAGACTCCCATCCAGATCAACTCAAGTTAGTAGTACATTTTATTTCGGTCCATTTAAAAAGAGCAGATATACATACATACAGTTAGGTCCACTAATGCTAGTGGCACCGAAAAGGAAACAGTTTCAAACATTGGTTTAACTAAACTGAAAACATCTGACAAATTGAAAAAATTAATCTAAGCAAACATGTGAGTGAAGAAATTGTTATTTCTGCGTCTTATCTCAAGGACACTTTCGATAGGACTGTCCACTTTTGCTGTATTTCCAGCCCAATTGTTTTGGAAATAGCAGTGAAGCCTCAAATGATGGGTTACCAGCCAAATAATTAACTAACGTTCTACATTCATAGTAAAAAGGTGCCAGCATTTGGGCTGGTGGCTGGTGTCAATTCCCCTGGTTATACGATCGTCTGGTCTCTCAAACCACTAAGATCAACACACTGCCATGGTCACAAATCAGAATCCCCTTAATTTGTAGCACAAAAATTGTACCATGTAGAGCTGTTTGTTTGGGTGACATTGCTCCAAGAACATTTTCAACACTCGTGTTATGACATAAGAGCATCCTGACAAACAAAGAGTACAGGGACAACAGGACCTCAAATTCAGAGCAACCCAAAAGCACAAGCTGAACAGTTCTTCTTAGATAATTTACCATCTAAACAACATGAAGTCAACATGAAGTCAATGGGGAATGAAGAAAGATTTTAGAAAAAAGGTAAAGACCACCCACACTGTTGAGAATTCCCCTTGAAAATGTCTACATCATTTATCAACAGTGGATAGACTAGAATGACTAGCAACAACTGGGGCCATTTTAGCTGCATAATCACAGCAGCTGAGACAAAAATACAACTTATATCTATTGTTTAAAGGTAAGTTCACATACAGCCAGACAGACATATGACAGAGATAATGTAAAAAGATATCCGAAAAATACACGTTATGAATAATAGACCTCGTCACTCAAGTGTGTTGCTAGGAACATCTTGGCAGCTACTGATATTCACAAACACTGCGACAGGAAATAAACTTGGAAAACTTTGAATGTTTATGTTGTCAAGTTAAGTGAATTAACTTTGCAGTTTATTAATCAAGTACACGATCATCATTCAGGTGCTCGTCTGGCAAACCACAATGTGACTTCACTCTCTTTTCTGTAGGCTTGCTGCTCAAGAGATACCAGCTGCATTAATAGCTGCCACTATCAGGACCAGCACCACTCAAACATGTGGCTCAATTTAAACCACAGAGCCAACCCATGTATTTATTTCCACTCCGGAAATAGGACAGAAGCCACACTCAGATTTGGAGCATTAGCTTCTAATATAAGGAGGAGTTCGTATATTGGTGTATAAGCTATTTCCTTCCCAGAGTACATTTATAGTCATATATAAAAACAGACATCACTCAGCTTTGTAGCACACTGACACTGGTGGTACTCACCATTTTTTACTTAAATAAAAGTAGCAATACTGCAATGTAGAAATACTCTTTTACAAGTACAATGTACTTGAGTAAAAGGACAAAAGTATTGGTATAAAAATGTACTTTAAGTACCAAAAGTAGAAAGTACTCATTATGCAGAATGACCCATTTCACAAGTTTTCAAATGTACACAAATCGTTTGAAAATAGTACTTAAGTACTAAATTTACTTAGTTACTTTCCACCACTGCACACTGATAGTATCTTCCAGTTATAGTCTCAGATTTTTTGGCTGCAAGCAAACAAATCCTGCAAATCCTAAAGGTCAGCTATTATTGCGCAATATTTTTGGGTCAATTAATATGTACATATTGTGCAAAAGGAATGTCATTACAAAGGGGCCCAAAACAAAGCAAAGCATCCAATCTTCTTGTTCAGTTTTTTTTAATTAATATATATATATATATATATATATATATATATATATATATATATATATATATATATATATATATATGACAGTAGCCTAATAGACGTCTATTAATAGTAAGCTGCTGTTCATATAAAAATACGTTTTAAAAGACATTAGTGTAACCGATGGACTCTCTATTAACATTGGCAATTGTACAAGTCAGTTCTGACAGGCGGCAAAAAGGATAAGATAAAGGAATTGGGACAATAATCTTTGACAAAACTATAGGAATATATCCGCCGTTCGTTTGAAAAAAACAAAACAAAAAATAATTGAAACAAAAGAGCCCCTTATTTAATCCTATAGTTGGTGAATATGGGACACTTAAAAAGAATTACGAGATAATTCTCTATTCTAAATCATGTTTTCATGTCTGACCTTGTGGTTTTGTAACAGAAAGAGAATTGAAACATGTAATGTTACATTTTGTCACATGAAACGCTACATTGTTTCCGTTCCACAGAGCCACCCGTGTTGCCAGGTCTAGCGAGAGAAACAAGCAACCAGGTCTATGAAAACAAGCCCAAAAGAAGCGACTAGGCCACATGAGCACTTGAAAATTGCCGCTCTACAAGCTCGCGACGCGTTGTGAGCTTGTAGATCTGCTATTTTCAAAGAAAATCTTGAGGAAAAGAAGTGTAAAATGTGTAATATTTTAGGAACGTTTAACACCACAAATCTGGTATGGGGTCCCAGCTAGAACAAAACATTTTCAGTTGTGGGGGGTCCGCGGGCAAATACATATTAATTTAGGGGTCCTCGATATGAAAATGGTTGAGAACCACTGGTTTAAACAACATTTAGGAAACAATAAGCCTAAAAAATATGAAACTACACTTTAAAAACAAGACCCCCAAAAAAACGCAACCCGCAACAAACCAATATTTACAAGCAACTTCACAGAAAAACAAGCCAAAAGTCGCTTATAATAACCAGACATGGCAGCACTGATAGCGACCATTAATATCCTCGGGCAGCTCTAACGGGCATATATTGCTTTCCCTACGACCAGATCGCAAATATATAAATATATGTACATAAAGCGGTTTAAGATCCCACTCACCATGTACAGTGTGAAGGGGAAACAGAGCAGAAACAGCCAGATGTACAGATGCAGAGCGTTGACAAACGTATTCTGGTGGGGGTCGTAGTACCAGCCGCCTGTGACTGAAGCCCAGACCCCTTGTCTGAGGATCTGAAGTGTTTGAGAGCCCATTGTTTTATCCCCTTCGAATCTGGACAGAAACGACGAAATAAACGGGGCTTGACACACGAAGGCTAATCGTCGTTCAACATGACGAGGAGCCGTGCTCTGTTTCCAGACATTGTTGGCCTGAGAATCCCCACTGCAGCCATCTTCTTCTTCTCTAGTCTCTGAGTCTGCAGCTAAACAGCCAGCTGGGGCACTGTTTTTACTTTAGACCTCCACGGAGGCGTTATCGTGGATGAGAGCGCTCCTATCCTGTGTTGCCAGGTTTTGTGATAGAAATAAGCAACCAGGTCTAGGAAAACAAGCAACTTAGGTCACATGAGCACTTTAAAACCTAGCATCGGCCATTTGAAAATAGCCAATCTAAAGCTTGTAAGATCTGCTATTTTCAAAAACTCTTGAAATAAAATGTGGAATATTTGGAATATTTTTTATATATAACACAAATGCTCCCTGGCACAAGCACAAAAACTTTTTCATGAAAATATTTTGAGAACCACTGGTTTAAATAAAATCTTTTTTTGGAAGCAAGCCTAAATAATCAACTACACTTGAGAAACAAGCCCAAAAAAAAACGCAACCCGCAACTACCACTTGTCACTATGAATTGAGTACAAAAGAACCCCAATTGAAACAAGCCATTGGCTTTCTTGTTTAAAAGAAAAAATCCTATTTAGTTAACCTTTTGTATTTGAACTGTACTTTCATGTGCTATTTTCTGCAAACCTCTAAATAAAGTATTCAATCAATCAATCAAACAAACCAATTTTTACAAGCAACTTTACAGAAAAAGAAGCCCAAAGTCGCTTATAATAAGCGGACATGGTAACGCTGTTCCTATCCCACCACGCCCTGCGAGCGAGTTCTTCTTCGCGGCCTGTGAATTTAGGTTACTACTTCCCCCACATAGCCTATGACTATAGCCATTAATATTCATTTCTGTGGATCGATTTCAGACACATTAAAGGTGAAAAACGGCCAACATAAATATAAAATCACGACGCAAACTGACGGAGAAAGGAGAATTGCATTAATATTAAATCCAGCCTAGGAGTAACATAATTAATTAGATACAAACTTAGCTAAATGGTGACCTCTTGTGGTGATTGTGATCTGCTGTCTAATGTCTATTGTTTATTCCAGGGGTCTTCAACAGGGGGTCCGGGACCCCTAGGGGGTCCTCAGAGCTACTATAGGGGGTCCGCCAAATCTTTGTGTGAGAGGATTTTTTTTTTTTACATCAACCACTTGAACCCTAGCATCCCTATTCTGAGGGGAACATTAGCCGAAAATAGCAGATCTACAAGCTCACAACGCCTCGCAGCGCGAGGCGTTGTGAGCTTGTAGATCTGCTATTTTCGGCCACGAGGTATAGGAGTTGAGGGAAAAAAGAGAAGTTTAATCTGAAACACAATTTTATACAATATAGAGGGGGTCCCTGCTTCATCTCTCTCTCAGATAGGGGTCCTTGGGCTGAAAACGTTGAAGACCCCTGGTTTATTAAACTAGACAGATAAAGCAATTATCATACAACTACACAACCGGTAGTGCTTATGAGTCAAGAACGCTACACCATTACGGCACGCCATCACAATGATTTCATACCAAATTAGATTAAATGTACACAAATATTAGATACAATTTATTTGAAAATATCTGAAGAAAAACTATCATGACCACATTGCTTCGCTGTTACAAATACGTACGTTTTTTTTTAATACAACACATTAAACACACCAGTTAAATCAGAGTGGTCCAAACTATTAACAATATGAGATATACATCTCTGTTGGTATTAATACTCTAGTCAAAATGTATGGACATATATCAATACACATACGGTATTTGATGTTTAGTATCACAATACATCTGAAAATCATAAAGTAAAAAGAAGTTTTCAATGTTCAACATCATGGTACATCCCTTGGTTAAGCAGGCTGGGAATGGAAATGACCTCTGAATTCATTACCCCAGAAAGATCCTGCTGATGTCAACAGTAAACTGATACTGTCGCTGAAGTCAGCATATCATCCAACAAAAAAAGCTCTTCATTAGCAAAAAAAGAAAAGAAAAAAAAAATAGCAAGGTTTCTGCACATAGTCTTAAAATGTCCACTCACACTTTACTTTAGCCCTGTTAGCTATGCATCTGCTTGAAATGTATGGGTTGCCAAACTTTATCGAGAGTACAAGACTAAGGTTACAGGGTAAAAGTAGTTCTGGCACCCAGACAGAGAACTGACACTTTTTGTGCCAATTTGTTATAAGCATCTTGAAAACCAGTCAACAAAGTTGCAGTGCTGGACATTCTGGACAACATGGCAGCCCACTCTCAACCTGTTCAACTGTTTAGTCACGTTTTGCATGCCTTCTTTTCCTGCTGGTCACCCTCTCAAAAGTGGGGAATGATCGTGACTATAATCTTGCTCATCGATGTAGTCACATTTATGTTCTTCTTCCCACACAGACACAGTCAAATCATAAGTGTTAATTTATCCAATTGTGACTCAGAGAGTGTACAAATATAACCAAATTGACCTTTACAGGTCCATTTGGTTATATATAGTACACTCTCTGCATTAAATTATCACTCAAGATTTTACCCCACTCAAAGTGTATTAGGAGTGGTCATCACTGGAGCCTTGCTCGTTTCTCAGGGGGCGGTTTGCTTGGAGGCCCTGGGGCTGAGGACTTGGTGGCTGGTTCCCTCTCCTCCTGTTTCACTGTTTCAGCAGGTGGTTCAGGTTCCTTCTTTACCTCAACTGCAATACAATAGAATTACAATCATGCATAGGACTTAAGGAGTTTGAGTCACTTTTGGCATTAGACTGAGAGCCAAACGAGGCTGTCAGTAAACCTAACCCTATTCAAACTGGGAATCAGAAGGGAATTGTTGCGCTACCATAGTATGTAAATAGGAACATGAGTTGGATAGTAAAAATAATTCATACAAAATTGTTGAACTACTGACAGGAGGTTTCATGGACATAGACAGACAGTTAACTTAACATAGACAGACTTAACTCTTGGACAAAGTTATCAAACAGTACTGAGCAGCGGTTCAAAATGACCATGGATTATGTTCTGACTAGAATGTGGATGAAGCACTTTAAAAGGTCATACCTGGTATAGGCTTCTCACCAGGTTTAGGCTGAAAGAAATGTATTGACAGTTATTTTAAAAACTAGAAAGAAACTATAGAAAGACAGCAAAATTCACTGTACAACTAGTTTGTTTTATTCTGTCAGTGCAACACATACCTGGTAAAATGTTGGGGGAAACTTTGACCTGAGGTCTAAAAGGAGAGTGTCGACACGTTGTCTCTGAAACAGCGAACTGGGTTCTTCTTTCTGCTTAGATTTTGGTTTGACCTTTTCTGTAGAAAAACACGATTTAGTTTACTACAGTATAATTGTATTCTCTTTTTTATTACATGGGTTACCATTGACCATAATAAACAAAACATTTATAAACCACCAAGACGACCCCACAAATAAGATAATTAAAAGTGACAGTAGATTCTCACAGCGCATTACAGTGGGTGATGGGTGAAAAATAAAAATACAAGAAAAGGTCATCAAAACAGCATACAAGAGCCCACTACAACTAAAGCCAACCCTCAAGCTAACCTTTCTCCTCCTGGTCTTTGAATTGCCACCAGTATCCTTTGGAGGGGTGGTAGCGACAATAAGACATGGCCTCATCAAAAGCAGATTGTATTCCATGGACAGCAGAGAGCTAAAGGATATAGAATTACATAAGTAAACTAGGAAGAAACACATTTGTTAATAGTGAGTGCAAGTCCTTACTCATTCAGTGCCATTGACGTCACGTTTTTATAAGCCCAGGGTGCCAATGATGTCGCCGACGTCATAAAAAAAAAAAAATAATCTAAAAAAAATCCCTTTTTTTTTTTTTTTTTTTTATGTTCAGAACCCAAGATATCATGATTTGAAGATTTGCTGCTACATTCACTTCTTGTTTAACATCTTACTGAAAAAGGCTGTATCTCGCTTCCTAAGCACTTTTTTTTTACAATGTATTTTTGGCTCTGGCACTCAGAGCCAAACTGACAGAAATAAGTCAGGCACTGAATGAGTTAAGCAGCTAAATGAAGAATTACATTTGTCAATAGGTGCATAATCCTTATGAAAAGTGTTTTAACTTCAAAAGAATGGTATCAAATTTGACAGCAAAGAAAGATCTAAATAAAATGACAGATGCTGCAGGAACAATAACTGTAATTTAAAAAAAGATTTTAAAATATCCTTGCTGTCAAGTGTGATCCCATTTTATGAATGAATGTTGAATGGCAAAGAACAATCAAACACTCTTCAAATCAAGACACCGGTCAAAATTGGAGAATTCTTCACAAACCTAACATTGAGCTAGAGGTATTAAAATATACAGTATATCTTTCTTTTTTTCCCTTCTTTTTTTTTAATCCCACGATTTTGTAATCCATTTTTTCACCCAGTGCCAATTGTCTAAGTAATCCTGGGCGCTACACTCCATCTGCCAGCCTAGGGAGAGCCTAGAGCCGAGCTCATGCCTCCTTCAATGCATGAGAGTGAGAGCTAGCAAGACGCTTCTTATCACCTGACAGGGGGGAAATTCCCTGGTTAGATGTAGCGCGTGGAAGGAACACGTTATTCCTACCAGTTCCTTTCCCCTCCATCAGGCACCCCGGCTGACCAGGGGGAGGCAGTATAGAGACCAGGATTACTGCAAGTTTTTGTGAGGGTACCTAGTTAGAACCATAGACATAGAAACCTAGATACCTCATTGGCCTCTGCAGTTCGTTGGAGTGACCTATTTCGTATGGTGGCCGCCATACGCGCTGTGATTGGCCAGTGCCCGTTCCCCCCGGAAATGGGGGGTACGGGCACTGGCCAATCACAGCACGTCTTTTCCAGGACTTGTCAGAATCTAGTTGTCCCGCCCCCACCTGCCTCTCATTGGCCTACTGAACGCCTTCTTCTGTGACGCACGCGGGAAATTTCCAGCTGCCCCCCTGGAAGCGGAAGCGCGCCCGCCATACAGACGCTTCAGAGCCAGAGGAGGCGTCTACCTTTATATGTCTATGGTTAGAACACAGGGAGAACATGCAAACTCCACACATAGAGGCCCTTTCACCAACCCCACCTAGGGTATGGGCACTGATGACGCGGAAGGAGAGAACGCGCCCACAGCGCCCACAGCGTCCCCGTCTGTGAGGCGACAGCACTACCGACTGCGCCACCGTGCCCCCTAAAATATACAGTATATCATGATGGAATATATAGCAAGCTCTTACCATTCTGGAACCAATAACTGTTCCCAGGTCTGGCGCCTGATACACCACTCCTGCTATGATGTAGTAGTCAGAAAATGGTATCACTGGGGGTGGATACATGGAAGAAAAGTGTCAAATTAAAGCTTTGAAAGATCGGTTCGGAGATCGGTTATTTTTGGCAACAATATTTGTAGTGGTAGTGGAAATTATTTAGCCTTTTCTTTTCTTTTTTACATTATATATCGATATTACATATTGCAACTTTTGTTATCCACTTTAAATGTCTCTATTTTGGCCAGGTCATTATTGGAGAATATTTGAAGCAATTTCCCCCAAATATGATTAAGCGCAGTGGTGTGTTCTACTGTGTTATGCTATATACGGCTAGTCTAATCCATTGAAAACGCGCTAGCGTATCGCGCATATTGTGCAGGGAATAATTATCGTATACCCTCCAGAAAAAAACTAGAACACACCACTGATTAAGCGTATACTGTATAGGATTTAAGTAGTTAAAGAAAGCTGAGCTTCAAGCAGCAGCAGCACCAACTGGCTGTGGTTCACTACTCCCAACATATCGTTGCTGTAGGGTGGAAACCTTTCCTTGTACGTTCCAAAAAAACATACATTTAATATCATTCTGTATCTGTCTTTAGAGGAAGCACTAAATCTCTGCACTGGGCAGCTCTGTTTAATAGACTTGTCGACTAGCTGTGGACATACCTATATTGTATATGTACTTGTGTGAATGAAACCTTTTAATGTCTGTAATTTGTATTATGTTGTTTCTCCAACCATGTTTAATGTACTGTTGGCTGTCTTGGCAAGGACACGGTTGTATCTCATTGAGGCTATTTCCTGGTCAAATAAAGTTTAAATACAAATATTTAAGGGGGTCACAATTACATGAGATAGTACACCGGCAACAGTTGCAGAAAATAAAGGACAGACAGCATGACACAAAAAAAACAGTTACAATCTGGATCAAGTACCTCTGCATTTGTACATGGTACAGTACGTGCAGTACACAACACATCGAGAATCAGCGATTAATGAATTTGCTGTAGCTGCTCACCTTGGTTAGGTGACTGCCTCTGCTGCTTACGGATGATATAAAGAATTGGTTCCTGGGCATGAAGAAGAATGTACTCAACTCCCACCATTTGACTGGAAAATAAATCAGAAAATGTGTTTATTTTGACTGTGGCTTTTAAGCATGTTGCTGGGCAAAATGGAACTTTGCTACAGACCTCTGACCAGACGGTTCTTCTGACATTATAGCAGTGTTATTAACTTGTATCTTGGGCATTTAATGATTTTGCCTGCAGGGGTGTAATGGGGATTTTTTTTATTGGCAGAACGCTATTTTAATAGCGTCACGCCTGTGCATGGCATTTTATTTTATCTTAACGAAGTGTATACATAGTAGGAAACATGTTTGCATAGGAAATGACTAGTTTTTAGCTTAGTTTTGTAAATCTTCTCAAGGAATGCCTTGAATTATAGGAGCTGAAACTAAACGTTTGCTTTGAACGAGTATCTTTCTCTTCTTCGACGGTGAGGCATTGTTGCGGGCAGATAGGACACTGGCAGCAGCGGTTACTGACGCCAAAATGCTGTGTTGCTCACTGTGTATGCGGTGTGAAGAGTGAGTGAGGATGCATTTGCACACTGGTTATCTGATATGATGTAATGTTTTTCTTTTTCTTTTTTATTACACTGTGGAGCATAATATTGTATCTGTATTTTTGTTCAATAATAAATCTGAATAATTTGTAACAAAAAACAAACTCATATTGTAATCTTACTTCAGATGCTCCAGGGTTAGCCGCTGCATCTTCACTACCTCATTATTACAAGTTCGGTCATAGAATGGGTTGCTTCTCTCCGAAAAATAGTCCAACACATTGCCAGGGTTGAGAATGGGCACCCAGCCACTGTCAACCCAGGATATCCCAAGGAGGTTGTCTGTCAGTAGAAAGAACAAATACAACAAAGGATGTTGAAGGACAAATAACGTGAACTTAAAGTTTTATAATTGTTAATTCCGTTTTGTAGACTGCCAAGGAAAATCTGATGTGGGAGATGGGAATCATTGTTGCCTAATCCGCTCATAGTAGGAACAGGTCGTGTTCTCACAACGTTCTGTACAGAGTCCGGGACAATGTCGCTCTGGATGAAAGCCTAAATTGAATTGAATTTGATTGACAGGTCTTTACATTTTGTAGCCTTGGATCAAGACTATCATAGATGTATTTTATCGAGTCTGAATATTAGTTACGTATCTATGATATGAAAGTAAAAGTCAAACTCAATAAAATGCATCTATGATAGTATCTAACTATGGTACGAAAGTAAAAGTCAGACTAGATAAAATACATCTATGACAGTCTTGATCCAAAGCTATAAAATTAGGTACCATTACCTGGGCAATTATGTTTTCAAAACAAACCACAACGTAAACAGCGGGTCTCACGTAGATCTGCCGTAAATTGCAGATCTACAAGCAGCATTCGATATGTAGTTATGGTCTGTGGTAGAAAAAGTACTACATTTTTTTACTTAAGTAAGTATCAATACTGCAATGTAGAAATACTCCAATACAAGTAAAAGTCCGGTATTCAAAATTTACTTGAGTATAAATACAGAAGTATTGGAATCAAAATGTACTTAAAGTGCCAAAAGTACTCATTTCACAAGTATTGGAATGTATGAAAATCTAAAAAATAGCAGATCCAACACATTGTGAGCTTGTAGATCGGCTATTTTCAAATGGCCGAAATGTATATGCAGAGGTCTTCAACAGGGGGTCCGTGACCCCTAGGGGGTCCGCGGAGGTACTGCAGGGGGTCCGCGAATTTTTTTTTGAAAAAAAATAAAAATAAATGGTTTTCTTTTTTTCCCCAAAATGTCAAATTGTCTTTAAACATAACATGAATCCATAGCAAACAGATAAATGGAGGCACAATGCACAATAACATGGTATGTTTATAAATATTTTGTAGAGAATCTTTATTTTGCACACCTACTGGGGCAGGTGCGTAGGAGCAGGCAATATAAAACACAATTGTATACATAAATATACAATATATGTGGTAGCCCCCCCTACCCTACCAGGTAGGGGGTCCCTGCTCCATCTCCCCATCAGTTTGGGGGTCCCTGGCCTGAAAAGGTTGAAGACCTAGGGGTCATACATTACCCATTTCAGCCCTATATACCAGCTGGTATATAGGGCTGAAATGGGTAATGTATGTTTTGTAATAATAATCAAAATCTACAAAGTAAATAGTAACTAAAGTTTTCAATATAATTGTAGTGGAGTAAAAGTATAACATTTGCCACTGAGATGTAATGTGGTAGAAGTAAAAGTACTGAAAATTGGAAATACTCCAGTAGAGTAAAAATACCTCAGAATTGTACTTAAGTACAGTACTTGAGTAAATGTTCTTAGTTACTTTACACCACTGGTTCTGTTCTGTTGACCAAAACCTGAACCTCTCCCCATCGGCTACTACAGCGATGGGGTGGGGTGGGGGGGTTACCTATGGGGCTATAACTCTACGGTAATGGCGACATTAGGATATATTTAGCCAGGCAGCTTCTTGTTTCCCTCGATAGCTACTTAAATAACGTGTCACATCATCATGTATTAGTAGCGAATTCAAACCTGCAGTAATATGTTTGCATTTTAAAAACGGAAACAATGGAATCCGGTACCTCTCAAATCCACCGACGCCATGATGTAAACAAGTTGTCGCAGAGAAATGACGTAATGATTGTTGTTTCCATTGTTGCCATATTTTGTGAGAGCAATAAGCAATCAGGTCTAGGAAAACAAGCCCGAAAGAAGCAACTAGGCCACGTGAGCACTCTAAACCTATATCTGCATCGGCTATTTGAAAATAGCCGATCTACAAGCTCACAACGCGTCCCGATGCGACGCGTTGTGAGCTTATTGATCGGCTACTTTACAGTTGTGAACTTGTGAGCTTTTAGATAGACTGGAAGCACTTTTCATGCAATCAATTCCCAGCATATTGTTTCGGGGTGCGCTGGTTTCAGTCCATTCAACCTCCTCTTGTGTGTTGGCTAGTGAGGCGCGTCCTAGCGAGACGGAGACATGACATAATGGGTTTCTTTTGGTGCCGGCCTGCGCGCGCATACTGGTTCTTAATCTTATCAGTGTGACGTCGTCTGTTAACTAATAGGCGAGTGCGCTCCAGTGCGCAATTTCCGAAAGCACCATGTGTGAGGGGGTGGAAAGTCATGGGAAAATTCACCAAGAAGCAAATAAATAATGTATGCGACGTAAAAAGAGAAATTACAAGCCGTGTTCTACAATACACACAAAATAGCTCATACACTTCCGCCCCCCCCCCCCCGTGTGTGTGTGTGTGTGTGTGTGTGTGTGTGTGTGTGTGTGTGTGTGTGTGTGTGTGTGTGTGTGTGTGTGTGTGTGTGCGTGTGCGTGTGCGTGTGTGTGTGTGTGTGTGTGTGTGTGTGTGCGTGTCTGTGTGCGTGTGCGTGTGCGTGTGTGTGTATGTGAGATTGAGCGAAAGAGAAGTGTGAATTGGCTTGTCACCTTTTTTACATTTATATAATTATCATGTAAATATATTTAGCCTACTAAATAGCCTATTACAGGTTGTCATATTATCTATATTATATATTACATACAATAGCCTACATATTAGCCTATACTTTAGTTGTGTATGTGTATTATAATATTTATAAATTATAGGATATTAAATATTATATTACAATGTTTATGAATATGCTAAAATGCTTGGTCACCTGCGTTTTTAACCTTTGCCAAGCAAGCCATGGAGGCATGGACCAATAAAGGCTTTTTTTTACTGAACGTGCCTTGGATTTTTTTTTAATTCACCTGATTCTCTCACTTTGATGTCAGCCTACAGGGAAGGAACTTGTATATATGGGTTAAAATGCCTAGAATAGGCATGGTAGCTATGTTGTTTACTTTGTATCATCCTTTAGCTTTCCCTCCCCTATTTATTCAGCACCGGAAAGTTTTTTTTGGTCAGCAGCATTTGCTCCAGAGATAGTTAGAATTCCACAACAAGACACACCCAAACAGCTGCAGTACACTATTCGGTTGAGTGACACTGACAGCACAGATAGGAGGAAATAGCTGAATAAATAAAACCTGGCGTATCATATTGTGTTTTGTGTACCAGGTGGGGTTGTTGACGGAGCTCAGAAGAGGAATCAGCTTAATTCAGCAAGGCGATCTAAGGTGGTGCAGGTTCAGGCAGACAGCATATTACCCCATATAAACTCTTGTTTTAATGACATCATACGCTGTTTAAATGACATCATACGCTGTCAACTGGGGACCGAAGGGTTGAGTCAGTCCGAACAGCCTGCGCTCTCTGAGGCAGCCCGCTTGGTCTTTATCTGATGCATTCATCTCTAGAGATGGCTGCATTCCTCCAGATTGAGATAAAAAAGAGAGATCCCGCGATAGACTAGACCAGGCATAGCCTACCTTAGTGAAGAGCCAGCATAGCCTCGTATAATAAAGAACCAATCGGATCGCCACGGGAAAAAATAGGGGGATATAAGAAGAAGAGTGCGCACAGAAGACGTAGTTGCGACATCGTGCAGTCGTGGATGAACATCACGACACGCGCAAGAGAATGCGGTGAGGCGAGCGAGTCTTTTTTAATACAAAATAGAAATACAAATTTGGAGACAAGGGCAGCTACATTATTTATTTAACATACGAAAGGTTGTCGAAAATGAGCGCAAGCCAGACCGACCGCGATGGCACATCGAACGCGGATGGTGGCACAGTCCCGCGGCTCCCCCAGCAGTGCAGCGCTCAGCCTCCGAGCAGCAGCAGCAGCAGCAGCAGTAGCAGCAGTAGCCGGACCAGAGATGCAAGACACCACCAGCAGCAGCAGCAGCAGCAACAACAACAACGGCAACATCATGGTGGATCGATGCTGAAACAACCGTCACACGAGCCGGCGGATGCCGTGAGACGAGCGATCGACTTCAAGACGCAAGGCACCCAGTGCTACAAGGATAAGAAGTACAGGGAGGCGATCGGCAAGTACCATCGCGCCTTGCTGGAGATGAAGGGCTTGTGCCGGGTTCTGGGAGATCCAGACACCACCAGCTCCAAATCCCCATCCTCCTCCTCCTCCCTCCTCCCGAACATCAGCAAGTCCACTTCGCTGACGGATGAGCAGAAGGGTGCCATGGAAAATGCCGAGCTGGAGTGTTACAACAGCTTGGCGGGTATAGCTAAATAACACAATCGCACCTTTTTCTTTTTTTGTTTTGCTGTTCTCTTTTCAATAGAGTAGATTTCTGGGAAATGCTCCAACATTCATGAATTATTCATGACACAGTAGGCTATGACTCATTCTCAGGCTGGTCCCTCACCCTCATCCACCTCATCTCACTTTAGTTTTTGATGTTTTTGGATCGTTTGGATGCTGTGTCTGGTGTTGTTAGATAGCTAAATTAACGTAGTAATTTATGAATGAATTTAGTGTATGAACTGAATTTAAGTGCATACAGCTATTATTCAATGGCATTCAAATAACAATTTATATATTATTATATGAACACCTTTTCTGTATTCCTTCTCTTTCCTCCTCCAAGCATGCCTCTTACAGATGGAGCTGGTGAACTATGAGCGTGTGAAGGAGTACTGTCTCAAAGTCCTTCGCAAGGAGGGAGACCACTTCAAAGCTTTGTACCGCTCTGGTGTGGCTTATTACCACCTCGGTGACTTCCAGAAGGCCCTCTACTACCTCAAGGAGTCACATAAACAGGAACCTTCAGGTCAGATTTGATACCGCTTTACAGGGAACACTATAGTCTCTTGTGAGGGTGGAGGCCCAAAAGTGGGTGCGGGGAGGATAAGACTGCATGATTTCCATGAGTCAATAAATGATGTAGGTGTTGAATACCAATGGGACTTTTGCATTTGTTTTAATTGGAGCCTTTGCTTTCAGAGATATTGTGATGATTTACTAGTTGAAGGTATGTAGTTGTAAATAAAGCAGCAGACCAAGGCTCTCTTACGGCTTTATACACTTCAACAGTAAATACAAAAAAGTTAACACTGCAACTTGTTGCACCGGGGTGGGTGGGAGGGTACTGCTACATCTTGTCAGGGGCCCCATGATTCCTAGCAGGTCGTATGAGTGCCTCTGTACTACCATATTGTTTTTATAGTCTTCAAAATGCAACTCAAAGGCCTCATGTTGCTCTGTGCCAGTCTCACCATTACAGACTGCAGTGGAAATGTTTGTCGGCTTTATTGTGTTATCCTCCATTGTGTCTTTCATAATGCGTCTCATATTCTTTCCTTTGTGTAGCATATAGTGTTGCAAAAAATAACTACACAATCACATTAAATTAATCAATCTATCTGTTGTCTGCTCATGTGTGTATAGGCAGCAGGTAGATAGATAGATAGATATAGATAATTTAGATAGATAGATCAAAGGCGCTGCAAAGGTGCTATGTGGCACCTTTAACCAACCTAACCCTGGCATCCCAGTTTTTGACATAACATTATAGATGAAAATGTGAAAAATAACAATATAATATATATTTTTTCATAACACATCTACAAGCTCAGAAAGCATCGCACAAAGCATCGCTTACAAGCTCACAACGCATCACATCTGTGATGCATTGTGAGCTTGTAGATCGGCTATTTAGTATGAATCAGGCTTAAGCCCTGCCATGACACAGTTTGAATCACAGTCAACATCTTCCTGTACTTGTTTCACAGACACCAATGTAATCCGCTACATCCAACTGACAGAGATGAAGATTCGCCGGACTGCTCAAAGGGAAAAGAAAGAGGAAACATAAACACTCACTGTCTGATGACTTTCACCCTTACTGTGTTTCACCCAAACCTTACGCACCACCATCCAAGGTCATGGTGTTAAAAGATATATTATGCTTGCTTTTGCCTTGCACAGCAACTTTTCGCCAATTAAGTGATTTTACCATACCTTTGTGTGCTTGACACAAAACGTTTTTTAATATATATATATATATATATATATATATATATATATATATATATATATATATATATATATATATATATATATATATATATATATATATATATATATATATATATATATATAAATACTATATGTATAGAGTTTCTGCCAAAATGTCCAGTACAAGTATTTCCCAAGTGTGTTTAATCTATTACAAACAAGTCTGATGCACTGCCAGGCAAAACATTGCACAAACAGGCCAACACTTGTGATAGAGACAGGAGCAACAAAAAAAATCTGCATGCGTGTAGGCAACTGTAAGTGTAAGTTAGCACCTACCCTCGCACAATATGTCTTTTTAGTGGCACAGTTTAACTGTTTAACAGCCACCACCTATACTATGTACAATCATGTTAGTATTACATGCATTATACTACATCTAAATACAGTAAATCTAGATAAAATATGACATATCTGGGTAAAAAGGTGCTTTAACTTTTAACAATTCTAACTTACAGTGAGTGTGTGTGTAACATCTCACGTAAACAGTTGCAGTATGGATTTAAGAGACATATCACAAAATGTATATAGGCTACTTTATAGAAATTGCAAGAAAATACGACCAAGAGCCAAGCTAATTGTGTCTTGTTTATAAATGCCAGAAGAAGCACTTCATTCACAGCATATATTAACAAAGAATATGTTTATTGTCAAAGTATATGTGTAATAAAGGTGTCTATTGATTGAATACTTTTTCTGTTGCATTTTACTTATCAGCATTTAAACATTTAGCGTTTATCTCATTTCTCAACATTTGAATAACTATGTGCTTCATCAAAGGCTGTACAATGGACCTAAATGTGTAGTTCTGGCTGATGTGTAGATGGCTCAATCTAGTCATCATCCTGTAGGGAGGGGAGGAGGGGGGCTGTTTCAAAGCACAAAGATATACCAATGAGCTCAAGCTGCTTAAAAGGTTTTATACTGATTTCTCTTGGTAGTTGCCATGGTGAGACTGGATAATAAGCTGTGATGCGATGCGATGCAATAGTGTGGACTAGAGTCAGACTACACCAACTGCTGAATCGCTGCACACCCTGGCATCATGGGTCTTGAGCTCTGCAGTGTCTGACAATAAGCTAACTTCACAGATGAGGATATGACCTAACGCAGCCAATCAATTAT
Source organism: Gymnoscopelus braueri (assembly GCF_963280865.1). Lineage (NCBI taxonomy): Eukaryota > Metazoa > Chordata > Actinopteri > Myctophiformes > Myctophidae > Gymnoscopelus > Gymnoscopelus braueri. The sequence continues at coordinate 32,929,612 of NC_137621.1, read as the reverse complement.
CTTCCCACGAATTTAGGGTACATCATTGCCTGAGGTTTTTTATTTCTTCTGCATTCTAGATATCCATGTATGAATTTCAGCAGAGAGATGAGAGAGGGTTGAATTACCTGGGGGGTGGGGGGGGGTTCAAGCCTGAAGAAAGAACAATTAGCATTAACTGTTGAATTGCTTACTGTGATTTTAATCAAATCAGTGTTCCAGTGCAAATACAAGTCAAGTCGATAACAGCATAATTTCCCACCCTGAAATATTGTCAATTTCAGCAAAGATAAGATCAGCTTATTTATGGTAATAATAGTTTCAGTTACAATACCATAGATACACCTGGTAGGGAGTGCTTTGTTTCAACTAGTACCCTTACAATACTGTGTTGTAGATCAAGCATTACCATATTTTCCACACTCATAAGAAAACGCATTCACATTGACATGTACATTAGTTCTTCACTTACAAGGGGTTAATTTTGACAGCTTAATTCTCAGTGGATGCAATATTCCAGGTGGAGAGGTCACTTGAATCAAAGGTTAAATCAAAGGTTAACAGCATCCTTCACGTGTCAATAGAAAATCTGCATTAAAAGAATATTTGCAAACGATTATGTTTTGGCTATTATGTTTAGCTTTAATTTGCTTGGGATACCATGGGTGGGGTTTTATCACAACGGACAATTTATTTAGAAAGAAAGTTGTGACAATCGCAGTAAAAGATTCTTTTACTGTACTTTTGTGCAACAACTTACCAGTCACTAGAGTTGCCCTGAAGTGTGAAACCCCACCCATCTGGTTCTCTAAAATACTAAAACAAACAGATAATTATTTGCAAATACTATTTGACTTAGGATTGGTCCATACAAACAGTAAAAGGAAATACATTTGAGAGTTGAGCAGTGTGCAACACAAATTGAATGTCTTCCCTTTCTGAAAACACATTTATACATGTTTCTAGATAGGAAGAGATGGCATTCAACTGGTTTTGAACAGGTTCAGCCCAAAAATATATAAAATCTCACAGTAGCTAAAGCTATTTTTATTCACTTACATTAAAAACTGACCTAACGTTTCGGCCTACTATAAGGACTTCATCAGACATTAATGTATACAATTAGATCAATGTTTCATGAAGACCGTATAGTAGGTTGAAATGTTGTCTGCTAATGTATTAATTGAATAAAAATACATTTACATGTTTCATAAATAACAGTTTGACCCGATGAAGAGCCTTGGCTCGAAACATTGTCATTAAATTACACTGGAGCAGATGAGTGTGCGGGTTTATTCTTTTTCTTCATAAATAACTGTCCAAAAAGTGTATTTCAAAATATATTTTGGACTTTGGAAACCAATACCAATATATTTTACCAATAAAATCTTGATATCTTTAGGCCTGTCAAAACTATATTCTCTATACGGAGTGTATATGTACCGTATAATTTTGAAACATGAAATATATTTCGCTGTATGGGCTTACTCCAGAAAAAAAGCTTGAACCATTTTATCCCTGTGGAGAATTTGGAGGAAATTAGAGTAACATAAAACTACAAATTACAAGTGATATGAAAACAATACAAAGTCAATGTGAAGGTAGAGTACTGTTGGATTGAATTAAGGCTATTCTCACTGCTGTTATGAAATCTAATGAATCATGGGCCTTTAAACTTAGCTGGAGGCTTCATGCACATGCTGCTTTGACCAGATATAAAATAATATTTTGACCCAAACCAAGAACAGAAACCTGAATAAATAAATGAATACAACCATTACGTTGAGAGCAAGATTACAATCTGAAAAATATCTGACAGCAATAAAATGTAAAAAAGCAAGGCAAGAAAAATAAATAGAAAAATAAATCCTCCAATAAATTAAATACAATTCACCAAATTAATACAAATATAAATAAGCAAAAAATGAACTTTCACATGCCACCAGGGCCTGCTACAAACGTGTGCCATTCAAGACCCATGCAGTCAGTTGCTTAGATAACACACATGAATCCATGTTCCACTAACAAGCTCATGAGGCAGATCATTTACAAATACAAATGTTCCCTTTTACTTTAGGACAGTGTTTCTCAACTGGTTGGCTTGGGGACCCAAAAGTGTGACACAAGCCATTCTGAAAGGGCCACAGACAATATAACTTGACATAGGATATACAGTATGTGGTAAAAGATACAATGGGCTGTGGCTTCATAGCTACAGCAACATAATATTTAAGGCCCGAAGTAAAAATCATTTGAGAGCCATTGGTTTTACAGGACCGCCGGCCTTACTCAGACATTCTTATTAACAGTATACAGGGGATTGAGACAATGCAGGACATTATTATAAGACTGTGAGTCGCTAACGCAAGTGCTCAGCTGTGTACACATTAACATCCCTTCAATTAGGGTAGCTTTAGCCGTGTTTAGTGATGGCAGGTGTTTGGTACAAAACAGGGATTCCAGTACAAGACAAAACAAGATAAAGAAGAAACTGCTAGCAAATAGCACAACAATTTCAGCACTTATAAATGAATTCAAGTAACACAAGAGTTTTTTTTCCTCCTTTTTTTGGTGGGGTTTTTCTTTCGTTTTTTGCAGAATGTTTATGAATAATCATAGAAAGTGTGTAAAATAAATAATAAATAATTATAAAACAATAATGGACAAATATTCAGCTTTACATTCATGGCGCTTTTCCAAAAGTGCACTTGATAAAATGCACAATCTTGAACTTGAGATTAAAATGAAAGAGAAAAGTGATGTGATCATTCAATGCCCTTCATTACTTCATCATCTGTTCACTTCAATTGAAACCCAACCAAATGGCAAAAATACAGGGCATCTTTAAATAAGAGGAACCAAACAAAAGGGCAATTCTGTTATGATGATGCACTAACAGACCAGGATATAACAGTATGTATAAATACTTACCATGGTTTGTTTTATCCTTCTTATGTATTAGATGGGTGGGGCTTAATAGCACCAGAAAATATAGACAATAGGAGTAGTTAATTTTGTATTCTTGGCTGGGATTAGGTCTACTCATCTGACATTATTTGACTAGCCCTGATGGCAAACCCCAACCATGTGGTACTTATTTATAGAGCCGGCCAATACTTCAGTCTGATATTGGCCTACATATTGTCTGTCACAGATATATCGGTATTGGCATATATGTTGTTGTACGATATGCGCCGATATGGAATCATTTTTGTTTTACAGAACAAAATGCAGAAAAAGATGCATGGGGTAGAAATTATTCTAGTTTGTTTTCTTATATATCTTTTGTTTTTATCATTATTAAGTACCTAGTGAAGTTTGCTGTCGTTTTTCACAAGTGTTTGGTACCACCACATTTGAGGGATCATTGCAAAACCTTTTACACATTATTCTAAGAACTAGACCGTGTCCGGCCTACTTGGGAACAATGCAAGTCGGGAACGATGCAAGTTGGAAATGTATGCCCCTAATGCATGCCCCACCATTGTACCCATTGTCTGTGTCCTTTTTATGCCCATTTATGGAGATTTCTGTATCTGTCTGTCTGTAGTCTCGCGGGCCAGACTGTTGCCTGCGACAATTTTCAAATGCTTCCGTCATACAGTCTGTAGCACGGAAGCTCTGAAAAAGATCAAGCGATAAAGCGGATGTGACGCCACCTCCCCGCTTCCGTTTCGTCTTTACAGTCGTGCAAATTTGTCCTAATACAAATAAAAATAATTAGAAATGGAAATTCTAAAATAAAGTACAGTATATAAAATATACTTTCGTGAACGGAAATGACGAACAGATGACAGCTTCCGTTCTCGGATTGGAGGTGTAGTTCCAGACTCTATATAGCATTCGGAGACTGTGGAATAGTTGTCTGGCTACACGAGACTAGTCTGTCTGTGTCCCTTTCATGCCCATATATGGAGTTCTGTGTCAGGCATGCCCAAATATGGAGTCTAGGCCAGTCTATGACATCATATTGATGACATCAGCGTACTCCAGATATGGGGATTTGCGGGTTTATCAATATTTTTGGGAGATCCACTGATTTGACCGACTTCCCACTCTGGTCCTTACCTTGAAGTCAATCAGTCCCATATCGGTTGGGTCGTGTTTTTGGACAACCGGATGTCCATATATGCCTACAGTATATGGGCGTATAGGTCCACTCGGCGGTTTTCGGTGACACATGCACCGAGTTTGAAATCGGTCGGTCAGATGGTTCTCGAGATATGTGAACTACAGACACACAAACATATGGACAGAGATTTCGCGCATTTATAGCAGGATATTAGCCGATATATCAACATTTTGTACTCCCTTAATATTGGTATCTACCCCAAAAATCCAGTATTTCTACTTATTTAATGAAAGAACAAAGTATGAATTATCTGCAAACAATCTTAACTCTTGTCTTAATCCAAAGCCTCATTGTTGTCCTAATGGAAAACAGGTATGAGGGCTGTTAACAGTACAGGGGAGAGGAGCAGAATCCAGGAGTTACGACCAATATCCTGGTCTATAGCGGTAAGGTGAGTCTTTGGGAAACTTGACCTCTGGTCTGCAGAGTGGCACTGTGCCATCTCGGCACTGTCCCTCATCCTGCCGGTCTAGCAGATTGTTGATCTTGCGTGGGGAGGGCGTTGGGGCCTCCATTGGGGTGGGCGGCACGGCCGCATCTCTGCCAAACTCCACAGTGGGAGGGGTCTCTGTGCTGGAGGACGTGTTGGCAGGAGACTCTCCGTTTCCCAGACTGTGTCCATTCCCTCTGGACCAAAACATGTCCCCACAACGAGCCCGGGGAGAGGGCCGTGGCCGGGCCACGAAGTCCAGGGTTTTAGGGCGCTCTGGGGCGCAGCGACGGCGCGGAGTAGGAGGAAACACCAGATTGGGGTCAGGCAACCGGGGTAACCCTGAACAGTCGTCCTTTAAAACCCTGAAACCACCTGTTGGGGGAAGCAGAGAATAACAGCCAATGATAAATGGAGTTGGGACAACAAATGTTCAGGCGGAGAACCACACCTTTGCTCCGCCCTACACACTAATCATGGGCACTACTTATACTCTGCCCAAACCACCCAGAATGCTCTATGCTTTTCCTCTCTCTCCTATCTCTCCTCCGCCCCATTCACCTCCATAGTTGCTCTTTTACCTGCTCTTCTCTTTCTTCCTCTCTCTCTAACTCTTTCGCTCTCTCCCACTTCTCAGGTTCCTGCTGGGGGTCACCACCCACCGTGCCGATGATGCGAACGACCTCCTCCCCAAAGACTCCTGGGTCAGCAACCCCCCCGGAACCTAAGCCCCTTCCCCTCGTCCATTCAATAAACATCCTTAATAACCTTTCTCAAAGGTGTGGTTCTTGACTCGTGAAGTGTGCTATCAACATAGACAATCCAGAAATCTAGTCAAAACGAATGAATGAAAAGATAATAGATATGAACATATTTTGGATATACAGTATCTCTATTATCTTTCATTGTTTAGATTTGAGTGATGACAGAATACGGATTGATTTCACAGGCTTTCTGAATAACTGATTATGGAACTACGTGCACAATGTTTATGATTGCATGGAATCTATGTGTGCATGATGTGTCATATCATCTCTCATTCTGTTTGGCATTAAACAGAGAACCACCTCTTGCAACTGCCCCAGTTTGGGGCTATGAAACCAGGCTTAATCAAACATGCATCTATACCAGTAACTAGAGAGGACAGACTCTCAATGGAACTCTACCTGTGTTCTCTAATGTTGTCTTTTCTGGTAATGGTTCGAGATTATTTGGCAGGCAGCTCTTCTTGATGGCTCCGTCTGAGGGGGTTCGACGTAAGCTACGTGAGGAACTCGGAGGGCAGGGTACGTGGGTTGGGGTGAGAGACTGGCGGGGGTTACGTTTGAAACTCTCGAGGTGAGTGTTGACCAGTGGGTTGACAGTAGGGGTATGCGGGGGCTGGAGATGTGAGACGGGAGGCAGCAGAGAATGCCGAGCCTGGGGTGATGAGAGACGACAGACCAGCAACTCCTCGCTGTCAGAGCGCAAGAGCGAGCGGGTCGAATTACAGTCAGACACGGACGATAGAGACATCAGCGTAAAAGAGGGAGGCACACGCTCAGGCAGCGAGGGCACGGACGGTTTCAGGGGGCTCTCCCGTCTGAACAGCTTCCGTGTCGGAGGGCTGGTACTCCGTCTCTGGCCCCCTGTTCTGTGGAAGAAGCCCTCCCATCTTGGTTTAATGTTCTCCTCAGGCTGGGTCAGTGATAGCAGGTTGAAGCCGAGTCCGACAGCCGCAAGCAGAGCCCCACAACCCAGCAGGACGAGCTCAGAGCGCCGCGCTGAACCTGGGCTCTTCCTACTCGGGCTCTTCCTACTCGGGGGCGTATCCGGAACCTGGGCACGGGGGCAGTACTCCCCTCCCTCACCTTCAGGGAGATGGGCCTCTCTGTGGAAGGGGATGCAGAGGTAGGATTGGGCAGGAGAGGCCCCTGGCTCAGTAGTGAAGCAGTCCTCATTCTCTGAAAAGAATACACAGAATGTTATAATGCGTGGGAGTCATTTCACTGAGGAGTATGCTCTGGGCAAACCATGTTGTATACTGTTCAAAACATTATCATATACAATGCTGTATAAAATTGGAAGATTAAAACTGTCCAGGTTAACAGACAGAGATGCTGGTGGACCGGTCTGCTGGGCGCGGGTGTAAAGAGAACTAAGGACTAATCATACACATATTATATTATCAAACAGATCTAAATGGGAGTAAAAGTGGCCAAAATGTTAGGAAACCAGGCATGCTAATTTAAATGTGAATGGGAATGTGACTGACACTCTCGCCTCCTTCAAGACCAGGAGAAAACTATGGGCAGGTATTGAACATGCATGCTCAACAACTCAACCCCGGAAATTAAATGGAATTTGGAGATACACCAGACACTAACTGGGTTTCCATTAAAACGTTTTCGAAAATATGAAGCGAATTTTCAGTCGGAAAAACTAAATGCGAAACTAAAATTATGCGATTATTGGGAGATAGTTCATGAAATAAGCAGTAGGTGGCACTATTTTGCCAGTCAGGTGAGAGGCATTTTATTGGACCCGAATTACTTTTTGGCGTTCTTTTATATGGACACGGACTGCCTGGTAGGCCATTGGGCTGCAAGTCCTCTAATTGTGCAAAGGCTGTGAAACGTTTCTTTTAATCAGGCTGTCTGATAATACTACTAGGCTAATAGACCAATTATTTGTTTACCAACATTGAGACTGGACGCACAGGTGATTGTTTCATGCAATCAATTCCCAACATATTTTTTTCGGGGTGCGCTGGTTTCAGTTCATTCAACCTCCTCTTGTGTGTTGGCTAGTGAGGCGCGTCCTAGCGAGACATGACAGAATGGGTTTCATTTGGTGCCGGCCTGCGCGCGCATACTGGTTCTTATCAGTGTAACATCGTCTGTTAAGGGGTTTATTGGGCCAAACTCACTGGTACAGTACCAGTTCTGTCGTATTTTACCTGCCTGAGCAACCAAGTTTAATACTTATAATGCAGGAATAACGTGGACACTGCTGGGCGCAACGATAGCCACAGCACTTGTTTTCAAGCAGTTACCATTGGTCCTTGACGAGTTTGACTTTATTTGGGCCACTGATCAAAGTTGGACTTGGATACAGTTATTAATTGCTACACATGAGGACAGAAACCATCACAGAATAAGAGCGAGGCTTTAATTAATGGAGCAGCAAATTGTGCACATTATGTCACGATGACATTATCTTATTAAGATCTCATCTTAAAGTGTACTTTATAGATAAGCATACGCCGGTCAGATGAGACACATACTATTTGACATGAATTAATATTTGACATCCTTTTGTCAGAAAATATTGATCTGTACTGCCTGGTTGCCCATTGTGCAGCCCACTGAAGTCTGCTGGTTGCGCAGAGAAACACAATTCAATCAGGCTGTTTGGAAATAGTAGCCTACAATTCATGAACGACATTAAGTAACTTGTCATTCCCTGAACCTATAATGTGGGTAAGCCGCGCTGTGCGCAACGATAGCCATGCACATCACTTTGGCTTGCCCAGTTACCATGGTCCTCCTTGACTGAAAATAAACCCAAAATTATGGACTTTATTTGGATCAAAGTTTCACCCGAGTTTCAAAGATGGATACAGTTCTTCTACATATGAGGACAAAAAGCATCACAGAATAAGTGTGAGACTTTAATTAATGGAACTGCGAATTGCGCGCATTAAACTCATTTATGAAGGTGACTATTATGATGAGATATGATCTTGTGTACTTTATAGAACAAAATTACAGTGGCATTCATTAGCCTAATTTTATCATCTGAATGTATTCGTTGATAGACCTACAGTTGAAATGTGGGCATATAGGCCTACATGCGTTCAGAAATGCGTTTGGTTGTTAAACCTGAGGTTTTATTTATGAATAATAACTATAGGCCTACTTAGTTAAAATACTAGGCTAATTTTAATACAAAATATTAAGCTATAAACTGTGCAAAATCGATAGTCATAGTTCAATACTTTCTACCTCAAAACGGAAAGTGTTTATTTGCGCAGTTAATTAAAATTTTCCTTGAAATCCACCTTATTTTTGGGAAATATGAAAAATTTCAAGTGTTTCCATTCAGGGATTTATGCGCAAAATCGAAAATGCACAGAAAACGGGTTGATGAAAACTCAATTAGTGATAATCCACCACTCTTCCTCACCCATTTCCACAAGACTTGGAACTCCGGGTACGGCTGGACTGTGTCTGGGTGACCTCCGCAGGTTAGGAGCACTACAAGACCGCTGCCTGCTGCCCTCGTGAGGGGGCTTGACACTGACAGATGATTAAAAGAAACAATCAGAAGCATTGTCTTGTAACACCAGTAGCACTGCATGGCCAATAAAGGCCTGATTGTTATTAGTCTCCTTTTCTCAAAGTGCTCAGCTCACGTGTTCTTGATGCCAACCAGGGTTGGGATCAATTCACTTTCAGTTTAATCGACTCAGTTGAAGTCAAATACTATGAATCTTTTTCCGTAGATAATATTTTCAAATTATATTTACCAAGAAAAATAATGCCAAAAAAGAATCCCAAGTAAGTGATAATTAATGCTCTATTAATAGAATTCAACCCCAATGTTCACCCTCATATGAAGCACTACAGTTGAGGTTCTTACCAGGCATCAGCGCTGTGTTCCCTGTATGGCCCCGACCCCCGGGCTCCCCGGCCCTTCTTTCGGGACCCCTTCCTCTCCCCTTCATCTTCATCCTGCAGGAAGCCAGTGTTCCGACCCCAGGGTGTACACCCCTCACCTGGGGTGACTACACAACAACAGAGGTTTTAATTCAGGAGATGAATTAAGTCAAACATTTAAGTGTTGTAGTTATAAATAATGAATGAGTGGCTCTACTTTGAAAAGACAGTATGCTATATGTAGGGGCTTTGGGAGACCACAGTCAGTTTACATTTCATTGTTTTCAAATGTACTGTGTGGAAATAAAATGCTCTGTGGCAAGAAAGACATTTGAATTCTAAACACCAATTAAGATAATTTCAATTTGATTACAAAATTCATATTCTTTGGCTACAATGATTCTAAATTGTTTGTTAGAAATGGTCGGTATTAGAATCAGGATTAGGATCAGTTGGCAGGATGATACCCACCAATCGCTGCAAGAAAAGCCAGAGCAGAGTGGAGCTGAACACTTGCTAACCTTCCAGATCCTTATCACCACACCAAACCCATGCCTAAACTACAATCTCCGGCAGTGTATCTCTGAGTATTGTCCTGTAAACCAATCAAATTCTAAGTTCTACCGGTATAACAGGAAATCTATGAATAAAATCCATGAATCTCTGTATGTATAGTACCCTAACCCTAACCCCTGATCCAATTGACAGTGAAGTCAATTGGATCAGGGGTTCTCCAGAACTATACCGCTCGGGTACGGGCATGCGTATGCTGTGAAACACTCTTCTGATCGACTTCACTCTTAGGGGGCCATGCCCCAAATGGGCATTGCACTAGTCCAGGGATGGACATCAAACAATGATGGAATTAATAATGGCTGTTTTTGATCAATTCATTTGATCTCCTCAATAGCCCAACATGATCACCTGGTAGTTCAATAAGAGGTGGTTGCCCCTTGCCCTTGCACTAGTCTATCTACAGTATAAAGTCAAGGTCTCTCTACCCGTCTGTCGTTCACATATCTTGCGAATCGTTCAACTAATCGACTCCACTCACACTTGGAGGGTGTATTGAGTGTGTGAAGTGTGAAGTCGAATGGGCACTGCACTAATGGATTCTATTCTAAAATCCAAAGACAGTGAAGATACATTTGATGCAATTAACTCAATTCAATATTCTGTTATGATTTGATTTTAACATGAAATGTTACTCACGCTGGATGGCTCTCAGCCGGGGGAGCATTGCAGGACTGTTTGGTGGGCTGGAACTGCTACCAAGCAAACTCCTGCGGCGGTCATGTGAGGGGGAAGCCTGGACTGTGATTTTGTGCTGAAAGTCTGAAACAGGACCAGGAATGTTGTTAGCATTCAATAATAGCACAATAATAATAAATAAATAAAAATAATCTTCTATCAATACATTCACAAAAGCTCTGTCTGTCTCTGGCATAACTCAGGCACCGTCCGACCGTCCGACCTCAAACTTGGTGGTGTGCAGTGTCGAGTGGGAATTCAGTTGGACGAACGTTTTCAGAGGACCAGAAAAGCAAGCATATCAGTATCGCGGGGATGTAGGCATCGACTTACCTGATTGGATAACCTGACCCATCGACTTCACGGATTGGATGAGTTTGCGTCACGCTTGTGCTTTGTGCCGCTGTTGATTGTACACGGCAAGTAGCGAGCGGTAGCGGTAGCGTGTACAATCAAACTCTATTTGCGTATGTACGTCATCAACACAATGTCAGCAGTTTCTGATGACAGCAGGGATACCCTGTATCTCCATTTAGATGATCTGTCGTATGGTACTGGTACTGGGTACCCACAACGGTTTATTGCAGAACCGGGTGGGGCATGCATTCCCAACTTAAATTGTTCCAGACCTGCATCGTTCCCGAGTAGGCCAGTGCCTGCGGATAGGATACCACACTGGGTACTCTTACAGTAACAACAGGTTCAGCGAGTACTCTGACAGCAGGTACAAGAGGTATTGCACTTAAATCATTCCCGATTTACATCGTTCCCAACTGGCTTGGTCCCCGAGTAAGGGATAATAATAATAATCACAAGGGAACCTCACATTATAAGAATTAATCTATATGATGTGAAGGTCACTATGTCCAACTCAAAGTGCAATTCATCAGTTTTAAAATGGGAGGGATAAATCAAGCAATTCAAGCATCAGTGATACAGCAAGGCCCACAGTACCTGAGGGCAGGCTGATCCTGTTTCCGTCCTTGAGTTTGAGGCGGCTGCGTCTGAACTTGCCCTGCCTGCTCTCCACGCGGGGCTTCTCCTGGTACAGCTGGTGGATGATGATGTTGAGCTCTCTTTCCAGGATGTGGATCTCACGCTCAGCCAGCTCCTGCTCTCGTCTCCTCAGGGCCTCCTCCTGACACTTCTGCTGCAGAGCCGCTCGGCTCAACTCCTCCTCCCATGACCGCAGCTCCTAACCAGCAAATCACATCCAAGGCAATAAATACTAAAACATAAGATGAAATCAACAATTACAACAACATGTCAAAGTTGCTGTAAGCCTAATACGCTACGTCAATACAATCAATGAAATGCACTCTAAGCGTCTACATTTTAATGTCTACAGGTAGGCACTCCAGCTCTACCCCCACAAAGAAAATCTTGTCAGGCCGAAATGTGCGTGCCCTATATGGGGAATTGCGCCATGAGCCATGGAATCCAGCGCAATTTCATTTACTGTATGACCTTCGATCATAGCGCCACCATGAGGCCAATTTGATGGTCATGGTCATGGTCTCATAGAGGTTCTTCCTTGACCTACTGGAAGTGTGCGCGCAAAGTTTCACACCGATCGGTCCAGCTGTGCCAGAGACACAAACACGGACGGACAGGGGTGAAAACAATCTCTGGCCTGGCGGAGGTAATTAATTATCAATAAATCAGTCTATTAATTGAGCAAGCAAGCAACCCCCACCTTTTCCTTGGTCCTTAGCTGATCAAACATTTCCTGTATCTCTATTTTCCAGTCGTTCTGCAGAGAGTGGAAGGAGTCTGCTGGCATCTCAAAGAAGCCAGACTCCTCAATAGCCGTGAGCTGGTCCAGAATACTTGTGAAAAGAGGCCGGGAATGAGGGTCTGGGCTCCAGCAGTCTGTGGTAAAGATTTAAATCAAAGTCCATGTGGCCTTCCAAAGTGTTTTATACAGTGAAAAGATAGTCCGTGTAGTCTTTTCTGATGCAATCTAAAAAAGCTTACTGTACTTTACACTTCTAAAACATCAATAGCATCTCTAAGCCGTCCATCACTTAGGACGTTGTTGAAGCATACAGTACTGTAGCTTTAAAAGTAGCTTGCTGACAGTGGATAGGCTTTTAAAATAGATGAGATCTCCAAAGAGAAGAGTCTTAGAACAGCACAGTGTGAGCATGCAGAAAGGAATGTGCAATAAATGTATAAAGATTGCGGGTAAAAGTTTCCTTCTTTCTTACCCTCCATAAGACGTGCAAAGGGCTCTGGGCAGGTTGAGGGGATAGGCAAAGCCAGCTTGTTCATAGCTACTCCATAAGCCACTGCTAGACCATCGATACCACGGAAAGGCACCTCTCCCGTTAGTAACTCCCACAGCAGAACACCATAGCTTGATTGATCATATTAAAAGAAAAACAGCAAAGAGTGGCAGAGATGTTGTGAACATTCAAAGAATTGATTATGGTGGACATTAGACAACAATGTGTAACTAGTAGCTACATTGTGGACAGCAGATACCCATTTCACACCCAGGGATGAACTTCTAGGTTGTTGATTGCATGATTTCAAACACTTGTGTGGAAGATGAAAGTGTGCAATACTATATCATCGCTGTCGGGCAGAAACCGTGTATATATCCATATTGCATCTTTTAGTTTTTGAGCGGTGTAGCCGCTCCTATAAGTGGGGTTGGGAATTCGTCTTTCCCTGTACTGTGATTGGCTGACCCTATTCACACCCTTTTCGCCGTACCGTGATTGGCTGACTCTATTCAGACCCTTTGCTTTGATTGGCTAGCGAGACGCATGATGAAATAATAACCTATAAATAGCACCACGCACTTCAAAAAAATCATTTTTTTTTAAGTGAGCTTCCATCACTGTGATGACCACTGTTCTGATTTCTAAGCAACAGTGGTCATCACTTGAGACTTGGTACTGCCAGACCCCTAGTGGTTGAAAGATCAGAGCGCTACGTCACGCTAAGCTTGGCCAATCAAAAAGAGGACAGAAGACAGACCTCTTTTATGCCCATGTATGGACGAAAGGGGGACAGACAAAGCCTCATGTAGGCCCGACCCCCTGGGTCTGGCAATAACACCGCTCACTTCACACTGGGTGTGATTTTTTTCATGAATTATTGCAATTATTACTTTGTTGTATCACGCATGTGTCATGCAAAAGTAGCGATGTGTAAAATGAGATGCGTTGTGAGCTATAATAATAACTAGACGCGTCGCAATTCAGGGCAATTGCAGAGTGTGGTTGCGCCGACGCGAGTCGCGGGTCGCTGCCGCCGGGACTCGAGGAATACGCTGGGAGGAATACCGTCGGAGGCTGCGCCAATTACATTGTCACGCAACTCCTGAGATCACTTGCGTTTCATTTTGAGAGGATTGGTCCCCCCAAAAAACATGTTTTTTGCATCAAAAGGTTACGTTTTTAGTATTTGTGGCGCCCCCTATGGATCAAAGTGGAAATTCTTTTGGGGATTTGTTGAGTAAACCACCCTTGACATGTGATTCAAATTTGGGATTGACTGGACGTTTGGTTCGTGATTTGTGGGCTTTTTTGTAAAACGGGCCCCTCCCGCTAACTTTGGAAGCCATTTACGGACGAAAAATTCTGTTTCGGTCCAGATTATCGCATGGGTCCAGAGATCATGTGTACCGATTTTTTTGAAATTTGGACAAAATATATGGGAGGAGGAGCTAAAAGTGTGTTTTGAAGAAAATTCAAAATGGCGGAAAATCTATCCTGACGCAAATGGGCATGGCCTATATGGGGAGTTGCGTCATGACCCAAGGAATCTAGGGAAAATAAATTTTGATTTTACGACCTACGGTTCAAGAGTTATAGGCCAAAACGTAAAGGGGGCTGTTATAGCGCCACCATGTGGCCGATTAGTGTAATTATTTTTTCAATAATTTTGGACTAAATTATGAACCTCCCCTCCAAATCTGGTAACTCTAGCTCTTACGGTTTCTGAGAAAAAAATACTTGAATTTGAGTTTTTTCACTTTTTCATTGAAGCGGATGGGGAAATTTAATGCACTAATAAATCAATATCAATTAAACTATTTAACCAATCTCTTAGCAAAATACAAGCGCACGATTCCCGGTCAAGACGGTCATTTTGACATATGGCACGACATTGGGGGATAAAAACTGTGGGAGGAGAGACGGTCTAAACTAAAGTTTATATACAATAATAATAAAGTGTGAGGATTACTATAGTCTGGTTGCCCTGTTAGGGCAACCACACTAATAATAACTAGACGCGTCGCAATTCAGGGCAATTGCAAAGTGTGGTTGCGCCGACGCCGGTCGTGGGCTGCGGCCGCCGGGACTCGAGGAATACGCTGGGAGGAATACTGTCGGAGGCTGCGCCAATTACATTGTCACGTCTCTCATGAGATCACTTGCGTTTCATTTTGAGAGGATCGATCCACCCCGAAATAATGTTTTTGCATTAAACGGTTACGTTTTGCGCATTTGTGGCGCACCCCTATGGATCAAAGTGGAAATGCTTTTGGGGATCCGTTGAGTAAACCACCCTTGACATGTGATTCAAATTTGGGATTGACTGGAGGTTTCGTTTGTGATTTTTGGCCTTTTTTGTAAAACGGGCCCCTCCCGCTAACTTTGGAAGCCATTTAAGGACGAACCGTAAGGACTATCAAAATTCAGCTTGGAGACGTTTATCGCATGGGTCCAGAGATCATGTGTACCGATCTTTGTGAAATTTGGACAAAATATGTGGGAGGAGGAGCTAAAAGTGTGTTTTGAAGAAAATTCAAAATTGCGGAAAATCTATCCAGACGCAAATGGGCGTGGCCTATATGGGGAGTTGCGTCATGACCCAAGGAATCTAGGGGAAAATAAATTTTGATTTTACGACCTACGGTTCAAGAGTTATAGGCCAAAAGGTAAAGTGGGCTGTTATAGCGCCACCATGTGGCCGACTGGTGTGATTTTTTTTAAAATAATTTTGCAATAATCTATTAACCTCCCCTCCAAGTCATGTAACTGTAGCCCTTATGGTTACCGAGAAAAAAATACTTGAATGGGAGTTTTTGCAATTCCCATTAAAGTGGATGGGGAAATTTAATGCACTAATAAATCAATATCAAAAAATCTATCCAGACGCAAATGGGCGTGGCCTATATGGGGAGATGCGTCGTGACCCAAGGAATCCAGGTGAAAAGAAATTTTGATTTTATGACCTACGGTTCAAGAGTTATAGGCCAAAACGTAAAGGGGGCTGTTATAGCGCCACCATGTGGCCGATTAGTGTAATTATTTTTTCAATAATTTCAGACTAAATTATGAACCTCCCCTCCAAATCTGGTAACTCTAGCTCTTACGGTTTCAGAGAAAAAAATACTTGAATTTGAGTTTTTTCACTTTTCCATTAAAGCGGATGGGGAAATTTAATGCACTAATAAATCAATATCAATTAAACTATTTAACCAATCTCTTAGCAAAATACAAGCGCACGATTCCAGGTCAAGATGGTCATTTTGAGATATGGCACAACATTGGGGGAAACTGTGGGAGGAGAGACGGTCTAAAGTATTGTTTATCTAGAAAGATTAATATGATAGTATCCCTAGAACTATAGTCTGGTTGCCCTGTTAGGGCAACCACACTAATAATGACATTCACAAAATTCAGAAAATAGGGACACCAGCTTTAAAGTGGTTCAGTCTGTGGTTTCTATACATATTTAACCAATGAAAAGTATTAACAAGTGCTGGTGAGTTAATAGTAACTACATTGGATCCACTGGAACAAAGGTTCTGTTTTGGACATACAAGGTTTCCCACCGACAGCAACGATATGGACATCAAGCAGGGTGTTCCTGAAATAAACCATGTGCTGCTCACCTAGCAGGCCTTTCCCAGATGAATAAAAGGTTAAAACAAAATAAATTAATGCCATGGCTTTTGGATTCCACCTAGTAAAACATCAGCTTCAAACAGAGAGGATTGATGAGCTGAGTAAATGACCTCAGTCGCATGCTAGTGGATACAGCCGATATACTACTACGGTATATCAAGGTCAGATCTACTGTGCCACCACAAATGGAGGGAATGCACACGTTGTCTACTTATGGGCAACTACAGTATGGCACAAAACAGTAGAAATGGGCAAAGACTGTATGCACAGACATAGACATACTGTACTGATTCTGGGTGACTGATCACGTCCATAATATCACTCATTTGAATAACATTCAATGCTGTTTACCATGACTTAACATATAGGGAAGTTTTTGTAGAATAAAAGAAAACTCACAATAGCTAAAACTTCAAAAATAAAACTCCTCAGGACATTAGCCCCTACTGTCACTACTGCTGTACTGCACACTGCCTCCTTGACTTTTAACCTATCACCCTTTAATCCCATTGTAGCGCGGGAAACCCCACAACAGTCAGAAATAGCTAAGCTGGCCAGTTAATACCATTTCCCTTAACTCTCCCTGTGGACTGAGCTTGGCTCTTAACAATGCAGCTCAATATGCAGGACACACAGGTGTAACCACACGGATTGGAACCCGGTTCTTGCACGCGGGACACCAAACTTCTACCACTCATCCAAAGGGCAATTCCCCCATGCCAAAGGAGATATTGGGCTTCAGGCAGGGCCACTCTACAACATTCACCCTCCCGCATGGGACACCAAACATCTACCCATCATCCAAAGAGGAATCCCCCATGTCCAAGGGAGATATTAGCTTTCTGGTATTCAGGCAGTGATACTCTGCTACACAGGCACTTGAGTCTTGAATATACAGAGTGAACAAAAATGTTAACCTAAATATAAATTGCAGACCCCGTGTTTTGCCCTCCAACTGTGCCAATATGCCATCCTGTGTGCTGCATCTGTTTAGATTTTATTCAGTATGCACCACGAGGTACAGTATGAAAATAATTCTAGTGGAAAAACTGAAATGAGTGTTAAATAAGATGTGCTCCTCGGAGCACAGGTCTCCGCCAGGTCAGGTTGCAGCACGTCCTGCAAAGCTTAGCCTATGGGCGGTGCTGGAGATTAGCTGGTGACTGACGGACACACACACACACACACACACGGACGGACGGACAGACAGGGGGTAAAACATACTCTCCACCAAACCTTCGGCCTGGCGGAGACAATAATATTTTATCATACAAGTAAATAATGACAAAATGCCCCCCATATCTTCTCATACTGTGTGAAGGCACGTAAGGACTGAATAGTGTCTATTGTATGCCACTGTCCTTCTGCACTGTATGACATTCCTTTAGCCATAGTGACATCACATCCTAGTACGTGCGAATAGGGGAAGGAAATCAACGCGTATAAGAGTGGCTTGGGAGCTTGAAAAATCTTTATTTGGACATCCCATCTCCCTTTTTCATTAAGATGGTAGTTGTTGCAGGTCCCTGTACTACTTGACCAAAGTTTTGCGCTAGGACAGAAGATATCACTAATGTGTCCCACAAACGCTGTACCTGTGTTTGCACCTCCAAGACAATGGCAGATTTGGCCAGTCCCCTAAAACCCATATGCGTGTCTTAAATAATACCGTTGTTCCTATTGTTGTACTTGTAATCAGTTAGCTTATCAACATGTCTCTCAACTACACCAATGCAAACCAAACAACTGTCTGGATGTTTATTGTATTTGCAACAATACGGAAAAAAGAGATGCAGTTTGCAGCTGCATCTGTCCCCCTTCTGCCCACCTCCAGACGTCGCTACCCTTGGAGAAGGTGGATGATCGGATGACCTCGGGAGCCATCCAGGCGTAGGTGCCTGCGGCGCTCATCTTGGTGGTACGGTGCCACTCCCGCGCCAGGCCAAAGTCTGTGATCTTCAGAGTCTTGTTACTAAGGTCGTCCATCTCAACCCTCTCAAGGATTAGTACTGGTGGTATACAAAGCATCCAAGAGAGGGAGGAGAGGAGATGATGGTGGGGGGGATGATGCAGAGGTTGAGGGTGGTTGAGGGTGGTCAGTTTGGAGGATGGGGGGTGAAGGGTGATGAGGACCAAGGATTGAAATGTTGGGAGTAGTACAGCGGGCAGGATCCGACCATGGAGGTGAAAACAATGTATGTGGGAATGCAAAGATGGGACAACATGGGAAATTAACAAAAACAGGGTGCAGTTGGTGGGAGGCCATGATGAAAGGATTGGAAGGATGAAAGCAGGAGAGATAAGAAGAGAGAAAGAAAAAACGAGAGAGGAAACCATGAAACAGTGAGCCATTAAGACACAGAAAAGAGCACAGATGAAAAATACAGGACTTGATCAATGCTAACAGTCCCAGTCAGTAGGTAGACCAGTGTAACTGCAAAAAAATGTGGTACACCCTTTTGCAACAGTAAGGCACTAGAATACAGCCAAGAGAAGCTCTACCACCTAACCACATGCTCTTCCCCATTCAACTGTACAGATTAGACATGAAATGAATGGATGTTTAATTTAATACATTAAAAACAATACAGCCATTCAATAATACTGCTCTGTAAGTGCAGAAAACGGGCATACTTTGGCACTCCTGTTGCAGGGGTAGGCTGTAGAAAACACCTCAATATCCATGCACAAGAGCAAAACCTGCTCTCTCCACCCAACCACATGGGCTCCCCCATTCAGCTGTACAATGCCAGGCCATCTGCTGTGGCTATACCCAGTAGGGAGGGTGTGTCTACAAGCTGTGGTGCACATCAAGGGACCCTTCATCTGCTGCTCATGTGGCTCTGCTGTTACTGTTCCAAAGAAACTAAATCCCAACATGTGGTGCAAGGAAATCCTGGCTCTGTGTCGCCCAATGGGAAGAGCATGGCACAAAAAACTGTCCATGGTTAGGGGTTGCCAATTGCCATCCCTCCCTTGGGGCCACCCATGCTACAATTGCATGCACAAAACAGAAGCATCCACCAAATGGCAGATGTTAGGTTAAACATGGTGGGTCACAGAAAAGGGTGGAGGTTAATTACCCAAAAGTATTGCCCTCTCAAGATATAAACAAAAAAAAAATCAGTGATTAATTACAGAAATGATTAGATATAAAAAGAGAATTAAAGGAGTAGTTCACCCAAAAAAAATCTTATTTTCTATCAATTACACACCCCATGAAGCATTGAATTCATGGAGATTTTTTTGTTTTTGTCGCATTCCTGAGCCAATAATTTGATAACCGGCGGAAAGATGCTAATGCATCCGGTAGGAGACTCAAAGGAGACTCTTTGTGTCTCCTACCAGAGAGACCACCGGTCATCAAATTATTGGCTTAGGAATGCGACAAAAACTAAAAAATCTCCATGAATTCAATGCTTCATGGGGTGTGTAATTGATAGAAAATAAGTATTTTTTTTGGGTGAACTACTCCTTTAACAGAAAGGACTTTCGTTTTTTATGTAACACAAAACTCTGTTCTTGAAGCATGGAGTTCTTGTCACTGTGAAGATTAATAGTTTGCCTCATAAGCTTGTTTTACCCCACATGTAATCTAAAAAAACCAACCCAGCTCAGCTCTCCACCACATTTCCCCCGTCAGCAGAACTACATGTCTGATGATTCCAAGGATTTGATGCATGTTGCTAAAATACAGATTTTTACAGACAGCTACTGAAGCCAGTGAGAGCAGACGCGCTCTAGCTACAGTCAGGTGTTGATTAGATGTTGTACCATAGTTGCAGGTATGCACAAGAACAGCATATGGAACTAGACGCGTCGCAATTCTGGGAAATTGCAAAGTGTGGTTGCGCCGACGCCGGTCGCGGCCGCCGGGACTTGAGGAATACGCTTGGAGGAATACCGTCGGAGGCCGCGCGACGTGCCATTCGAATTTGGTGATGATTGGATCCTGCGTTCATGATACATGGCGTTTTGATTTTAAGAAATAGGCCCCTCCCACTAAATAAATAGGCCCCTCCCACAAATGTAGCGGGCCAATGACATCGTCCTGTAACTCCTGAGATCACCTGCTTTTCATTTTGAGAGGAGTGATCCCCCCAAAAATCATGTTTTTGCATCAAACGGTTACGTTTTGTGCATTTGTGGCGCCCCCTGTGGATCAAAGTGGAAATGCTTTTGGAGATTCGTTGAGTAAACCACCCTCGACATTTGATTCAAATTTGGGATTGACCGGACGTTTCGTTCGTGATTTTTGGCCTTTTTGGTAAAACGGGCCCCTCCTACTAACTTCGGAAGCCATTTACGGACGAACGGTACGGACTATCAAAATTCTGTTTCACTCCAGATTATCGCATGGGTCCAGAGATCATGTGTACTGATTTTTGTGAAATTTGGAGAAAATATGTGGGAGGAGGAGCTAAAAGTGTGTTTTGAAGAAAATTCAAAATGGCGGAAAATCTATCCTGACGCAAATGGGCGTGGCCTATATGGGGAGTTGCGTCATGACCAAAGGAATCTAGGGGGAAAGAGATTTTTATTCTAGGACCTACGGTTCAAAAGTTATAGGCCAAAAACGTAAAGTGGGCTGTTATAGCGCCACCATGAGGCCGACTGGTGTAATGTGTTTTTTAAATAATTTCGGACTAAATCATGAACCTCCCCACCAAATCTGGTAACTCTAGCTCTTACGGTTTTAGAGAAAAAAATACTTGAATTTGAGTTTTTTCACTTTTTCATTAAAGTGGATGGGGAAATGTAATGCACTAATAAATCAATATCAATAAAACTATGCAACCAATCTCCTAGCAAAATACAAGCACACGATTCCCGGTGAAGCCGGTCATTTTGACATATGGCACTAAATTGGGAAAAATAAACTGTGGGCTGTGATACAGTTAGAAATATTGTTTATCTATAAATAAAGAAAGAATAAAGTTTATCTATAACAATAGTCTGGTTGCCCATTCGGGCAACCACACTAATAATAGCCACACCTCTGTCACAGGGCTTCGTAAAGTGTAACAGACTAAAGGAGGGGTTCCATCCATTTTAATGCAAAACACTAGATCCGAATACTGCAGTCCTGTGTGTGCTCATAATCTACTATATAAAGTTCAAGTTGTGGTGGATGGGTGGTGTCTGTAGCGGGCACACAGATATGTCCACATATGGCCTGGACATTTGCGACGTGTTGTCAACGCAAACAGAGAGAGAGAGGGAGGGAGGGGGAGAGGGAGGAGGGAGACAGCGGGAGAGAGCCTATTTCACCCAAACCACAACCCAACCAATGGCGACCATTGTTGAGTAGTAGTGTACCCGAACCTTAACACAGTGATCAAGACCAAAACAACGCGTTGTCAGCACGATAACCCTGGTGGCAACAGTCAGAGCAAGCTGATAACGTAAATAAACCAAAGAGGCTTAAATGGAAGGAGACAATACTATAACTCTATTTAAAAGGAAGTGATTTTTTTTGGTTCAAGTAATAATTAAATAGCGAGTCCCAACCTGTGGGCTGGCATTTCAAATCATTGGAAAAACACAATGATTTTAAAATAATAATGTTAAAAAGATGTCATGGTATTCTGTCTTTAAAACCTTGAGAAATGGGCCATGACTGTGACTGAACAAACACTCTATAGCAATGATTACTATCAGAATATAGTGCTTTAACCTTTTAATACAAAACTTTTTGTTTTAACCAAAAAATATCACTTACCCTACCTTTAACCACTAGCATCTCCATTCTGGGCATGTCATAATTGGCGAACATTCAGCGAAAATATAACATCTACAAGCTTACAATGCATTGTGTTACAACACGTAGTGAGCTTGTAGATAGGCAAAGAGATTTGGTGTGGAGGGAAAAAAGAACTAGGCCAAGAATAGAGCGCTGGGTGGCGGACTCCGGTCAATGAAGTATATTCACAGTGCTCGGGTGGTTCGAATCCACCGTGGTGCATCCGGCTTTGTCGGTGTCTATGCGAACACAAATGGCTTGTGTTCGGGGGAGGGAAGCCGGGAGGGTGATACTGGTCATTGCACATTACTCCTACGGGCTGGGGCGGCACCTGCCCACCCCATCAGATGGGTGGGCAGCAAATGCTTTAGAGATTCTCAAGTGGGTCCGATCTCAAAAACCGCTGCTATAGTATTTGTTCAGTCAGTTTCCCTGTCTCTCCAGCTCTTAAAATAAATCTTCAGGTCGGGATACAAATGTTATCCAATCAGGAGAGAGAACTATTACTGTACATGGGATACAGGAAATGTGAAATTTGAAGTGCTGGGGAAAAAAGGAGCAGAGATAATTGGAACTAATAAATTATCTTTGTGGGGCTCTCTCTCCTGATTGGATAAAATTGGTATCCCAACCTGAAAATTTATTTTCTGTTTACTGAAGAGCTGCACCCCCTTTAATGTTCAATCATACTGACACATAAAGGGGAAGAATTGTTGTTCTTCTATCCTTAATGCTTTAGTTTATATGATTATCAACAAATAAATTGAACCAAGTAATAAGTATCCTGCATTAAAGCAAAACCTAAGCTTTATCTATATTCAAAATGTTAATGTTTTTATTTATCACTTAATGTTTTACGGTCTAATGATCACTGCCAGGCTGATTTTGTTTGTGCCCCTGTTCGTGTATCTGTGTGTCTGCCTGTGTGAAGCTAAACTCGGACACCACTGGATCCATCCATTCATTTTGATGCTCGAGTGGGTTTGTATATTGTGGGTTCGAGAGCTACATTGTCTTATACATTTATTAAAAGGGCCACTGTAGTCATGTCGATGTGAATGACATTGATTTTGTGCCTGACTTCCAATAAACATAATATAACAATAATATAATAATTATTAATAATATAATTATTAATAATATAATTATTAATAATAAAATAAAATAAAATAAAAGGGCCACTGTGCCCAGGATGTCAACTAGTTAGATTGGCTTAACACTCAGAAGCAGTCAATTGTACTCAAAGGCCTCCGCTAATCACTGGAGGATAGACCAGTGGCAAACAAGAAGCTTGTTGCATATGTTTGTTGAGCGTCCAATAGGAAGCCTGGGGCAGAGGACTGGACAAATCCTTGGTAATAGGCTTGGGATTTAGGGGATCCAGAGTAAAATGCAAGATTACAACAGACCCACAAACATGCATGCAAACTGCTTTTTCCTTTCTACACCCCTTTGCAACTGTCTTTCTGTCCACTAGGCCACCCTGCAGCCTTTACAAAAACATGGAACCCTTTTTTAGCTCTGGGTTATGCATATTGTTGCACGTCATGTTGTTTTGATTTTAAATCTTGTTATTTTGATTACAAAAATGACAATTACTTTGCATATAGGCTATCGCCACCAGCAGAGCATTCCACCATACCCCTGTCATTGGCATACACACTACACAGATGACTTACTGTTGCTGGACTTGAGGTCTCTGTGAATGATGGGAACAATGGCCTCGCTGTGGAGGTAGAGCATGGCACGAGCTATCTGCACAGCCCAGTCCACCAGTGTGCATGGTGGGATGCGCTTCCCGGAGAGGGCCCTGTTGAGGGGGCCGCCCCTTGCGAGCTCCATGACCAGACACAGGTTGGGCTCCTGCAGGCAGACTCCCAGCAGGGCCATGATGTTGGGGTGGTGGAGCATGGCAAACAGCTTGGCCTCCTGGCGAACACTCTCCAGGGTCTGGCCCGCGTCCTCATCAGGGTCCCGGCGTGCCGCTTTCACGGCTACGTCCGCGCCACGCCACACAGCGCGGTACACCTTGCCGAAACCACCCACGCCAATCATCTCCTCAAGGGTGAGCTCTGAGAAGTTGATCTCCAACACTGAGGGCGAGAGGAGACACAGGAAAAGGTAGACCTTTATTGATCCTGCAGGGCAAATTCAGTTTCACCCAGCTGATGGTTGCTCAAGATAGTCAAAATGAGAGACACGTTGCTTGATAGATATTTATCCTAAGTGCTTGAGTCCAAGGTCAGTTATTGTTATGTATGATGAATCGAGAGCATGTTGCCACTTGCCGGAGGCTCAGTGTCTGCGCTTTGTCTGTACACTTAGTATAGGCATACATTCATGTTGTGTATTTTCCTACTAGGCCTCTAAGCAGACTGACCTTGATAAATATTTCAGGTGGTATGGTATGTGAAAGTAGGTCACCTGCCTCCGAGCATGAGCAATAGAAATAATGTTCAGACAGCAAAGACAGTGGAAGTAATACAACACACCCAAACTAGGGATCTCATCCCAGTCATAAGAATGCAGCCTTAAACACAAGCTCTATTTTCCTCTCTCTTTTTTTTGGAAATAATCATCGAAAAAAGCCAATCTACGTAGCTCACATGCATTATTAGCCATGGTTCACATGACGCTTGTATGACAGTCATGTTTCAGGGCTAATGCATCATCTGCTATCAGGGTTAAAAGTGGTTAAAATACACTGGTCAAATATTACATTTGATGGACCAATAACCAGGAGATGGGTACTAAATACTAGACTGGACCTGTATGCTCAAAGGCATTTCCACAGGATCAATTTGGCACATAATTTGTTTTATAAAGGCCAATCAGAATGAGAGTGCTTTCACATGTAGCTCCAGTGCAGCACAATTGAGCAGATTTTGCTTATGTCTACTTGATCTAGCTGAGCCCAGGGCCTTGGCTTGGCATTTCACAGCATAAGCTTTTTCTTCAGAGGCACAATTCGATAATGGACCCCTTTTCATTGCTCTCCTGCAGCTCCAGTGGCTGTGGAGCATCATCAGTATCTGTGCCCAGAACAGGGATGCTTAACAGTAAAAGCAAGCTAATTGATGCCATTGCTTCATTAGAGCATGATGACAAAGGCTCACACACACACACACACACACACACACACACACACACACACACACACACACACACACACACACACACACACACACACACACACACACACACACACACACACACACACACACACACCTAATGAAGCTATGGGATGTGTATGGCTGGCAGTGACGTAGGGCCGGGCTGCTCTGGCTTGCTGAGGATGCGACGCACAATGTGCAATGAAATTCGAGAAGCAAGGCGGGGTGTATTGATGGAGCGCGGCCGACTGCCTTGTTTGACAGGCAGCAATATGATGAATAATGGTGCTGAGGATGGCCCTCACTGAGGATGCTTTGGTATTTACAACAGGCCTACTAAAGTGCAATGCGCCTAGTAGCCTATCAACATGACATAGCAGTCTCAATGTGGGTTTCTCAGACCAAAAACAAGGATGTATGTACTGGAACTTAATGCAACATTTTAGGGATATGCTCATTTCATTATCTGGTACGGCAGCACAATGGGATACTCACGGTGCAGATTAGGTACCGAGTAATCCGAGTACTGCTGCTCTGAAGTGTCCCGTATTTTCTCCGAAATGCCATTTCCAATGCTGACATAATTACAGGGGAAAATGCCCACCCGGTCCGCTATCATCCCGGTCCACCAGCCCTCGTCTCCCGACACCAGGGAGTCCTTGGACAGGACCTCCACCAGGTCGCCCTGCTGCAGGCTGAGCTCGTCGTCCGCGCGCGCCTCATAGTCGAACACCGCCGTCCACGGACCACCGGGGCTGGCCGGCGCGGCAGCCGGCGGCCCGTGCTCCGGCGTCGGCCAGCGAAACACATCCACGTCGGTGTCATCTGATGAAGGAATAGAAGCCTTGGGACTCGCGCTATCGTCCAAAGCGGGTTTGAAGACATCCATTGAAGCGATCCATAGGGGCGACCTGAATCACTGCAGGCGCATAGTACACCTGACGATGCGGGGAGCGACGGTCGGAGCACCCTGCATACTGAACCTAGTGGCTTCCTCCACTGCAGCTATAATCCCGCAGAGTCGCTGCTGAACATACCAACATTTTGCCGCATCCTTCTCCTCTCGGTCCTTTTGCTCACTCTTGTCGAGAAGAACATTATAGATCGTTTATTCTGATACAGGAGACTGCCCACTCGCAGCATTGGAACTCCATGTATCGTCTTTATTCTAAGCCAATTGTGCCACCAGCGTTCCGTCAACTCAAATGATTTGAACACGATCGTCAGTCCATGCCCACGTAAGAATGTGACTTCCGGTCGGTGGACTTCAAAATAAAATCTTTTGGGGGCTGAATAGTAGCCTATAACGTAGGCCTGATGATTATATCATAATGAGCACCAGTGGGAACCGACCAATTAGGTTGAACATGGGTGAAGTGGTCCTTTAATAAATATTGTCTTTTTCTCTGACATGCGCCAGTCCGTTTTCAGCACCATGGACAGCGAGAGACAGGGTCAAATGAGCAGAAGAGAGAAATAAGCCAAATAAAATGATCTATTCTACAGTAAACATAAGCCACAACACACCTGGAGCTGGAGGAAAATGAATAGCAGCACAGGTATGACTGCGGTACTCTGCAGTGGTGTAAAGTAACTAAGTACATGTACTCAAGTACTGTTCTTATTTGAGGTATTTTAACTTTTTGAGTATTTACCAATTTTCAATACTCTTACTTCTACCCACATACATCTCAGAGGAAAATGTTGTACTTTTACTCCACTACAATTATATGAAAACTTTAGTTAGTAGTTTATTTGTAGATTTTGATTATTATTATTACATATAACATACTAACCACTTCAGCCCTATATATATTTCGGCCATTGGCAATTTTTTGTACTATATTTTGAGTACTTCTACTTGTAACAGTATATCTACATTGCAGTATTGATACTTTTACTTAAGTAAAACATGTGAGTACTTCTTCCATCACTGGTACTGTGTCACTTGACAAAAATAACAGATACGTACAACCTTCACATTATGCATTGTAGATCTTGTAGATCTGTTCTATTTTGACAAACGAGACACAATGGATTATGTTGAGAGTATCCTGTATGGCGCTTACAAGTGAGTATACATTTATACAAGCAAAGCAAGCACATTTATAAGAAAGTGCTGTCTTTACCTTAAGACGAACTTGAATAAACGTAATGTAGTCTGGCTTTGGCATGATGATTAATCCTACATAGTCATTAATTTGGGATAACTCACGCCCGGGCCAGGCCACCTGATCTTACTGAGGCAACCAAACCCCTGCCACCAGTAGGCTACCATTATTTTAGTGAAGATTGCATCCATACTTAGATGACTGCTTCATTTTCATTTGTAATATTTTATATC
This sequence comes from Gymnoscopelus braueri, assembly GCF_963280865.1. Lineage (NCBI taxonomy): Eukaryota > Metazoa > Chordata > Actinopteri > Myctophiformes > Myctophidae > Gymnoscopelus > Gymnoscopelus braueri. The sequence continues at coordinate 32,902,110 of NC_137621.1, read as the reverse complement.
CAACTAAACCAGTGGTTCTCAACCAGTGGTCCGGGGACCACCAGTGATCCTTGGGGAGTTCCATGCGGTCCCCAGCTAAATGATGGAAAGTTGGTAACCAAATGGACCCTTATTAGATCTTTAACTCTTGAACTAAACAACTAAACAATTGATTATTAACGCAAATGCACGCACGAACATGTAATGTAATAATCATGCTCTTAATTTGTAGTCCTCCGACCAGAAGTTAAAAACTCACTAAGGTACAATTTGAAGAGCGCGTTAAGATTATTTAAAGTGACTGAACAACACTGTCAATGTGCGAATCATCCTCTCATTAGCAATTAGCTCATGTCTATGCCAATCACAGTTTATCTCCTCCCGATACAAGTGTCAATTTCTGCTCATCCTTTTCATAATCATTATAGTGTGTTGCACTATTTACCATCATCCAATAAAACACATTAGCATGATTTTCATTTGTCTTTATTTTGTTATTGACCCCCAACAAACAAAATAAACAGAATAATAAAATAATCAACTTAAGGTTCATTTCCATGCATAATCCCTGAAATAAAAACAAAATTCATAGCAAGGAGTAAGAAACAATCAACATAACAAACAATAGATAAAAATAATAATCCCACTATTTCAGTGACTTTAATGAGACAGTGTGTGTGTGTGTGTGTGTGTGTGTGTGTGTGTGTGTGTGTGTGTGTGTGTGTGTGTGTGTGTGTGTGTGTGTGTGTGTGTGTGTGTGTGTGTGTGTGTGAGAGAGTGTGCTTGCGTGCCTGTGTGCGTGCGTGCGTGCGTGTGTGTGTGTGTGTGTGTGTGTACACATGCGTTGTGGCTGGAATTCAATCAACCTTCACTGTAACAGACACCCCACAAAACCAGAATATCTAAAACTAATTAACCAACTCTGCAGCTCTTTCCTTAAGAGTTTTGAAAAGAGACTCCAGTGCACAAGTCACCTGACACATGTACACAGCAAAACCTTCCATGCTACTTTAACTCAGAGTTAAACTAACTGAGGATTTGTACAGTGTGATTTGATAGAATTTCAGCCCAGCAATGGATAAGTGAACCAACACCCAGAAAAACATTATGGTAAGACATCATCATGTAGAGTAGGATATACAGCTTTCTGAGAACAGCTCCAACTGGTAAAGGTAGACATACACACTCCACTGTGGCAGATGCAATACGGTGTATCACAGAAATCAAGTATGTTTATGTCAGTGGGCGAATCAGTGTCAGTTGCGGGGTGTTAGGGCACAGTCAGAACGAGGTCAGTGAAAAAAAACAACCAATAGTGTCAACATCAATGTAAGACTTCGCTGTCACTCCAACCCAGGTCAACCATCTCAACATTTGCATCAGGTCAGGATTGTACATGTAGCCTAGATGTTGTTTTTATGTACTTGTAAACTGTTTGTGTATACATGTAGGTGTAGATAAGGGAAATACAGAGATGTTGCTTGTAAAGACCATAACATATACTTATGAGGCTTGTATATGGTGATTGCTGGACCCCATATTTTGGAGGATCTGGCTTAATGCTTCTGCAATTGTGATGAGTATGTGACAAATCGTAACATAGCTGTATTTGGAGACATTGGCACAATGCAGATTATTTAAAAAAAAAGCTTTTTAAAGACGAATTTCCATATTTCATTGGTTACATTCGGCGACACCATTGTGTGACGAAGTATTTAACCTATGAATTAGGCTATAGGCCTACTCTTCATCAGGCACCAAATAAGGACTTTAATTCATTTAGGCCTACTAAATGAAACACTTACAGAGTGAGATAGAGAGAGAGAGACTACATAATAAAGCCTAATTTATTAATTCAATAGTTTATACTTCATCATACAACTGTCACCCGTGTCAATAATCAAAAATCTGTAGCCTATGACAAAGTATGAATTAAGTTTAAAGCTATTGGAAGTGTCGCTTTTTGGATGTTTTAGTTACAGTATAGGTGACTGCTTCTGCCTAAAACATACAGTAGGCTATCATTGCCTCAGTGCACATTAAACAAAAGGTTAGATGTAAGCCTAGCGTAGCTGATGAGAAACAAAGAAATTCACATTTGCTGCACCCTTTAATGCATTTAAACAGCATAAAGACTGAACTCACTCTCTCACACACACACACACACACACACACACACACACACACACACAGACAGACAGACAGACAGACAGACAGACAGACAGACAGACAGACAGACAGACAGACAGACAGACAGACAGACAGACAGACAGACAGACAGACACACAGACAGAGCTAAGTTAATGACAAACAGAACTCAGATGGCTTCCTAAATTATGTTCCTGATACACTGTCAAGTGTAATATGGTGATCATTTCAACATACATGCAGACTTTTGGAAAAGAGAGCTGGTTTCACATATAATACATCAAACCTAGTTGTAGTGTTTTTAATACTATACGATAAGATAACCGATCCTTGGCTTGGCCTTTTAGTTGCCTGAGATATAGCTTCATTTACCATTAATCAGGAACACAAAATGCAGGTAAAAGACAGGGCAAAATGAGTGGATGTTGTGTTAGCAACTCTTGAAATCTTAACCTGATCTAAGCTTAATATATGTTGGTGAAACCAGCCTGTGATTTATTCAATGAGTATGATTTCTTCTCACAAGACCATAAGTCTTTAAACTCTTTAAAATAATGTAGCATTGTCTACACTCTCTGTCTATAATCTTTAAATAAAATATTTGTACTTCTTATTTATTGGATGCCTTTGCTGACCACCCTCAGTATGGATCTTATTAGTGCTTTAGTGTTTGCTCAAGGGCACTTCAGTAGGGCAGACAAGGGACCTGAACATGCTGTGTAGATAATTGTTGTTCTATTCTCTGCAACACTGGCACATTTGTATACATTTTCAACAGAATATGTGACCTCACCTGCTCTACTGAGATCAATTGTACAACATCACATTGCGTATACAGTAGGTCGTTACCAGCCTCTGTTTGAGAAAAAGGGCTTTAATGAGTATATTATATGAAATAATAATCTTTGCAAATCCGAAGCAGGTCTTAATTATAGCATTTAACATGGTTAATTATTTCCTTATAGATGATATTCTTGTGGCATTAAGACAATCCACACAGATTCCTTTTAGAATGAAATAATAAACCGAGAAAGTCTTGCCGACTACTTCCTAAAGCATACATGAGTTATATGAAAAAATGTGTCTTCACTAGCATGTCATGCTACATTTAAAGGCTTCAAGACTTATGTTTCTGATTTAAATTGGGCAGCAATATCGACGAATTATGAAAGCCAAGACTTAGTTTTATTGCAATCTGACGAAATTCCAAAACAGCCAAATATTACGATTTTGACATCAAACTGCATTTCCCTCAAAACGTGTTTAGGCAACATCCAATTATAATTTCATCCGAGCAATCATGTACAGTATGTTGACAGCAATGCATAATGACATTACGTTCTTTTTCAGAGTGTATCTAATCTATCTCCCAGCAAGTGGTTGTGGTACAGAAAAAGAGAAAAAATAAAAAAGGATCAGTTTTCCATCCCTACACGTAGGTAAGAAAAAAATGTCCCGCCCACCCATCAGAATGTGTTCTCTTCTTTGACAACAGAAAAGAAAACATTAGCATTGTCAGCATATGATATGACCCTCAATCTTTCTTTAGATTATCACATCATCAGCAATCCCAAATGATTGTGATTCTTTTTTGTAGACACACACACTTCAAATCTGCCCTGCACCTACAAAAAAGGAAAAAGAAAAAAGATGAAAACAAAAAATGGTGCGTGTGTATATATATATATATATATATATATATATATATATATATATATATATATATATATATATATAATGATACACACACACACATATATATATATATAAAACTAACAACTTTTAAGACATATAGCTTTAAGACAAATGACAAATGAACCAACTCAGAGGCATTCCCATGTGGGGAGAACTGACATACATCAGTGAAATCACCTGCACTCACAAGTACAGAGAAGCCACAGAGGCCTGACTGCAGCATACCAACCTACACAACAACCTCAAATACGACATTTTGCTTTGATAAAAAGCAACACACACACACACACACACACACACACACACACACACACACACACACACACACACACACACACACACACACACACACACACACACACACACACACACACACACACACACACACACACACACACACACACACACACACCCCTGGCATTTCTTTGTCACAATGAATTCCTGCTGCATCCACTTGTGTTAGACTTAGTGAAAAATACCACCTCTATATAATACTCCCATAATATTTATTGTCTCACGGCTTCCAAGGGCTGGTTTGTGGGGCCTCTCTCACACATTAATGTAAATGAAAAACAAAAGATAATAACAAAAGTATATTTGTTCATTTTTACCATCACACTCTTGCTGATGTTGGCTCAGACAAAGCTACCTTGTGAATGAGATGTGAAAGAGTATTGTGTTTTGACATGCCGGTTTGACAAATACGCTTATACCGTGTCTATGTAAACATACACGTGTACGTGTGTGAACGTGTGTGTGTGTGTGTGTGTGTGTGTGTGTGTGTGTGTGTGTGTGTGTGTGTGTGTGTGTGTGTGTGTGTGTGTGTGTGTGTGTGTGTGTGTGTGTGTGTGTGTGTGTGTGTGTGTGTGTGTGTGTGTGTGTGTATGTGTGTGTGTGTGTTGGAGAGAGAGAGAGAAGGAGAACTCAAAGGGAGAGCAGGTGTGGGCTAGGGGAATATTATTATCCATTTTAGCCACTGGATGTATGTATGTACAACATCTCTCACCACAAAGGAAGGAGAATATTCACTAGGTAGGAGGAGTGGCGAGGAATGAAAGAGAGGAGGGGACAACCACAGGGACTAGAGATTGACATCCCCCTTGTGGAGATATAGTGTCACTGCAACATGTCATCACCCTATGTTTGAAAAAGATGTTGCATCCCATCTCTTTGGTAATCTCTTCAGTGATTTTTTAAATTGGCCAAGACTTTACAGAGCAATGTACGCTTGATGCAAATGAAGTAATAAACATTTTCATGGGGTTGGGAGCTCTTAAACGTATATATATATATGTTTCTCTCTCATTAAAAACAAAGCACCAGTCATTTTGTATTTAAACAGCATTCAATATCACGTTACTTTCAAATTCAAACTCTAGATATTTACTGCTTCGGCACCCAGACCAGTGACACTTCAGCCTAGTGAAACACCACACCAGTTACACTTCTGTTCCAATAGATGTTTTGAGCTTACCCTATTTGAAGCAACACCTGCTCATAATGAACACTGACTTGAAAATAAGCTCTTTTATGGAAATGTCAATTTCAGTGATAATTGTAATAATGTGACTGCTGTGCTGCCAATAAACTAAGCATAATATGATTGGTATTTCTTTCTGATATGTTGTAAAAGTAAATTCGGGCAACAGCTTGGTCTGAAACTGGATATGGGGCCATTTTGATAATGGAACCCGTGGATTTAGTTGAACTGAACTGGTAGGCAGCTGGTCAGTGGGTGCCGTCACAACAAGCTCTTTATCTGGCACAGGCACTCTACAGTCCATAGTGATACGTACCTTTTGAATATTGGCCTCTTGCACGTGTACAAGAAGAAGTCTCCATAAATAGATTTATACAGCAAAGTGCATGGAAGGAACAGTACAAAAATACCTCTGAATTTTTATCTCTGCAGCAACACTTTTTTTCTTTTGGACTTCGGATTCTCAAAATGTGAAAACTCGAGTGAGACCAAGATATCTTCGGTAAATAAAATACAATGTCATACTTTTTTTTCCTTTTTTCATTTTTTTCCTAGGCAAGATACAGAACTCTTAGAAATGTGAAGACATCGTTCTGGGATATGATACCCCCACCCCACCCCAACTGCCCCTACCCCCAAGCCACAGCAATCCGCCATTTTTGTTAGAGCAGAAGGTGATCACATTTAAACAAATATTCAAAATATACAGAAAATATGGAAATATATTATATATAGATACGTATATAGTACGGAAGTAATGTCCAGGGCAGTTTGGCAATGTCCATTGTGTCCCCGAGCTCCCTCCTCCATGCCTGTTTGATTGGTTGATTTGTCTGCCAGTATTTAGGTTGTCACTTTCCTCCCCCTTTCAGCTCTCGTTAAATCTGAGAACTCTGTGGCGCTCCTTAGGAAACTATGCAAATAAAAATAAATACTATGAGTCCATCCAGCTTATTACTCGACAGCAAATCTCCATTTTGTTTTATATGTCGTTCCATAACGTAGATCAGAAAATAGTGTCTTTGACTCCTCTTTTTGTTCGTTTTTTTCGTAATTGTTTTATTCTAATTTTTTGCATTTTTATCCCCAAAATACTTCGTTTAAAAAACAAAACAAAAAAACAAAATAACATTCTCATCAGGTGTTGAGAAAAATATAGACCTCTGATAGCTCAACTCCTTCTGGGTATAATAAGACTGCAGTCTCCGTCAGTGGAATGCAGGCCCACCTCTCTGCATCTTCTTATGACTCAGTGGCGCCCCAATCCCAGCTGTAAGCACACTCACTCGCCTGGGCTCAGGATGGCTGCTCCTGCAGCCAGAAGACGTACAGGCTTTCAGCACCTGGTGCAGGCTACACACCTTTGAGCATTCTTACAGGAGGGTTTGAGAGTGAGAGCTTGTGAGAGAGAGAGAGAGAGAGAGAGAGACAGAGACAGAGAGAAAGACAGTGGGAGGCGGGACGGAGGTGAGGGAGGAACCAGCAACGCTGCACTCCCTGGGTTTGCCTCTCCTGTTCATCCATTCCATTACACGACCGGACAAAAAAATCCACAATCGAGAATTCAATCTATTTTTTTCTCACTCCCAAGTTGTACTTTGAAACCTCTGTCTTGTTTTGTTTCCGCATTGGAGTTAAGAGTTATTCTTTCTGTATAAGGGGTGGGGGTGGGGCGGGGTCAGGGTCTTAAAATCCCTCTATATGACAGTAGGCCTCCAAACTGGAGAACAGGATATAGAGCAACCAGAGGCTGAAAAAGAAGGCTGAGGTGGCCAGTCTGTGTCCCCGGGGCCCGCCCAGTTCCCCTCCGATGTGGGCCCGGCGCCTATACAGCAGCACCGACACGGCCAGGAAGGCAAAGATGGTGAAGAGGGTGACGGAGAAGGCCAGCGAGCCGGCCTCCACCACGAACGGCTTCCCTTGCATGTGCCAGTAGATGGCGGCCACGGACCAGGCCACGCCGATGCCCAGGAAGACGTTGACCGCGTTGCTGCCGGTCACGTTCCCAATAGCGGCGTCTGCGTACGTATCGTGCACCGCCGCCGCCTTGCTGGCAAACGTGTCTGTGGAGTAAACCAAGAAAATAAATGAAAATAACCGACTAATTGATCAACGGAAAATTGTACCACTCAAATTACGTTTTAGTAATCGAATAAACGGCTAAATGATTATTAACTTTTACCATTTTATATTTTCTCCCAATTTAATTATTATGCCAAATTGCTAATTCCCAATTCACCCATGTAGTCACTGTCACTGCTGACCCCTACTAGTTGGTCTTGGAGAGGGTGTAGGCAACGATGTGTCTACTCTAATACGTGTGATGTCAGCTATCCTTCCTAGTTCTGTTCCCTGCTGAACAGGCACCCCGAAAAACCTATATAAGTTGCTAGTGCAGCGACAGAGATCACCCTCCCTAGCAGGCTACCCCACCATGAGCGCAGACAACTGTGTTCTTTGGATCGCCTGGCCAAGCTGGAGGCACTGCTACGGATTCGAACCCCAGTATCCACTTTGGTGGGCAGGAACTTCACTCCTGTGCCACCTGGACACCCCCTTTAAAGTCCAGCTGAAATGCTATTTCTCTAGTATCCAACTCCTGTATCGTGATATATTTCCAGGTGACACAGGATAGGAAGGTGGTTTATGTGGTTTATGGCCAAACTATATGAGCAAAAAAGTTCAAGAAAATCCACTGTTAAAAGACTAAAAGTTCAAGAAATGAAAGTAATCGAGTAATCGTGTTAAATAACCTTGATCTCACTATTGACCAAAATAATGGTAATTATGCTTTTTGCCATAATCTAGCAGCCCTACATTCACAGTACACAGTATTCCACCTGGATAAATAGACAGACACACACACTGAACTGACCAGGGACGGAGGTGCCGAGCGCCACAAACACCACAGCAGTGACCGAGTCCTTGAGGCCAATGGTGCAGCCAAAGTGGGACGCCAGGTCTCCGATGACGGCCGTCAGAAGGCCGATGATGACTATGGAGACGAAGAAGCACGCCCAGCCATTCATGTACTCAGTGGGCGGCACACAGGCGAACAGCACCTTCCAGAAGACGGTGAGAAAGTGCATGACATAGTCGAAGCAGGATGGAAGACGCTCCTCACCCGTTTCGTCCTCGTCCTCATCTGGATGGGGAGAGAGAGGGAGAGGGATTGGGGGTGAAAGGGGGGAGAGTTTGGAGAAGGAAGAGGCAATGAAGAAGGGAAGAGAGAATGATACAATAGAAAAAATAAAGTTGGGATTGCGAATGAAAAAGCAGAGATAAAGAGGCAATATGGTAGATGGTGAGGGGATACAGGATGAGAGATGACAGAGAAGGTAGGACAGACAACAACATTCACTTAAAAACTGTGGAACTATTACTAGGAAATCTCTGAATATCTGCAGAGAGCATAGGAAACATACAGTGAATGGACTCATTTGTAACTAAAGTGTGGGGATAAATAACTCTTGCTTTTGGGCAGGCTTTGGGCTTTTCAGCTTATTTTGTTGGCAAAAAGTTTTTGGTTGAGGGTTAATTTTGGTTTGGGGCTTTTGTTGTTATTATTTCATAATAACGTGCCCTAAAGATACAGATGCACTAGCCCCTTCCCCAAAACATTTTATTTTTATTTTATTGTATTTTTTCCTTACTTTGTTGAGCAATAATTTTGACTTCTTGCTTAGTTTAAGCCGTGGGCTTTCAGCTTAGATTTTTGATAAACAACACTTTGCTCCAGTTTAGGTTTTTGGATGCTTGAGCAGAGGTCACATCGTAACATGTGGGTCTAATTCATGCAATTAGGTGGCAGGATCACCTCTAGGTTAGACAGTCACAAACCTGTAAACTATAAGTCATGTTTGATGCTAGCAAAACAGCCAGTGTGACACATTGGTCATTGCAGGGACCAAAAATGGAATGTGTCCTGTCACAGTGTCCTTGAATGAGACACAGAGCCAGCTTTCTGCTTACTCATTATATTGGAAGGTGTCTCACGCAGGGGTTAGAAAACATCAATCTGGTAACATAAAAGTCACCTGTTTGATCTCATCGGTAGCCGACATGAACTGCAATTGTCCTTGAGCGAGACACTGAAAGCCCCCTCAACCTGCTTACTCATTGTACCGCAGGTCACTCTGAATAAGGGCAATAACTTAACACCTCAAATGCAAAGGCAAAATGGTGCACACCAGGGGACACTGTGTTGATTCAAAGTGGCAGGCCATGTGAGGCACATCTATTTTTTAGTGCTACTGGTGGCGATGGAAGAGGAAGGGGAGGAGAGAGGATGAGCACCATGAAAAAATAAAGAGTGTCGCTGGATTAAATATTTCAACGGTGAAGGGATGAAGCGAGGCACCAGAGGAGGATTTGGCTACTCTGTGGCTACTGGGACTGTGGTGGTTTGGTGGATGTCATATGGCATGCATGATGAGACTCTATATCATATACTGTATATATATATATATATATATATCATAGGCATATTGTACATGTATCAATTTTACGTTAGGAAATGACATAGCCTAATGCAAAATAGTAAATATAAAATATAAAATACATTATTATTATTAAATATATGTAAATAATTGGTTACTGATCTCTAACTGAGATATAAAAGATGTGTCTATATTGTAGTAAATGATTAGTAAATAATGTATTAGTTATTGGCCAAGTGTCAACAAATGATTACCAAGTCTTTACTATGTTTATAATTCATGAGTTATAAATTAATCTAAGCCCTTATTTATGAATGTTTAGAAATGTGTAACTTATGATTATTGACTGTTATAATAAAATTGGGCGGAAGGATTAACACAATCATTCTGATTGGTAATGGTGGAAAAATGGCAAGATTTAATTTAGTTTTGAAGGGAATATGTTGGAAATTTCTAGAGCTTCAACAAGAAGACAAAGTATTTTAATACCCTTAATAAAATGTAGCCAAGTGGGTTACTTGTGATTTTTACATTTTGGAATTGTATGTGATTATCTTGGAACTTTTCAGTTACAGTATGTAATGAACAGACTATGGATTGTGTCTTACAAAACTGAATGTATGTAATGAATGTACAGTATGTTATACAATATAAGTGTCTTATAAGCAAGGGCGCAAATCTCATTACAACTTAGGGGGGACCGCAAACAAGGACTTTTCTCAAAAGTGTTTTTGCACGGGACATCATAATATCACCAACGTTGACGTTGCACTAGGATTTTAAGCTATCAGACAGAATGTATGGAATGATTAGCTAGTATTGCCAACATTGCTCAGAAACACCAACATAGGAATAACAGGCATCGCAAACTCTTTGCAACAGGAACATCTCTTCTTACCAATATTCAGTTGGGGGGACAAGGGTAATAATTAGCTCCCCCCAAACATGTTTACATTAAAGGATAAGTCTCACATACTGGAATAATGCAGCTGTCATAGATAATCTTATGGGGCCAAACCAGGTAAATCTTATAAAGTGTGTAAGTACGAAAAATGGGGACAGACTGGGGGAAAAATCCCCAGACAGACTGGGGAAAAAAACGAAGTGAAGAACGAAACAGACCTATCCTTTAACAGCCCCTATTGCCTAAATTATGATAAACTATTGTAGTAAAGGCTCACGTGTCTCTGCAGAGACACCTGGAGTCTGAGCATGGTGGGACATTTTTGACTGTACCTGCACTGACAGTAATTGCCTCCATAAACTGTTCTCTCCAAGAGTTGGTTCCCACGACTAAAGCCAGGTTGGTCTTCTTGATCAACTTGTCCACTGTGCTCTGTACGATAAAAAAAGAGACATAAGCAGAAAAACAATCCATCCATCATTTACAAACTTTTCCATGCCAAGGACCCCCCATGACATTCCCAAAATAGGAACAGCAGGTTGAAAGTGGTTAAATTGGCACAATTGAAAAGTCATCTAAATTAGATTTTTTTTTAATATTATGTTTTATGACACCCCCGCCATCCATTTTCCTCTTCATTCCAACTACCCCCCTGGGGGCCACAGCCCCCACTTTGAAGACCACTGCTATAAGCGTGGGGCTTCATCAGTGCCCATCCTTCACCACTTGATGGCAGTGGCATCAAGTCCTCAGCAAAAGCAACCCATCTCTTCTATTTGATGCATGATTGAAACAAATATGCTGGGTATATTTATGCTACTGAGGAGGATAGAGGATGTCAGTACTGCACAAAGTGAACGTTTTTTAAGTGAAAAGATAAATGAGTGTTTGACAGAGACAGTGTTTGTCTCTTTTGTGTCAAATACATTGATCGAAGTGAACCGTGTTATGACATTGACATAAGAAATTGACATTCACTTACGCAGCATTCACGCAAACAGGAAAACAGCTAAATTTGGGCTTAAATACCCAGCAGCTATCGGTTGTGATTCAAGGGTCGTTTTTCATGGTGAACATCGCCCACCTTGAACTCATAAGACTCCTCAATGATGACTTCAAGCTTGGAGTGTTCCCCCAGCACTGGTTTGCCCATCTCTGCAATCCGTTTGGCTTCCTCTGCATCTGATGTCAGCTTCCTGTCTGGTATGTCTGTGGAGGGAGAAAGGTAGGAGAGGAGAGGAGAGGAGAGGAGAGGAGAGGAGAGGAGAGGAGAGGAGAGGAGAGGAGAGGAGAGGAGAGGAGAGGAGAGGAGAGGAGAGGAGAGGAGAGGAGAGGAGAGGAGAGGAGAGGAGAGAGAATAAGATGACAATTGAAATAAAGCAGAGAATGTGAGAAAATGTTAGTTAATTCAGTTAAAGTGCTTTGCTGTACTTCGCTGTATACAAACAAAACATGAGGAAAGAACATTGATTGATTTGTTTATTGAAAGTTTTGTAATGTATTTATGTTTCCTTCGTATTGGGGGACTTCATGATATATATAGTACATTATTACACTTGTATGCATCAATTATGTCTAATAAAAAGTTCAACTTATAAAAAAGAAAAGTAAAAACAAATAAAGATGTAAAAGAAAGAAATAGAGGATGCATTTTAATAATGCAGAATCCATACTTCATACTTTTTGCCCAAACTATTCTCTGTGGCTAATGTCCTCTTGTGTACATCATTTACGTTATATAAGCTCAAATGAGCTTTCACGCTTGGTCGGGCATTCGACAAGACCAAACACAGGGCGGCCAAACATTGGAGGAATACTTTATTCATCCTGCAGCAACACTGGAACAATGTCCCTAATAAGCAGCAACATTTCACTGAGCTGAATTGATCTACTGCCAGACTACCAAAGACCTAATTATGAAGTCAATTCAATACAAATTTATATCTCTGTCTCTCTCTCTCTCTGTCTCTCTATTTTAATAGTATTTTTAATCACTTTTACTATTTTACAGTTTGTATGTGTATTTTGTTTAGTTTTTTCTAGTATTTTTGTTTGTTTTAATTTAAACAATCAAACCATCACATTGTATTGTTTGATATAAAGCTCTGTAACATTGTTTTTAAAATATGCTGTAGAAATGTATTTTATTATTATCAACACAACATGTCCCATATCCTGTGTGGCTGTGGTACAAACCGACGCCATTGTTGGAGCAGTACAAACTGGTCCATAACATTGGTTCAGTAATGACTAAAGACTCATGTATACTTGACAACGATATACAGTGCATTTATTTTTGGCAAGCCACAACGTTGAAGGAGAAAGTATAAAGTAGGCTTAACTTTATGAGAGAGAGAGAGAGAGAGAGACAGAGAGAGAGCGAGAGAGAGAGAGAGAGAGAGAGAGAGAGAGAGAGAGAGAGAGAGAGAGAGAGAGAGAGAGAGAGAGAGAGAGAGAGAGAGCTAACTCTTTCTCTGCACTCTCATCCTGCTGTCTGTAACACTCCCACAGAGACACCTGGTGCAGAAACCCTGTCATCTTTTATTTGAGGCCCTGAGTCCCAACCCGCTGCTCTTAGCTGAAAACACGGTTACTATTAAATATTAACGCTGCCATTAAAGATCACAGCCAAGCTCCCCTTGATAGGGAAGAGTGGTCAGGTGTGTTAGCACAGCAGGCACTTGTGCACTCATACTTCAGCACACATGACATGCTCACACACACACACACACACACACACACACACACACACACACACACACACACACACACACACACACACACACACACACACACACACACACACACACACACACACACACACACGTAATGTCAACTTGCATGCACGTTATACTGTATACACATGCTTACATGCATACCACACAAAACAAAACACACACACACACACACACACACACACACAACACACAAACACGCACGCACATGGGCGTGCATACAGTACACACACACACACACACACACGCACACTCACACACACACACACACACACACACACACACACACACACACACACACACACACACACACACACACACACACACACACACACACACACACACACACACACACACACACACACACATGCTTTTAAGCTAAATCAATTACACACTCAAGACAGTATGTGCCCTGAAGACCTGACAGGGTTTCTTTTTGCTCATGTTTAAAATGTGATTATCACAACATTCCTCTTGCACTGTGCCACTCCATAACATGAAAATATTTCCTCAATGAGAACAAGAAGAAAAAATAGAAAACCCACAGAATTAATCACATAGGTAATTAAATTTCTAATTTCTGAGCTGAGCTGAGATTTTTTCTTTTTTTCTGGTTATCAAATGTTTTGGCCTTCCGCTTGACAGGGGGAAATAAGTCATGAGTTTGTGATTAATTAATCCTGTGATTAGGGGAATTAATCCATCATTCAGTTGCGGGCGATGTCAGAAAAAAAAGGGCACCTGTTATGTTGGAGGTGAAACTGCTTAGCTGAAGCAGTTAGAGACTGGCATCAGTTGCCTGTCATTAGCCAATTTCAACCTGGCATCCCTTCCTATTTAGGGCTTGTAATTGTAGGTAAATATTCAAAAAGCTTGTAGATCTGCTATTTTAGCTACTTTTGAAAATAGGGCTTAAAGGACGACTTCACCCATTTCAACCTATCTTCATATACTGTAATTGGTCCTCACTAATGCTCATTATAATATGGTACCATTTTTGTCTACCCCGTCTGTGTCTCAGATAGTTCAGAAACCCACCTACCAGTGACATCATCAATTGGGAATACAAGCTAATAGAAACTGCAGGCTTTCTATTCCTGGAAAGTTAGCATGCTATAATGGAAGCCATTAATACAAATCTAAACAAAATTTGAAATGTTGTTTGAAAAAAGAACCTGCCTAATGATGATGTCACTGGTAGGCGGGTTTCTGAAGTGTCCACAGCCCTCCTATGAGTAGATTTTTTTAAAATACCATTTTATCATGAGCATTAGTGAGGAACAAATATATGAAGATAGGTTGAAAATGGGTGAAGTCATCCTTTAAGTTGTTAAGCCCTACCACACCAAGGGGCCTGGATGGATATTCTCCAGAATTATTGACCATCAAGGTGTCAATTATATGCACATTTTTCAGTTGGCTCAAAAGGAGCAGTAATGGCTAATTTAGGCTCTGTCGTATTACGGTGTCCTGCTCTGAAAATAACACATCTACAAGCTTACAACAAATCGCGATGCGAGGTTTGAATCAGGCTTAACCACATGAATCCTAGCGTCCATATTCTGGTTGTAAAAATAGCCAATCTACAAGCTCACAACGTGTAATGGTAAGAATAGTGAAAATAGCAAGATCTGATTTAGGGCATTAGTGGTTAATTCATTCGGTTTGGGTCCCAGGAAGACACAAAATTTCTCTTTTGGGTTCCCAGACAAAAACTACAACACACTCAGTGAAGCATCATCATCATCATCAGCAGGGATGCCGAGAGAAGGAAAGAACAACTTACCTTCAGCTAGCAACAGAGCTGTGGAGGAAGAAGAGGGAAGAAGATGGGGGTAGATGGGGCATGGGGAAAATAGAAAAGAAGTGATGAGTTGCAAAAATGGAAGAAGCACAGATAAGGAGCAGAGCATGTTAATAAGAGGAAAAACAAGAAGAGAAATGTAATGGAGTCAGAAAATGACCATGTATTGGCAGTAAGGTGTAATGTATATGGGTCTGATTACAGCCCTGGATGAGTATAGCAGAAAGATTGCGGTGTTCTGTAATATCTTCCTGAGTTCGTATGAGGGTACAGGGTTTATTAATGGAAGGCATTTCCCGATAGCAATCACGGAAAGTTCTGTGAGAATATTTGATGCCATGAGGACCTAATATGAGGGTACGCTGAAATATTCATTCACACAGTTGATTACTCCCATCTTCTGTCAGCTGGCTGAGTTTGAAGGTAATGGCAATACAATAAACCCTTATTTAACCAGATGCACTAAGGACACAGCAGCACTTTAGAACTGTGCACTGCAAAGCATCATCATGAGCATACTGCATTATAAGGGTATATGAAGAGTTGAATACATGTCGCTAATGCAGTGACAGAGATCACCCTCCCCTGCTG
>NC_137621.1:32856335-32876335 GCF_963280865.1 Gymnoscopelus braueri | reverse complement strand
GAGACACATATCGGCCGCGTAGAGGAGAAGTGACAATAAACATAGTACAATAAGTAGGGCAGAAGGACGCTTTCACTTTTTATTAACATATAACATATAAATGAAGGGCATACTGTATTAGACATTTACTGGATTGAGATTCAGAATAAATGGGGACATGACTGCCTTCGGGTCTGACAGAAGAGGCCCCTCCTTTATAGCTTTGTCCTTGAAGAAAGAGAGCAACGCCTCCCTAAATCACCAACATGACCTCAAACACAAGCGGCATTTCATCCATAATTCTGTACATCTGAACTCTATTTGTTCCAGTCTGCTGGCTGATTCTCCAAGAGAGGTTTCCACCCTCTTTAACTATTTCAATGTAATGTATCTATTCTATTTATTTTTCAAAAGGCAAACTTAATTAAGTATATAGAGTACCGTAGCACTTTGAAACCTACATCTTTAGGTTACTTTATTTTTCGAAATGTTATTTAATAATTTCACTAAATATTACTGTATTTAAAGTTGTACAATGCAGATTCACAAATAACGATTTTTAGCAACCTCTGCTGGTCACTACCGTCACTGCATACAATTTCCGTAGTCCTCGATTACCCAGAATTCCATTTGTTTTCACCGGAAGCCGGAAGCGTTTCAAAAAGCGTTCTTTTAATTGTTTTATACTATCTGCAGATCGTTTCTCTTAGCCAGTGGAGCATTAGTTACCATGAGCTGTGCTTTCTTTTTCTGTTCTTTTTCGATCTTCCAATCCTACATTCTCTTAAAATCAGCGTGAGGTTCCTTTTTGTTATTAGCGCGGTAGTTCCTGGCCAAACAGGTAACCGTTGCGGTAGTTCCTGGCCAAACAGGAAACCAGTGCATTTCCGCCTCCATTTTCCGGCCAGATGACGTCATTTTCCCGGGAAAGTCCCCCCCGACATCGTTCAATAGAAAATATATAAATAAAAGGCTTCCGGGGGTGAAATTCATGGAGTGGGTGTTGTGAAACTTTTGCCACTCACAAAAGATATACAATTTAACTTTAGTTTTGTTGAAAACGTTACCTAGTATTACTTTAACATCATACTGACTGTATGTAGAATATAGCCTGATTTATACACTGCTGTAAAAAATAACAGATATATACGAGCTCACACCAAGCCGTGCTGCAACATGTTGTGTGTTTGTAGATCTGCAATCACATAAGTAATCTCCCCTTGCCATAGAGGAAAAAGACAAACTAATTTACTTCCAAGACAAATTAGTATGTCCAACATGGATTATGGTTTTGGGGATGCGAGATTAAGTGTTTGCAATGCCCCTTTACTACAATCCCCACAGCAAGGAATATCAATCATGATCTCCACAAATAGAGGGGTGGGCTGTTAGTTCTCTGCAGTAGCCCTTATTGGTGCGAAAAGAGTTTTGCAAACTGTGGTATCTGAGAACCACAGACTTAAAGGTTTCTATTGCTTTTATAGTTGTCAACAACGCCATATTGCAGATAAGTTTGTTGTCCCAGAGATGAGAATGAATGGTTGTAGAATGAAGGAGTCATCACTAGTTAGTGAGGTTTCGTTGCTTCCAGTTTATTCAGACAGTATAGAACAGCCAACCATCTCCACAGCCCAACGGCCTGGAGTGGCACACACACACTAAGATGCATTTCAGTATGGTTCTTTATAGCAGTGGTCACATTTTAAATAAGTGGGTGGGGGTCAGCCTCCAAAAGTTAGACCCACCCAGACAAACAATAGATCCCCCTCTGAGTTCCCTGATTCAATTTGCACCTGTATGAAGCAGGAAAAGGGGATGGAGACAGACCTCCTGTCTCTCAGGTAGAACAAAAGGCAATGCTGATAACCCCCACTCAGGGCCAACAGCCACCTCTTTGAATACGCTCCCCTGTCTGTAGGCTACCTGTGAAGCAACCATATGGAAATATACAGCAGACCCCCCATGGGAGACTTCAAACGTCTTCCACAAACACGTATATTTCAAAAGAACCACAAAGAATCCGCCCCCCATGAAAAGCGACCGGAACACCAACCAGGAAAAAAAGTAAACATTCAGGAAAACTAAAACAGCAAACAACATCACACAGAACAATGCACATACAAAAACCAAGATTACATAGTACAGCGACACGGTGAATTACATCAAATAGACACCCCCAAAACTAATTAGCGTGCAGGATCCCTCTGTTAGCCTTTTAAACTCCAGGATAAAACATTACACAGCCCCCACCCAGTGGAAGCTGACAGCATACAGTCGAATCACGCCCACCAAGCGATAACACCACCCCCCAAGATCAATGTCCCCCTCGCCCAGTCACCAAAATATACTCAAAGATAGCCTAATTCTTATCCCTAAGTTTTACACCGTACCATCAAGCATATATGACAACTACCACGAAAGTGCCCACACGGAAAAAAGAAGGCAGTGTACCCCCCAATGAAACAATAACCCACAAAGTAAACTCACATTAAACACAGGAGACCAGAAAGTAAAAAAATACCCTCGCACCACTTCCCATGGCAGCCATAGCCCCATAGTTTAACCCACGCTCATCACAAAAACATAACCCCAGGTCCCATATGCGCAGTGTCCCGCTCGATAATGTCTCTCTTGTAGTCTCCCTCAATGTCATCTTCTCACCCAGCCGTGCTCCAACGCCGTACCCAGATTGTCAACAGATAGCTGCATGTTTACAACAGAGCGCTCCACTTGCGATCGCTGAAGATGTGTTACCACACTCTTCACGAAGAACCCCATCATCGCAAGTCCTCCACTCTGCCGGCACCCGCTGTCCTCTCCCCACAACATACCCGCCACGAAGAAATTCGACACACCAATTTCTCCGCTCTGCCGTCTGCACCGCAGCGCGCCCTTCTAGCGATCGCAGAAGATATGTTGAGCAGCCAGATGAGTCGTACAGCCGTCCTAGACCTGGTCATGAAGTCCTCTCCTTGTAGATTCTCGAAAAATCGTCGTCATGCCGTCCCGATGTCCCGCCGCACGTTCTTTCGACGCCTGGCTCAGTATCCCTGGAGACTCGCGCCCCCAAAAAAACAAACCAACGCGACTGCCGACTTTAACGCCATAATGTGGTATCTGAGAACCACAGACTTAAAGGTTTCTATTGCTTTTATAGTTGTCAACAACGCCATATTGCAGATAAGTTTGTTGTCCCAGAGATGAGAATGAATGGTTGTAGAATGAAGGAGTCATCACTAGTTAGTGAGGTTTCGTTGCTTCCAGTTTATTCAGACAGTATAGAACAGCCAACCATCTCCACAGCCCAACGGCCTGGAGTGGCACACACACACTAAGATGCATTTCAGTATGGTTCTTTATAGCAGTGGTCACATTTTAAATAAGTGGGTGGGGGTCAGCCTCCAAAAGTTAGACCCACCCAGACAAACAATAGATCCCCCTCTGAGTTCCCTGATTCAATTTGCACCTGTATGAAGCAGGAAAAGGGGATGGAGACAGACCTCCTGTCTCTCAGGTAGAACAAAAGGCAATGCTGATAACCCCCACTCAGGGCCAACAGCCACCTCTTTGAATACGCTCCCCTGTCTGTAGGCTACCTGTGAAGCAACCATATGGAAATATACAGCAAAACAAACAATGCAAAACTGAATTGTTTGCAAGTGATACATCCAAGATATAGAAAGGTGCAAGTCAAAATATGCAAGGTTATATTCATAATCAGGACGGATCAAAGGGAGTGTTCACACATAAATCTGCAGTGAATTTCTCATTTGATTGCATGTTGATACAATCAATGCTGCTTTGTCACTTTGACAATGGAGCTTCACTTGAAAATAAGATGTCTGCTGTGTGACAAGTTTTAAGATGTTTGCTTAGAATGCTTACACAAAACAATATTTCATTTATGGACTAAATTATTTCTTTTAACTTTTCAAATTCGGTTCATTAACTCATCTGACATTCTGTCTTAGCTAGATTGACTACATGTTCACAATTAGTAGTCAAAACCTGTGACCTTTCTAGTTTACAGTAGGCTGTTGGTTCAAATGGGAATAGAACCCCCCTCCCCCCATCCCAAGTGCCTTCTTCAATCAAATCAAATGTCTTATAATGGAGGAAGTGCATTAACTCTTCATAATGTTCATTATCATGTCACACCCTGCTTCTCTCTGACATTTCTCATTGTGACCCCCCTGAAAGTAAGAAGCGGGGCCATTTAATGAAGTCAGGGCCCCCATGAATGCATGAATAGCAGCCGGGCTCCCATTTGAATTAGACCTATTCATCCGTGCCAGTGTGATTTCTCTGTGGTGCAGGAGCCACCGAGGGGGCCTCCGAGTCGTGACATTCGTGCCATGGCTGGGTGGAGCAGCGAGGAACGATATGAAAGGAAACACCCATCTGCCTCTGCTGCTGACCACAAAGTCCATAAACCAGTGAAAGCATTATAGACATGGGATGCATAGCAAGTGTTACGAGCAACAAACACTCTTAAACACTTTTAAACAAAAAATAAATAAAATAACACTTACACCACCTGATTTTACTGTGCAGTAAATGGGAAAAGGGAAAGGGAAAAGAAGCACATCTAAATCAGGTCTAATTGTGACACCTTGCATGACTGACGCTGGTCTGTTGATATTTATGCTTGGTTCCCTTTTGGGACGAATCCCAAAGAGCCACCTGACGGGTTTGATGAATGACCGCCAGCTTTGAAGTGATGAAGACACATCACCAGGGTGTGTGTGCATATCCACAAACACACGTACACTAAACACACACACATTCATGTGTCTATGAACCCATCCAAGCACGCACACACAGGCATCCCCACCATTACACTCATGACATGACTCATATACGCGCACCCACCAATTCCTGTAGGTCACCTATGCCGCAGTCCCTTTATGTTCATGCAATAATCTTTACTTAAGCCTGTTTCAAGTCTGGGGGGACGGTATCAGTGTCTTACTGGTCTGATTTAGGATGTCTCTTGACATATTAATGTAATCCCTCCTGGATTTCAATATTAATTGTGTCATCTGTATTCAGAGAGGGCCTCGTGAACACTGAGCTTCTGCAGACAACAGAGAAGGGGGACTTTTTAGGCAGAGGAGTGAATTGCTAACCCTCTCCCCGTTCTCTGTCAAAACAGAGGTAAGTCCATAAGACAGGTGAGCAATCCACAACACTGATGAGACCCAAGATCGTTTATGTACCGTGCCTCATCACTTGATTTAAAGATTTGTAGGTGGTGTGATATAATACTTAAGATTGCCGCCTTGTCTATTGTCCTGTTTGCGGTTTGGAGAATAATACCTTTACGAATGTCGAGCTGGAGTTTATATTGGGAAAGGTTTATAGAAAAACATCCCAACTCCTCAGTGTGTCTTTAACCGCACCTGAATAAACAATGGACGGACCGCCCCTGGAGTTCTGACGAATCCCTCAATGTCAACCCACTGTCATCCACCGTCCTTGAGCTGTTTATTCTGAACCGAGCAGCGGAGGTCTCAGGGTCACGTCCCTGATTCCTCCACCTACAGGTGGGGAGGTTGACGGCCCTGCGGGGAGCGACAGCTGTTGCCCATCCCTCACTCTCCAAGGTCTCCCCGCCTCCGGTCTCTAGTGGTCGGGGCAAGGGTAAAAACCCTGCGAGTGTCTGGAAAATGGATGGTAAAAAGCACTGCGAGGCGACGACTAATAAGGCAGGTATTAGGCACTTAGCGGCCAGTGTGCCATCAGCTTAAGTAATGATGGACCACTAGTGGGAGGTCCCGCTGTATAATGTTGCATGCAACGGCATAAAGCCCTCATCAAACTCTTACTGTGTTCAGTTCTATTTTATTTCGTTGGCAATGTGCGGTCAAGTGGTTGAGTAAATGACATTAAACCCATACGTTTGTAGATGGCTATATATCCTTGTGTTGGCTGGCCACCAGCTGCAGCCTGTTCCCCTGCCCCAGAGGGCTTCTGTCTCTTCAACTGGCTGAGGCACTGCATCTATACATACGCTTCTGTCTCTTCAACTGGCTGAGGCACTGCATCTATACATACGCTTCTGTCTCTTCAACTGGCTGAGGCACTGCATCTACATACGATATTGCTGTGGAAGTTAAACAGAACTAGACCATACGCAGTTTGATCGGGCACAGACGACCCAAGACAGACAGAGGTTACTCAAATTATAGGAAGATACTCAAATAAATGATACTGTAACTCCACTTTAAACTTCAGACTGCTGTAAAGTATACTGTACAAGGTGGTACTTCATACTTCCCCATTACACTGCTGCGGCAGTACTGCCCCCTCTCTCGGAACTGCTTAGACTTAGGGAATTCTGCAGATCTATAGCAGAATAATTATTTAGCCATTTAAATAATTTATTAACTGGTCAGGATAAGATTAAGGTTTAATCAACCGAGATGTGATGGGAGCGGTTGGGTTATTTCTGTCATGTCTGATTCTAGCATGCAATCATCCCAGAAGAGACAGCACAGAAAACCACCTTCTGCGACCCATCCATTACCATCTGGCAGACCAAGACCAAATGAGATTGAAACATGAGTAAACCACCATTACAGCACTGGTCCAGTGTTCCCTTTATTCATTCCATGCATTGAACCAAGCATATGGTCAATATTTCACATTTGCATATCGTCGCTGTGGGGAAGGAAACTTGTATCTCTGCATACTTTTAAAATTATGTTAATTAAATTAATGCCTATTTTATATATATATATATATATATATATATATATATATATATATATATATATATATATATATATATAGTATAAGTATAAGTATAAGTATAAAATAGGCATAAAATTCAACTATTTTCGCTTTGGGTATATATTATATACCAAAAATAGCAAGAATATTCGAAAGTAACGCGTCACATTGTGAGATTGTACATCTGCTATCTGCTCTGTTTAATATATATTTAACCAATGAAAAGTATTAGAATTTTGAATAAATAATAACTACATAACGTAAATAATAACAACGGATCCATTGGAACCCATTTAATTTCTTCCTATTTCTTGAAAAGTAAATGATTTCAACAAACACGCTTTACACCGAACAGCGAGTCAGCGACAATATGGAACGTACATTCCTGGATTCGCATTTTCTTGACATAACTAGCAGCGGCTTCACTCTGACCCAGTGGCATATCCGTCGGGAGATCCCGAGTGACATCCTAATGGCTGGTGATAAGGAAATTGAGTCTTTATCTCAGCTCAATTAGGCAGCTAATTGATTCAATACTGGTCATTTAGATTTCCTCTAGGCCTAAGATTTAGTACCTCAGCCCTTTGAACAGACATGGGGGGGGGGGGGTCCCAGAAGGTGAGCAACCAGCCTGAGCTGCTGTTCAAATCCCCTCACCATAAAAGCTGTATATTATAACCTGGCTTGAATTCTAACCATTTTATGAGCAACATACTGTAGTGTATGCAGCTAGAGCTAATTGAAGAGTATTTTTAATTACCAAATGCAGAAACTTGGTCGTCTCATATTATCATGATTTTATGTTTATCAAAGAAGTTCCAAGTAATCCATACATAATTTTCAACATTTTATATGTGTGTGGGTGTGCCCACGCGCGTGCGTGCATGTGTGTGTGCGTGCAGGCGTGAGTGAGAATAGCATTATTTACAATGGCAGATAATTTCCCCTCTGCACTAATCCACTCTCAATCCCAGGCTTTCTGTGCCAATAACACTTTCTCTCGATACAGAGATGACGGCGACAGTCAAAAGATTCA
The DNA here is from genome assembly GCF_963280865.1 of Gymnoscopelus braueri. Lineage (NCBI taxonomy): Eukaryota > Metazoa > Chordata > Actinopteri > Myctophiformes > Myctophidae > Gymnoscopelus > Gymnoscopelus braueri. The sequence goes on along the minus strand of NC_137621.1, from coordinate 32,868,585 downwards.
CTGAGGTCAAAACTGGGTTGACAGCTAACAAAAAAACTGACTTTTAAAGTAGTACAAAGGGCAAATCCATGACCCTTACTGTGTCATAGATATTATGTAGGCCGGTGACCTGACAAAGGGAATCTAATGAGGCTTATGTGGAAAAAGTAAGACTTTATTCATAAGCAGCATGGTGGGATGGGATGTTTATACGCACGGACAAGAAAGCGCAAAGGGTTACAGTTTACAGTACCGTTTATACCAGTGTTGCTTGAATAGTTATTACTGTAATATTGTGCAATTTTGTTACTGAGGATCTACAGACATGCACTCGAATGTGCAGTTGTGAATACATGGACGCACACACACACACACACACACACACACACACACACACACACACACACACACACACACACACACACACACACACACACACACACACACACACACACACACATTCTCCTTTTCTCAAACACGTGCGTGCACACACACACACACACACACACACACACACACACACACACACACACACACACACACACACACACACACACACACACACACACACACACACACACACACACACACACACACACACACACACACACACACACACACACACAAACTGAGGCGATTCCCCTCCACACTACCCACAGATAGACCCTGGGGCGGTGGAGAAGACTATCAGCAATCCAAAGTAATTTCACCTCTGCAACAACAACACACCCTGTGAACCAGTGGGGGAGATCATAGCAGAGAAATTGCTGGATAGCCTCATTTTCAAATGCATCACAGCCAGGGCCTCAGAATAAAGATATTCCAATTATACCTGACCCATCTTTATACCGCGGCATCCTGCCAGCACAGGCATTGATTGGTACTTACATTATATTAACTTTATGTATGTTACTGATGGATTCTCTACGCTTTATGTGAACAGACAGGAATCATGGCATTGCCTTCCCATGAGGTGTTGAAATGTGCACATTTGAACTGTATCTGACCTGTATTATGTCCTTCCTACTGTAGCATAGGCACTGAGCTGTATTTACGCTATGGTTCAGTGTGCTACTAATGGAGTCGGTTTGGTCCGTATGAACATGCTCGATAGCCCCACCTACAAATTGTTGCTGTCAGGCAGAAAACTCTTATCTCCATATTTTAACTTGTTGTGTTTTATTTGTAAATTATCGCCCTACTTGATCATACTACAGCGTCACAAAAAAGTATAAAATGTACATTCTACAAGCTTGAAACGCAGCACGTTTAAAATAAGGCTTAGGTCGCTAAAACCAGAAAGAGCTATACTGTAACACTTTTCCATATCACATTATTACAAAAAGTTAATTCAAAACTGTTGAAATGCTCATTTGAAGCATTTGACGATGTTTGGGTCCGCCCACAATATAACTTATGGACCACGTGCATGTGTGAGCAAGAGAGAGAGAGTGGTTGAGAGGAGACAGGGAGTAGCTCACACAATAGTATGTGAAGTGCCCTTGGATGCCACAGAGCTCTGTGAGAGAGCAGGGCGGATGGGTGGCACATTGCTCCACGTCAGGCATGACTCCAATGGGAAGTGTCAGGGAGGGAGATTGATTACTGCATGGAGGAGATGGATATTAATTCTACAGCCATGTGCACGCAAGTAGACGCACGCACGCACGCACGCACGCACGCACGCACGCACGCACGCACGCACGCACGCACGCACGCACGCACGCACGCACGCACGCACGCACGCACGCACGCACGCACGCACGCACGCACGCACGCACGCACGCACGCACGCACGCACGCACGCACGCACGCACGCACGCACGCACGCACGCACGCACGCACGCACACAGTGCAACACAATCCGTTTGGTTGTTTGTACTGTACATGCGTTCACCGTTCACACATGTCACATGTAGATATTGACACATACACGCACACACGCACGCACACACACACACACACACACACACACACACACACACACACACACACACACACACACACACACACACACACACACACACACACACACACACACACACACACACACACACACACACACAATCTAGCACATCATTGTACATAAATGATGACACAGCTGACAAGACTTTGCATTCCTTTGTGCCTAGTGGTCTGTTTTTTGCAGTGTCATTTGAAGGTCCAACGCTCCCAGGCTCAACCCCTTACTCTCTCTCTCTCTCTCTCACGCCCCCCCCCGGTTCCTCAGGTCGGGTGATGCCAACCTCCTGGACATCCCCAGGACAAAGAACCTGGGGTGACAGGGCCTTCTCGGTTGCTGCCCCCTCCCTATGGAACTCACTCACAGCTCGCATCAAAGCTGCCCCAACCCTCGCCACGTTTGAAACCGCACTCAAAACCACACTCCAAACCCACCTTTTCAAACTCGCATTCCCTACCTAATCCAAACCCCCTTTTATCGTTTTTAACCTTTTAATTCGTTTTCCCTAATAAAGTTGTTTTTATTCTGTTTCTGTAAAGCGACTTTGAGTACGTAGAAAAGCGCTATATAGATTGTATGCATTATTATCTCTTGATAATAATGTATGCACATTGCCACTTGCAAACCCTTTTGAATTCTGGTCTTACTTTTTTCCCAACACTGCTTAATTTGCCACGTGCCAAAAATAGCCAATCTACAAGCTCAGAATGATGCGATACGTTGTGAGCTTGTAGATCAGCGATGTTTGGCACATGACTCCGTTGTATGAGTACACAGTTTATGCCTCAGGCTAGTCGGTTTTCCAGGGCTAAAAAGTTTCACCTTTTTGAGCTGATCTTGCTCATGGTAATTGTACTTGTTCGAGAGCTCTTTCATATGGTGTTCTATTACCATACTGAATCCCTACCCTTGAATTATGCAACAGGAACTGCACATTTTGCACTTTAATGAATATGGACCGGAATATATGTATCTGGAGGTTCTGACTGTGTATTTAATATGCTGTCCATATCTTGTCTGTTGCTTTTTTCGATCTATCACACAGTGAGAGAACCCAAGTCAAATCCCCACATACTGTACACACTAAAGTCCACCTTAAGTCCTCAAATTTCTCTTCTCTTCTCTTTTCAGCTCTTTTCTGCTCTTCTCTTCTCTGAATAGCTAACCATGCTGGAGGCCAAGCTGCATGTATGCTATACACACCCATACAGAAGCTGCTCACTAAGCCACCAGCTGAATGCTGTAGGGGTAAAGGGAAAACATACCGTATAATCAATACAGCAGCAGCAGTTGCACCAACAGTAACAGGGTGACCCTGAATGATGCTCTAAAAGAGCGTCAAAAGAAAAAAAAAGAAACATAACAGAATAACTCCTGTTAATTGTGCAGCACCTCAGAGAGTGGGCTGGTGCTGCTGATCATGCTGTGTTGTGTCCATTCAGTGCCTGAGCAGCAATGGCAATAGCAGCAATTGCACTGGTAGTACAGTAACTTGTAAGCACCACACAGCACCAGTAGCAGCATAACGTTGCTGTCAGGCAGAAGCCTCATATGTTCATATTTCAAGAGTGTTGTGCAAAAGTAGCGATACTAGCATACTGTATCTATAAGCTCACAACGCGTCGCAATGTGATACGTTATAAGCTTGTAGATCTGCTATATATATATTATTTTTACATTTTGAAAGTTAGAGTGGATAAGTGGGTTTTATAAATATGTAACCATTAAGGTATTAATGGTATTAATATTAATAGCTTGTGACTAAATAATGACTACACTCGATCCATTGAAACACAGGTTCTTTTTTTCCATTTCCTGAAAAGTAACGGTTTTGGACATACAAGGTTTCCATCCGGCAGCGACGATAATTCAATTGTACCTGAGGATTAGAGTGAATGACTCTGCAGGGCTGTGTCGGTGCAGCAGCAGCAGCAGCACCAGCAGCAGTAAAGTGAACCTGTCCCAGCCACAACACCATTAAGAGCTGCCGATATTGACCGCGTCAGTGTGAACTTAAGGGAAGGGCAGCAACACGGCGACCGGCGGTAAACAACTCCAGACTGACAGGTCGCGGTGACTGTCGGCTTGATCGGTTCCCCATTACTCACCCACTGTCCAAAGTGTGATCCCGCCAGCTTAGGGAGGTCTACCCACCCCCCACTAAGCACCACATCTGTTGCGTTCTGCTCTCCTGGTAGGTAGCGGAATCGAGTCAAGTGTAAGTAACTACTGGTGCTGTGAAAGAGTTTAGCATTGATGGGGGGGGGTCTGCTGCCTGCTGCATGGAATGGAGGACGAGGCTCTATAGATTCTATAATGTACGAAGAGAGAGGAGAAAAACTGGGAAAATAAAGTAAAACAATACAAAGGCTCTCATACGATATTCATCAATTCCACTCCTTTGCTCACTCTTGGCTTTAATAAGGAGAAAGCAAACCTAATCAACCCCACTTTAGCGGCAACAAACAACAGCATAATCACAGCATCATATATGAAAACTGGAATTATCATAACGTTCCGAGATGCAAAGATCAGAGAACGGCACATACGGTATGCTGGCAAGACCAGAAAGAGTCCATGTGAAGCGTCTTTCTACTAATTGGTTGGTATTGTTGTTTTTTCATCTAGTTTTTAATTTGCAATTTTCAGGATATTTCATCACCATCTAATTTTTTTTTGCATTCATTAAAGAATGCTGGAAGTATGAAATAATATAAAAGTTACAACTTTTTTCATTATCTATTGATCACATGCAGAGCAAACATTTATAACTATAGATTAAACATTAACTAGCCTCTGTATTAAAACAGGGAATAAACATGGATCCTGAATTATCAAGTGTCAACACAGAGTAGAGTAGTGAAGGGGGGGGGGGGGTTGATGTAAATCATTCATATTACTTGCTTCATCACAATCCCTTTAATCTCCATGTACAATAAACATGCTGCAGTTTGTCTTTGACATTGGTGCAGAGACGTATTGAGAGCTTAGAGTTTAAGAGTACTAGCACCCGTCCTACAAGGACAACACAACCGCCAAGTATGAGGACACAGATGTCAGGAGTTACTGCAGATTCACAGATTAAATCATCCCTGCTTGTCAGGGAACCCTAGCAGTAATACTGTTTTTTTTGTGCTACCTGGTAGTTATCTGCATTCATTTGCTGTCCTTCCAGCTTGTCCTTGTGGCTCTCTAATCAAGAACTAGACCTGGAACGCCAATTAACTATCTAGGTATCCAGCAGGGTCCCCCCCCCTCTGTAAATGTTCTCCGAGGCGAGTACACACTTGTAGTTAACTTAACACTCAGGATTTTGCAGTGCAAGGACCAGGGCTGAGAGACACTGGCCTAGATATTAGAAATCTATTTACAGGCATGTCCTTGTGACCCAACTAGTTAGTAGGCTACGTGTACCAGATAGACACAGACCTAATGCATTTTACTCGACAGCAGGAAGGTCTTGGGTTTGAGTCCCACTGGACCATTTCTGTGTGGCGTTTCAATGTTCTCCCTGTGTTCAAACGGGCTTCTCCCCACACCACAACACATGCATGTCAGGATTGATTTGTACTACCGCCAGCAACCTTGACCAAAAGGGACTGGCCTTAGAGCTGGAGCTGGTCCCCAGGCAATGGAGAATGGCTGCCACTGCTAATAGTTATGCTTAATTGTCTCCGCCAGGCCGAAAGGCATGGCCGAGACTATGTTTTGCACCCTGTCCGTCCATCCGTCCGTCCGTCCGTGTGTCTGTGTGTCCGTCTGTGAACAGCTAATCTCCGGCACCATTGGCTTGATCGCAGTGAAACCGTGCACACACACTCCCTGGATGCCAACATTTTTCACATGGGCCAGTTATAGCGCCACCAGGAGGCCGACTTTTGCACCCAAAAAAAATCACAGTGCTTCTACATATTTTGTCCAAACATCACGCAAATTGATACACAGTATCTTTACAGTGGTTTATTAAACCAAACGCGTCTTTCAGATTTTTCATATTCCATCCTGATTGGCTAAGATTGGCTTCCAAACGGAGCAGGAGTGCTCCGTTTTAAACAAAATCCCTCAAATCATAAACACAGCGTCTAATTTACGTGAAATTTTGCACACACACACATTCACACTAGGCCGAGGAAGAAAGGCCACTTTATTTTTTTTCAAATCAGCCTCATGGCTCTATAACTGCAACGATCTGTGTAAAACTTTTGTATGCGCACTCCCTAGAGGCCAAGAAAAAACCTTTGCCCTGCATTTTTCACATCTGCCTTTTATAGCGCCACCAGGAGGTCGACTTATGTAAAATAAAATGATAATATTACTCCTTCAGATTTTATCCAAATTTCACGCAAATCGGTACATATGATCTCTAGTCATGTGATAAAGACGGCTCTGTTTGATTTTTCATATTCCATCCTGATTGCCTAAGATTGACATTGCAGGAGTGGCCCGTTTTGAACAAAATGCCGCAAATCATGAACGCAGTGTCTGATTATGTTGAAACTTTGCATGCAGATTCACACTACGTTGAGAAACAAATGCCACTCTTTTAACATTGCTCTGTATAATAGTGCCACTCAAATGCCACTCTTTTAACATTGCCCTATTATATTACTCCTACAAATGTCACGCTAATCGGTACACATTATCTCTATAGTCAAGTGATTTTTCAAATTCCATCCTGCAAATTCCGAACATTGCTGGCCCACAATAGCCTACATGTACCTGACCTGGCGGAGACCTGTGCTCCGAGGAGCACTTTTTCTAGTTTATACTTCGTTGCGCACTAGTGTCATGTGCCGAAAAATTGCAATCTATGTGAGCTTGTAGATCTGCAGACATTATCTACAAGCATGTGCTTGTAGATCTGGTATTTTCGAAATCATTCTGAAATGTTTTGTGGTTAAGTGGTTGAGTAGTTAAGAATGAGGATTTAACCTAAAATAGGCCGGTTTAGGAGTATTTTTTTGCAATTCAACAGTCCTGTAACCCATTAAAACCAGGAAAGCATCTGTGCCATTTTAGATGTTTGCGTTGGCTATTCAAAAATAGAAGATACACAGCTTGTACACCTGCTATTTTTGAAAAAAAAAAAAAGTTTTGAAAAATCTTCAAAGTGTGAGAGAACTACTGATTTAGAAGGCATTTGTAGAATCGGCCTCAGGTCTTAATGGGCTAAACAAAGGCTTGTTATGCCTGCATAGTAACGGCTCTGACTCACAGAACACAGGGAGGCCAGTGTGCTACACCGTGCTGCCAGCTCCAATAACATAAACATAATGAGCATCACAGAAGTGTTACATTCTGCACCCCTCCGCACCAGCTTGCAAGCTTCTACAGCATCGCCTGGACTTGAGCGGTTAGAATTTAACCGCTGTTTCCCAAACAGTGGGTCGGGACCCATTATGTGGGTCGCGGACCAATTATCTGGGTTGTGAGTAAGTACCCCTTTATTTTTTGTGTATTACTATTTACTATTTCAAAACATTTTCAAAACACATTCCAAAAAAATGCAAAATGTTTTCAACAAATTCAATGATTTTTCAAAGGAATTTCATGAAGAAATAAAAAAAAAGTATCAAAGAGATTCCATAAATTAAAAAACAAATGTTTAAGAAGTAGTGAAAATAGCAGATCTGCAAGCTCGCAACGCGTTGCTTGCAGATCTGCTATTTTCATTAGTTTGGGTCCCGGGCAAACGTCGAATTTCTCTTTTGGGTCTTGCAGTTTCAAAAGACAGACTCACAGACAGACTCACAGACTCACTTCTAGATGGCTCAACTCCTGGAGCCAAGCTGTAAAAAGGCCTGTTGGCCCCTTTCAGCAATCATTACCAATGACAAGCTCTAGCCACAAATAAAACAAAATAAACAAGCTCCAAAACTCCAAACTCTGATTTGATTTCTCCCAACCCTGATTTTTCATCTTCCCTCACCAAAAAAGCTCATTGCACAGCGGAATGCTCTCTCTCTCTCTCTCTCTCTCCCACGTGCACACGCACACAGTCGTAGGCAGCCTTTGCCAAAATATACAATGACAATACGACGGGTAGCAGTGCGTAACAACTCTTATAAAGTATAATACTGTGATGATACACAGCAAAATTTGGTAATTTGGTAATTTAATTCAACAGTGTTGTATCCTTAACACACAGCAGAATACTCTGAAGACCCATGTAAAGTGTTACCCTAAGTAACAGTAGAACCAAATCACTAAATCATAACAGAAAAACAAAACTCTTATTGTCTCTTGAGCAACCTACCAGTCAATTCGTTGAAACTTCCGACAGCTAAAACAGGGGCAAAATTTATTTTATTTATATATTTTTGCAACCAATAACTCTTGGCGTAGAACAAAAGTGCAGCAAGCAAAAACAAAAAAAAGGAAAAATCTAATTAAATAAAAAGTGGACCTTACTGTGACAGTGTGTCTAACTGCTCTCTCCATCTCTTTCATGCAGATGACAAGCCTGTCTGTAGTGAATGTATTTAGATGGGGGAATGCACTCTGCAGGGTTGTTGTGAGAGTGTGTTCTGGGGCGTACAGTGAAGGGGGGTGAAAGCCCATGTCATGAACAGAGATACAGGGAGAAAGCAGAGGGTGAAAGGAGCAGGTGAGAGAGACAGGGGAAGGCTGGGACCGTACAGAGAAAGACACAGAGAGAGTGAACTGAAGGAACCTACTAGTGAGGGAGGCTGCTAGCAGAAACAGACAGACAGACAGACAGACAGACAGACAGACAGACAGACAGACAGACAGACAGACAGACAGACAGACAGACAGACAGACAGACAGACAGACAGACAGACAGACAGACAGACAGATAGAGAGAAAGTGAGAGACAGGCAGATGGAAAGATGAAGAGAACGATTCTAGAGAGTAAAGAGTAAAAGAGAAATATAAAGGAGAGCTAAAAATGTACCAAAGAAAGAAAGAAAGAAAGAAAGAGATGGATGAATACAAAAAAAGAAATAAGAAAGTTAGGCATTAAAGGAAGGGAGGTACTTGGGAAGTAAAGAAAAAATAAAGATGGAGGGAAGGAAGGAAGGAAGGAATCCAAAGGAAGCAAGGAAGGATGTAAGAAAGGAATAATTAGAGTAAGATAATAGCGCACCTTTCTGTAGACTCATGTCCACCATGCGAGGCTCAGCCAGCTCCATGAAGAAGTTCTTGTTCTTCTCATACTCTTCATCATCAATAACCTTCACCTGAACAATTTTGCTGTGAGAGGAAAGAGGAAGAAGGGGGAAAAAAGAAAGCGGGCAAAGTAACAGGGGACAGATAAGAGAACGGGAGAGCAGGGAGGAGGGAAAGAGAAGGAGAAAAAGAAAAAGGTTAATTGAGAATGGCGGGAAGCAGGAAGTGTGCTGTGTGAGTAAGATTAATATTCAGCGTAAAGGAAAGGTTAAAAGGTGGAAGGTCACTGCAGAACCCCCCCCCCACTCCCTCTGAGGACCAGCCTGTCATTGGCTGGCCAGAGCACATTCATGCATTCAAAATGAGCTTATTGGCTGCCACGGGTGTCATGACAACCACATTTATCACAATGGTCTGATATAAGTAGAACAGACCAGCAAAGTCAACTCTCTCTCTCTCTCTCTCTCTCTCTCTCTCTCTCTCTCTCTCTCTCTCTCTCTCTCTCTCTCTCTCTCTCTCTCTGCCTCTGTCTCTCTCTCTCTGCTTCACAAACTGCATCCAAAAAAGGAGAGACATTTTTTGGGGGGAGACTTAAGAACTCAGCGAGCCGAAAACTGCGGCGTTGCAATCAATCAGGGTGTTAAAATGTGAAGAAAGGACATTTCGCAAAGGCAAAAGGTGAGTGAAAGATAACTGATAAAAATGTCAGGATATAAATCGATGTTTATGGTTTAGACATTCGATCGAGGTGCTTTTCATCAGGCAGCCGGCCAGACAATGGAAGGCCTCAGCAGCCTCTGGAAGCACACTAAAGACAGATAAGAGGAAAGTGGCTTCGGTGACACTTAATTTTACACTGCCCTCACTTCACCTGACATCAGTATGTTGGGTATATCATTATAGGCAAAACATTTCAAAGGTTTTCCAAAAACAAAAAATCGGACAGATCTGTCTTGATCACATGACTATCGAGATAATGTGTACCAATTGGCGTCTGTAGGCGTCCAATCTGGGAACCCATCGCCAAATAAAAAGGAAAAACAGCGCCCTCTGCTATTTTTTACTCTTTCACTTGGCTCTGGGGGGAGCTAAATGGAGCACCCGTGCGCAAGGAAACCGGGGTTTTTGGTCTGCCCTCAGCGCTCCACATTCCCACTAACAATATTTCTACACCACTTCTCCCAGAGAACATGGATCGTTTTGGTTATAAGCCCACTTGTTTCTATGATGAAAGAGCAAGTTAAAATGTGAATATCTTTCCGTGGTTTTGTCTGCTCCGAGGACGCTATTGTTAAATGAGTTTCGGTTTGTTTTCAGTGGAAAGCGAGAGCAGTAAATCCTGCCCACTACATTTGATTGGGTAAAGCGCGGCCTGCTTCCTGATCTGAAGGCACGCCCACTTGTAGGCCAGTGCGTACGCGTTATTACGAACCCCCCCGACAGATTCAAGCGGAGAGCAGAATCTGTTCTTGAGAGATTAGTAGGCGTCTGACAAAATCTGTAGGAGTGATATAAAAAAATGTTTAGCAAAAAATTCCAACTGGTGGCGTTAGAAAAATTTGAGGCAAATGTTTTACCTTGGCCTCTAGGGAGTGTGCGTGCAAAGTTTCACCCTGATCAGGCCAGTTGTAGGCCAAAACATGAATTTGCCTGTTATAGTTCCACCATGAGGCCGATTAAAAAAATGGCATTTCTTCCTTGGCCGAGTGGGGATGTGCGTGCAAAGTTTCATGGCAATCGGACGGTGCGTTCATGATTTGAGGCATTTTGTTCAAAACGGGCCACTCCTGCAAACTTTGAAAGTCAATCCTGGTGAGGCTACAACAGGCCGAAGTGAAAGGTTTTTGCTCTGGCCTCCAGGGAGTGTGTGCACAGTTTGCCGGTGCGGGAGATTAGCTGTCCACAGACAGACGGACGAATACACACACACACACACACACACACACACACACACACACACACACACACACACACACACACACACACACACACACACACACACACACACACACACACACACACACACACACACACACACACACAAGAACACACAAGGACGGACAGACAGGGGCGAATACTGTACATAGTCTCGGCCACGCCTTCAGCCTGGCGGAGACAATTAGATGGGTTGCCATTCGTGGCTGAGCCCCATCTGCCCATATTTGCCCAAATGCCCAAAGCTGGGACAGAGGTTGAAAGGCACCAGAGCGTGCCCACATACTGGTATAACTTTTCCCCTTGTCTCTGGGGCCCACAGCTGCTCCGAGATCCCCCACAGTTTAGCCTGGGACCACCAAGTACCCAGGTACCGTGTGTGGCCACGAGGAGCCACTGCAGGAGTCTAGGCAATGGAGAGGCTCTGTACTGGGCTGGCACAAGGAGACTTACACACTCTGCTCTTCTTTTCACGTCCTGCAAAGAGGATAGCAGTAGCTGAAAGCAGAGAGTAGCAAGCAGAAGCACCAATAACTAGCAAGCATCACTTCCACAATACTACTGCAAATACTGTACAGTACGTATCACACACATCCTGTGTGTGAGCAAGCATGCATGCACACACATGCATGCACGCACGCACACGCACACGCACACACAATCTTGCTCTCAGAGTTAAATTGACACTGAGGATCTTATAGTGTACAATGATGCTCTTATAAAGGGAGGTGCAAAAGTGCTCAAACATGACAGCCCGTACTTGCATTGTGTTATACTCTTATAAGCATGTTACGTACAGTATCAGGGAGATGTTCAGCACTCGTAATAGTGCACACTGTACTTGTAGTATTTCATGAGACTTTTCCAAACGTTAATACACATGTTAATAAACTGAAATAAAGCCGGGGTAACCTAAAGTTTGCTCTGAATTACCAGTCAATCAAGTCAGAACGGGGACAGACTCTTTTATTTCTTGTAGAACAGAGCTTACTGTGACATCATCACGTAACAAACAGCTCAATAAGTCCCCTCGCAGCAAGCCCCCAGCGGCTCTCATGCCACTGATCGTCCTAATTGATCCTTTTAAAGAGTTATTGATGAGACAGGGGCAAGTTAAGTGGTCAGCAAGCAGCAGCACCCAGATGGCTCACAATCTCCTAGTCTGAACTCCTGAAGGAATAGATTAGGCTGAATTGAAAGGGGCAAATGCATGGGTTTCATCATGCCCTGGGTAACACAGCA
>NC_137621.1:32818835-32853835 GCF_963280865.1 Gymnoscopelus braueri | reverse complement strand
TGAATGAATGAAAGATGAAGAGAGATTGCAGTGGAAAGAAGTAGAGGTGGGACAAGGAGATGGGGAGCAGAGGGAGGGAAGTGTACATTTTCTTTCTTCTCTCTGTTCTGTGACCAAAGCCCGTCGTGCCTCTGAAATGTGTTTTAGTTCCCTGCCTCCTACCTCTTCCCATTTGGGATTCTTCATCTTCTCTAGCGGACCTCCTCTCCAGTTTCCTCTCTGACTGTCTTTTGCCATCCGACCATCAATACACACTAAGTAAAACTATTCATTTGAAAAGTATAGGCAGGTCAGTTCCTTTAGTTTTTGTCTCCGCCAGGCCGAAGGCATTGAAGGAGGCATGAGCTCGGCCCTGGCCTCCCTAGGTTGGCAGAGGGAAGGTAGTGCCCAGGATTACATAGACAATTGGCACTGTGTGTAAAAAATGGGGTTGCAAATTCGTGGGATAAAAAAAAAGAAAAAAAAGAAAAAAAGAAAAAGTGAAAATCAAGTATTTTTCTTTGTGATTACTGCAACTAGACTATGTACCCTACAGAATCCTTCATACATTTTTGTGAATTGTTGGGAGAGTGTGGAGACTGTACTTCCTAAGTGCACTAAACCGCACATTACCTCATCTAATTCTGCTTGGGAGGGCTTTGTTCCTCCCCAGTGTGCCTGCATCTCTTTAACTCTGCACATTTTCTGTCAACCTGCCGAGTGCCTTTCAGATGTTACCATTACGGCCGCCATTACGGTAGATGGCGTTTAAGCTACCGTTAACATGAGTGTGGGAACTGAGAGAGAGAGAGAGAGAGAGAGAGAGAGAGAGAGAGAGAGAGAGAGAGCGAGAGAGAGAGAGAGCGAGAGAGAGAGAGAGAGAGAGAGAGAGAGAGAGAGGGGGATAGCTCTAAAACGACACACATATCGCTTCCACTCCAATGGCGTTCTGCAGTGCGGAGGCCCTGATGGTGTCTGATGAGTGTGAGGGGCTTTGTTCCTAAACAGTGTTCTAGTGGGGAGAAGTCATCCGTATCTTGCAGCAGATAAAAGGTTACTCAGTAGAGGCGTCACAATTCATTCTATGGTAGTAGATAACTGTGGGCTATTGGCTGCCTGTTAATATTGTTGGTGATGTAGAAACTGAAGGTTAGCCGTGCTGCAAAATCCTTAGTGTTCATTTAACGCTGAGAGAACTCTTACATTTTTTAATTCTCAGAGTTAAGTTAACACTCAGGATTTTGCTGTGTGCAGTTGATCTAAGTCATTCTAGAAGAGAGCATCACCTACAAAATTAAAGTGAAATGTATAGTGAAACGTATTTTTAAGCATCAAGGCAAAAAAAGTTCCACGGCTAACATTTCAGTCAGATAACTCATGAATAGATTGAAAACATATATTGATAAAATGTAAATACAATATTGGCAATCAGGCTCTGCTATATATTACTCCCTGCTCAGCACATTAGACAGCCATTTAAGAGCATTGAGATATACAGTATACATATAACAATCCCCCCAGGGGAAAACAAATCTCTGGGAAAGCAGAGCCCACTGGTGGTGCTGGGGTGGTGTTGAGAGCGAACAACCTTCCGTGACACTGACAACAAGAGGAAGAACATTTTGGGGGCTAGACATACTGAATGGGTATAGAGAGCCCACCTGGGAAGCAGAAGGTCCCGGGTTCGATTCATGGCCCTGTCGAGGTGTCCCTGAGCAAGACACTTAACCCTAAGAAGAACCCTTAACTAAGATGAATTTTAAGTTTTTCAGAAAACTTAGGTCAAGATTTAGGAGGCGTTTTTAGAATCGGCTTGACATGTCGCATACAGGTTCACATAGTGGTGTGCATGCATGTAAACCTCCCAAGTGTACAGTGTATCTGCCTGAACTAGCTTGCAGGCTAGTAGGCTACGCATAATTTTCTTTTCATTTTCCCCACCACCTGCACCATTCACCTGCAGTCAAATCAGTGCAGTGCTTCCACTCCAAAATCCCCAAAAAGTCGAGCCAATAAAGACGCGAAGCGGACAGCAGAGGGGGAAAAAGGCCCCAGTGCCTCGTGGGAAATCAGCACCGTAATTAAGCAGGCCTGGTTTCTGTCACCAAGCGCGGGGATTATGAGCCCCGCTCATTATATTCCTGATTATTGCTTTTCCCCAGCAATCACAGAAAAAAAGCCAGTAAACACATTTGTCAGTGATTTCTTGCCAATCTGATGACAAACATCAGGTTTAATATTTGATGCCTGCGAGGCATGTGCCCCTTTCCCCTTTCTACACCTCTTCCTCGGATCCTCCATCACTCTTTCCCTTCTCAGTCTCATCTACCTCATTCTCCCTCTGTCTCTCCTTCGTCATTCTGTTTTTAGTGATGCAAACAAATGAAATCGCATTAAAGCCAACTGACGACTGCAGTAAGCAAATCAAAACAGAATTGCAGAGCAGATCAATCGTCTCAAAAAATGGCGACCGACCTGCTGAAGTCAAACATGAATCTTACAAAGATGAAGGACACAATAATGCAATAACACGCAAGTCCCACAACTTTTCTGCAGAGCACCGCCAGATGCAACAGTACGAGGGAAAGAGCGTGACAGATGCACCCTGAATAATACATGTCTGCCAATGCACACCCTCAGTTCAGAAACAGACACCACCATGAGATGGAATGAGAAAAAAATACAGCATTGTGTTTAACCTTTATGTATAATAAACAGAAACTTTTCCAGGATATATCACCCGTATTTCAGCCGTTGCAGATGACTCTGTATGTTATACACAACCAGTAAATTCTGGACTGATTCTGCTCTCAGGGGGGGTAGCCAATTTAACATTGAGGTGCACACAATGTTTAGTTGCCCACTCTTCCTGTATCCAAAAATAATGCTACATTAAAATATGTTTATGACTATCTATGTTTATGTACAATGTGGCCGAAGCTCAGAATAGACAATGACATGCATTGACGCCTGTATGGTCCTTTAAACTCACCCCATCTATATTCTGTTTCAGCAGCGAACACCTACAGTACCCACACAGTACACAGCAATAAATAGAAAGGCTCATTCATTCAGGACAGAAACAGTCAAAGACTCGCTATTCACATATGTTTGCAGCCCTAGGGATTTTTCTTGGTGGGGGGTTGGAAAAGCCTCTGAGAACACATTTAGACCGTGAAACTAAAACTCTCCAAATATAGAATAAACCATTCTGATGACTTAACACCTCTTCAGAGTGTGCCAGCTCTTTATTGTGTTGTATCACTGCCAAGCATTGTTCTAATACCTCGCTCACTCATTCACACATACGAATACTACTCCCACACCCCGAAGTCTAACAATGTGCATACGGACACAAACCACGCACGGGCACGCACACGCGTATTACAATACTTGTGAGGACATCAACATTTTAGGACACCGATTTTATGAAAGACATTTCTACAATTGTTTGCCATTTTTAACCCTAAAGCCAAAAAATAGAATCTAGAATGATAATTGTGAGGACATTTGGTCCTGACTAGTACACACACACACACACACACACACACACACACACACACACACACACACACACACACACACAAACGCGCAAACAGACACGTGCAGGAACGCACACTCCCAACACACAAGCATGCACGTGCACACACACACACGCACACGCGCGCACACACACACACACACACACACGCACACACACACACACACGCGCACACACGCACACACACACACACGCGCACACACACACACACACACACACACACACACACACACACACACACACACAAAACAAGCAGATGGGACGGTGAGACACATAACAAGGTGCCTGCTCTCTGAGGGAACTGGGTGGGCATGAAGAGTGCTCTCTGTAGGGTGCCAGGATTATTAATACCGCTGTGGTGGGGAATCATGGGTAGTCACGAAGCTGGAGTTGTGACAAGGAATCACATTTTCTGAATCCTGTGGAAAGACCTGCAGCTGTCGCTCTTCAGTGGAGCCAACACACGGCCAACACACGGCCCTCCACACTAACACGCACAACCTCACACTATTGCACATGAACAACTTCCTCCTCTGCAGTTTTTAAAACAGCAAACAGAGGAACAGTGAAAGCTCTCAGCGGGCCGGTTCTGGGAGGCAGCGATTCCCAACCTGTAGGCAGAGATGCTCATAGGCCTGCGTCCTGCGTCGCTGACGCACAATATTGCGAAAGGACGCATTCATGACACCGTCGTGGCGTCCATGGGACGCACTAGAGTTGTCACCAACGGTAAAATTAGTTGCTGTGATCTGCATGGACTCTCTCGGTTAGACACCGTTGTTTGGAGAAGTATAATTCTCGGTTAGACACCTGTACTGGAGAAGTATAACTCGGTTAGACACCGTTGTGTGGAGACTCTCGCACCATAGTCTCGCACACGTTGTTTTCCTCCGAGGTGGAAAGACACACACACACACACACACACACACACACACACACACACACACACACACACACACACACACACACACAGAGGTGGAAAGACTGGCGACGCCAGGTTACACAGAGAGAGAGAGAGAGAGAGAGAGAGAGAGAGAGAGAGAGAGAGTGAGTGAGTGAGACGGCATGAGCTGGTTGAGACCTGGTCTCAAACGTGTAAAAAAGTCTTGGATAGACCACTGTCTGGAATAATAACTGATCATCATACATACAGGTCTACTACTAACCTTTGTTGCTATTGTCATCTTAAATTGACCAGCCAAAGTAAAATCCACGATTTTAGAGTGTTCTCCAACTTGCTTGGAGAATGGAGATCAGAGTGATGTGATGGATGCGTTTAACGCATGTTGCCAATCAGCTGTGTAACATTAGCAGGTTAACGATGGCTCGTTGAGCCTATGCATTTGACCCTGATTTGACCACAAAGGCAATCAAAAGCACTAATTAATGGCAGCTGTAAGTAACCGGTTGTCTATTATCTGTGTCTTGTATGTTTAATAGCCAACTGAATGTTTTCTGTAGCCTAGTAGAGATATCATATCAAGAAATTCCCTGAAGAGGGAGACCCTTTCCCTCATGCTAAACTTAAAGTGACTTAAAAGGTTCCACTTTTCCTCAAAAAGACAACTTTATTTTCCTTTCTCAATGACAAGCCTAATAATTATTATTGCATTTTGGCTATGTGCAATAACTGCAAGCCAATGTTAATAGGCAGTATTTGTCTTCATTATTTCTTGAATTCCTATTTCTTTAGTTGCCAATAATTCCACTGTAAGCCAGTGTTTCACTTTTATTGCTACACAATAAATAGTAAAAATAAATTCTACATTCATAAATGATACAAAATAAAATAATAATGACAAAAAGGTTCTGTGATTAAATGTATTCTATTGCCCCCCGTTGACAAAACCGTCCCGGGGGGGCACCGAACTGGGTCCAAGCACTGCACCACGTAGGGTGTGAATTTTTGTGGGACTCATAAAATGTCCCTGGGACCCATCTAAAAGACCACCCTTGGGTCCCAGGACCCGTTACATTGAAAACCTAGCAACATCACTGTGTAGGCTGGGGCCTATTGGTGGGCTGTGAGGCAAGTGGGCCCTCGCATAATTGGCAAAACACTAATATTTTATTGATAATATAACATAACATAAAAATATTTATATAAAAAGAAAACGACATGGAATTTTTTCATTTAAACCTTGAAAAATGGGTTTTCATTGCTTTCAAGATTTTGAAGTTGGCCCTGAGGAAGGGGTAGGGCCGGCTTGGAACGGTGGAATGCAGCGCCTGTGTGCGATACTTCTCCCTCTCCCATCCCCTTGGATCTCTCACGTCCCATGGGTAATTGGGTATGAGGGCGTGTGTGAGTTGGCTTGTAGCGAATGAGAATGACGTGAGGTTGACCGTACTGACTTGTGGGAGTACGTATGCATTACCTTGTTAACGAATGAATGAGAGGGGTCCAGGGAAAGTGAACGTAGCATAAACCTCCTGCCTTCCGTGTCTGCATGAACTAGCGCTACGCTGAATTCTATTCATAATTGTAACTCTCATCTTCGTAAACATTAAAATGACACTACTCCTCATGGGGACCAGAACAATAATGTTCCCACAAGATTGATTTTCTCTGGTTTTATTATCCTTGCAGGAACCTTTAGGTTTAATAAAACATGGGGGACACACGCACGCACGCACACGCACACGCACACACACACACACACACACACACACACACACACACACACACACACACACACACACACACACACACACACACACCTCCCATTTCCACAGCCCCCTAAAACCCATTCTCCTAAACACACCAATAACATGACCACAGGAAAGCAGAGAGGATGGCTCCTTTGTCCTGCCACTGTAACTCTGCACCTTTTGAACAGCTGCTACATCCTCTTCTCTCTGAAGACGGATAACACAGTCTGTCACAAAAGGATCTCTCTGTTCCCCAAGGGAGCTGTTTCTGACGCTCAGCATCCGTACATACAGCAGTAAAATCCTGAATGTTCATTTAACTAAGCTTAAATCATAGTAACACTGAGGATTTTACTGTGTAGCTGTGGATCAGACTTCACACTAGCACTGAACTCAACCATCTTGTTGAACTGCTTTTTTTGCCTTTTAAAACCTACATAACAATGTTTTCGTGGCTTACTGTATACAGCTAATTTTGACTTTTTTTGGGCTCTCAGTTTTTATCATTTGTTGATTGCTTGTATTGTGTTCACCTTTTAGTTTTGTGTTGATACTGCGCTCTTGGCCAGCTTTAATACAAATAAATTCCTTATCTCAATGGGACATTGTGGTTAAACAAATAAGATGATAAGCCTGTGACCCATACAAAATGTATGTGTTCATAACAAGCATGGACAGTACCGGCCCTATAAATCTGCACAATAACTTGTAATTAAGGTTTTCCAAAATAATGTGTGGAGTAAAAAGTACATTACAACATTTGCCTCTGTGATGTAGTGGAGTAGAAGGATAAAAGTATTAGAAGCATTGAAACTGTAAATAATAAAGTTAAATTAAGTAAAAATATAAGTACAGTACATGTGTAAATGTACTCAGTTACTTTCCACCACTGGTTCCATGTACTGTACATTGGGTGTTGTATATGGGTGCTGGCTAACACAAATATGAGTCACATAAATGAATACTCCAAGGGTCTTATTAAGGCTGGGATAATAGAGGTCAGTCACAGCCTAGTCTCACGTGGTCAGACCCATCATCTTGACTTACATCATCAACTTGAGCTATGAAGGGTCTGACTCACAAGTTAGCATGTCAGGGTTTTGACAGAGAAAAACACAGGTGAGCCCCTGATTGGCTGGGCTGTGAAGGGAGTCTGTAGAAGGTCAATGGTTAATTCATAAAGTTTGTCTGTCATTCGTTTGTTAGTTAGTTAGTTTGTCTCATGGTAGTCCTTATTACAACTTTTCAGTAGCTGTACCCCAGATGTTAGATGCAGTATCTAACTAATCATCCGGATACAGCAAGCATATGCAAATCATTCTTAGCAATGAAGCATCGCGTTAGTTCATGCAGGCCACGGGAGTCAATAATAATTATCAGTGCAATGCCAATCAAAAAAAAAAAAAAAAATATATATATATATATATATATATATATATATATATATATATATATATATATATATATATATATATATATATATATATATATACACTGTATGGTATATGGTAGATTGTCATTTCTGTAACATACCACAAAACAATCACCGTTTGGCAAAAACTGCAACAATAATATTTGACCCAGGTCTGATTATACTTCAGCCACAGGCCTTTCAGCAATGGCCGGTAGGCAATAGGTCACCAGAGACCAGTAATACACAGTGATAATAAACAAGGAATACAAAGTGCAAGCCATATGGGTCCATTTTGACCAATTCAGAACTAAATGAACACTCCGAATGTTACTGTGTATCGTCCAACACGACCATAGAGGTATGGCTTGAGAGTAAAAAGTACCTTGTACACCAGCAAGAAAAACTCTCACTGATCTAACAAACAAGGTCTAGGAGGAGAACGGGGCCATGCACTGTCTCAGACCCGTCTGAAAGATGTTGACTGCCTCCACTGAAGGAGAACAAGACAAAGGGAGACGATGAGAACAGAGAGGACACAGAAAGGCAAGGTTAAGGATGGAAAGGAACAAAATAAGAAAAAAGAAAAGGAACATTGCTCCATATTTTCTGATAGGAGCTTGGGAAGGAAATAGTTTTGGGAGAGTGGTGTGTGAGTGCGTGCGCACACACACACACACACACACACACACACACACACACACACACACACACACACACACACACACACACACACACACACACACCTCCTCCTCCTTCAAGGACACAATGCAATAAAACAGTGAGATGAAGTCGAAGACATGAGGAAAGGAGAAAAGGATGCATTCAGGCCTCTGAAACGTATTGCAAGCCTCAGTAGCAGCACCTCGAGTGAGGTGAAAGGGATGGAGGTGGCGGTGTTGGGGGGGTGAGGGCAAAAAATATTTTTTAATCTTGAGTGTCAACCCGTGGGCCTAGCCACCCACCCATACGCCTACATACACACTTGCACGCACGCACACGCGCACACACACACACACACACACACACACACACACACACACACACACACACACACACACACACACACACACACACACACACACACACACACACACACACACACACACACACACACACCACACTTTCAACCTGGCATCCCTATTTTGGGAATGTCATTACAGGTGAAACTTTTCCAAAAACCTTCAAACATTTTTGAAAGTATAAAATACGATTTTTCCACTAAACCCTATACTTCGTTGACTGCACTCTATACTTGGTCCACTATTTTACCTCTAGACCGAATCTCTTCGCCAAAAATAGCCAATTTACAAGTTCACAATATGTTGTGCGCTTGTAGATAGCAGAATAGGGATGCTGGTAAATAAAAAAATGAAAGAAAAATCAATGTGTAGAGCTCCCCTGACTGACGATCAAGGCACATGGCTGAAGGAAACGCTGTTTCTGAAAATAGAACACACCCACTGGTCGTGTCATTCATGCTAGCAACGACCCGTGTGTTGAGTCTCTTCATAGTTTCATACTCAGGAGTGTCATCATACTGTAGCTGCCAGCACAGCAGACACGCCTAAAAGCATCCCCTTGGATCAGTCACGGTGTAAAGAAAAGCATGTTCCATTTACATTGTCTGCATTGTAAGTTAGCAGAGTCGACAGAGTGAGACAGGAGTACATAGATGCCACATGGTGTGCTTGTTTGAACTTTGACGACATTGATGGGGTCTGAGCGTATAGTATGTGGTAGAGGCCATTGATTCTCAACTTGTTTAATTTCATGAACACCAAGTTTTATATGCATTAGACCCCCATTTGATAAAATGGGGGTTTATCTTTGGGATCCTAAAAAACTGTAAAATACTCTCAGAGCTACCGACCCGTTATGGTCCATTTGGTTCCTGACTATCAATCATTTAACTGGGGACCACCTGGAACCCCATAAAGGACCCCTGTGGGTCTCCAAACCGCACATTGAGAACCAGTCGTATAGGCAGTAATTAACTGAGCTAGCACAGTGCATCTCAAGAAAGGTACTGTAAATCTGAAGAATTAATTTACAAATGCAATACCTCCATGAAGAAAATCATAATGTTAAACCATTGATAATAAATGGGTTAAATTCATGACATAGCTTCAAAACACAGAGGATCCGGTCTGTGTTAAATTTAGAGTTACTGTACTATTCTTTAATTTAAAAATGGTAATAGATTTTAATTCACTTATCTAATCTTCATCTTGTCATTTTATTCATTTATTAATCATTTCATAACAGCACGTGTCACTTTTTTCTCCCCACACATGCTAGACATCTCAATTTGAAACCAGACTCTTCCATTTCAAACCGAGGAGAGCTCAGTGAATTAAACGGACATCTTCAGCTCCATTAAGCCTAATACATCGTCTCTGTCGGGTGGAAACCTCATGTACAAAACTGTTACTTTTCAGGATTCAAATTCAACTGTAGCAAAAGTAGCAGATCCACAAGCTCAAAACGCGCCGCTTCGCGCCGCGTTTCGAGCCGCGTTTCGAGCTTGTGGATCTGCTACTTTTGATGCTTTTGTGTGACGCTGTGTAGTGTGATCAAGTAGGGAATACATTTACGAAAGAACACAAAAAGTAAACATTTGGAGATAGGAGGTTTCTGCCCGACAGCAACGATATGCTCCGTCGCACAGCGGTGTCGCGTGCCGAAAATAGCTGACGCGCCGTGAGCTTATATGACACCATCGTGCATCAAAGTATGAATCGGGCTTTACACGGGCTAGCGTAACTGTAGAGTTTTGGTTCTCAAAGTGTTGGTCCCCAGCTAAATAAGTTAATATAGCGTCACAATCATTTTAACCACTTTAACCATTATTGTACACTTTGGCTATTAAAAAATAGTAGATATACAAGCTCATAAGGCGGCACAGAGTGCAGCGCTATGAGCTTGTAGATCTGCTATTTTTGAAAAGTCTTGAAAATGTGAGCAAATCTTTTAACATATATATACATTTTAAAACGATTTTTTTTAACTCATATCTTTGCTTCTGGGGGTCCCTGGAACAATATTTTATAGATATAATACATATAATTTTGGTCCTTGACATGAAAAAGTGAGAGAACCACTGCTGTAGGCAGCCCCTTCATTTCCCCTGCCCAGGGTTCCATTGGCTGGGGTCGGATGGGGAGAATCCATGCCTCTGCTAATATCTCCCCTCTGGTCATTGGTTTGTACAGTATATTGGCCGGTGGGGATATGTTTTATCCCTGCTTCTGGTCAGGCTGAATACATACTGTATGTATAGGCCTACCGTACTGTACATGCATTTCCTTTTGGGAAATATAGACTTTCTGACATGTTTGATATTTATGATATTGTTGCTGTCGGGCAGAAACCTCTTATCTCCAGATTTTAACTTTTTGTGTTTTTTTCGTAAATTGTCCTAAAATGTCCTACTTGATCATACTAGCGTCATACGAAAGTATGACGCTAGGCTAAGTTTTTAGACGATATGTTTGATAGTCAATTTAATTAAAAAATAAAGAAGTTAACACAAAACAATAATGCTATTGTTTTGTGGTTAACTTTTTATTTTCAATTACATTGTGAGAAATTAAATTGTAAATAGCTTATCTATAAGCTTACATTCCTAGAACTAATGCTACTACAGTACTACTGCTAGTGTTAGTACAGTATCTGCTGCACTGAGCTGTGCAGAAGTCACTATTAATTCTACATTTGGAGACAGAGATGGAGGAGGGGGAGAGAGCAGAAAAACACACAAGCTCATGCACACATCCTCACGCCTCGCTGGAGCTCTAATCAAGCAACAGAAAAGCCCATTATGAGCATGAGTTTGTGTGTGAGCCGGTACACGTATTGCTGTGCATCCCGTTTGTTTTGTTTGCGCATGCATGCATTGGCATCACTGATTGAGAAGCGGATGGATGGCTTAAACAAGCCTCATAGAGATCTAAAAATAGTTTGGGACGTGAGGGTTCACTGGATGTAGTATCTCCACACAATGCACAATGGAGAGAGAGAGGGAGAGAGAGAGAGAGAGAGAGAGAGAGAGAGAGAGAGAGAGAGAGAGAGAGTGTGAGTGTGAGTGTGAGAGAGAGAAAGAGAGAGAGAGAGAGAATGTGTTAATGTGTGTTAATATGTATGTACTCCACTGTATACAGTTGTACTGTTGTATGTGTGCATGGGTGTTTTGACAGCCATAGAACCCATACAGCCATTGCCCTCCAGGCAACACACACACACACACACACACACGCACACACACACACACACACCCCCCCCCCACACACACACACACACACACACACACACACACACACACACACACACACACACACACACACACACACACACACACACACAGAGAAATACACCAAGAAATTGCCATCAGCAGTCACACAAATATCACAGAACACGAAAATATAATATACTATAATGGTCTCCCTACACTACAGGGACAGCAACACTTGAACATATCATTGAACTAACAGCACACAAACACACTGTAGCAGCCTATAGCTAAGGTTTGCCCTACATACTGTATAAAGCAGTGCATTCCCTATACCAGGATTTCCCAACCTTGATATTGGGACCCAGCATGACATCTCATGATAGTGAAACTGTCCCTTGACAAATGCTTAATTACAGCAGAATGAGTAGTATAAATATGTCAGAGCTATTTTGAGATTGAAGGTCTTTTGGACTGCACAGAAGCCAGTAAGAGTAAAAAAATAAAAAACACCAATGCTTGCCGATGAATTGCAGCTTGACCAGCGAACAAGAGCACCTTGATTTCTGTAAGAAATTAAATGTCAGATTTTGATCGGCAATAATTGACCCATTAGTTCCTAAGACATTAAGAGATGTGGAACATGCAATATTCATCCATTTAAAATATTGAGGTCAAAGTATTTTTTTAATGAAAACAAGAGATTGCCTATACTGATGACTGGAAATATGTACCCAATGATTAGAATCGGTATCAGAAACAATTGATTGTACAAGTGGTGCAATTTAATGCAAGAACTTAAATTGTAAAATCTTTTGAGTTTTGTTATGGCATTTATCTATTTGATTAGAACAGGATAGTAGAGAACCAGGAAAGCAAAAAGAGGGATGACATGAATCGAACCAGATACCTTCCAGTCACGATTGCTGTGGCCCCTATCCGCCCCCAATAGCCGTTAATGAAAGACTACAGACAGAGTACACAGATATGCAATAATAAGTAATAAGTAGGTCGGGAGATGGCTTATTGTCGGTATCAGCCGAGTAACACGCGGGAGTCTGTCCCCGTTACTATGCGCTAGACCCCTGGGAGATGGATTGCTGAGGTGGAGCGCCACACCTATCCTCAGCTCCCAGTACTTACCGCACGACTTACCGCACCCAAGCCGTGCTACTCATGCGCTGAGTTGGCGGTGCCCGGGATCGAACCCATGACCTTGTGTTTTGAAGGCGAGAGATCTACCGACTGAGCTACCCGGACACACAGATATACAAGACTCACAGTTAATCAAGAGCTACAAACAAAGTACACAGACATGCAGCACTCCCTCATAGAGACCAGCGCTTCTCAAAGCGGGTGCCGTGACGCAAGTCCAGGGGTGCCGCAGAATACTTTGATAATATTTGTATTGGATATACAGTATGGATATATCACTTCAGTTTATCCATTTAGACACTCTATAGGCTACATATAGCACCAATAAACACCAATGCATGTTCAGATGAGCTTGTGAGTAAAGTAGTGTCACAGTCGAATGTACCAGAAATACTCTTGATAAATGATATATACTGCACACTGTTTTACAGCCCCACAGTTACATTTTTATATGAACACTCAAGTATTTGACTGTGAGTAATGTACAGCGGAGTATGAACATCTACAATCCCAATTAGACACAGTAAAACATTATGATACATCTAGAGTTTTTGTATGCAGTATTAGACTGGTGGAGATTATACAAGAATGATGTATTTTAGGCATGATAACAATAAAACACATGTGATCTATTCTATTCTTCATCTGGTTTATGTGTTTATATATAGGTGCTTGTCTCTTCAAGGTGTTTTTTTTCATTCACCACTCTAGTACAGTACATCGACTCACTCAACTACAGAGCCTTTATACTCTTCCCTACATACATCTGACAAGTCCCCTGACTCACTTCCTCACTCTTCAGTGCACTCAAGCACACTCACAAGTGCAAACACAAACACATTCACACGTGCACACACGTACATGCACACACATGCACGCACCAGCACACACACACACACACACACACACACACACACACGCACACGCACACACACACACACACACACACACACACACACACACACGCACACACAAACGAGGTATACACACTAAAATATACATAAGTGGCAGTACGCACTACGCAGGCAAATGCCAAAACACATACAGACACATGCATCATGTGCACATACACAGAAAGGGCAGCAGACACGTGTTTACGCACGCGCACACACACACACACACACACACACACACACACACACACACACACACACACACACACACACACACACACACACACACACACACACACACACACACACACACACACACACACACACACACACACACAGAGAGCTAGGAATCCTCCACAGAATCACCTCTCAGCTGCAGCAGAATATACAGTAGAGTAGAGTAGAAAGGAAAGAGGGAACTGAGGGCTGAGATGAGAGGAGATGTAAGGAGGGTGGGAGGGAGGGATATGAGGGAGGGAGCGAGAGAGGGAGAGAGGGAGGGGAGGAGGCTCATTCTACATTGAAGGAAGGAACTCCCCTCCTTCAGATTGGGTGTCCTCTGATCTCTGATCAGATTACTGGCCCCGCCCTTTCCACTGCCCCCCCCCCCTGTCAGCTGTCTGCATTATCTTGAAAAGATTAACCACATCATTGTTCTCTGCCAATAATGACGGGATAAAAGGGATGCTGTCTTGTAGGGAGAAGTTGAGATGCCACACGTTAATTCTGCACCACAAAGTGCGCTCTGCCATCCACCGAACGATCGAGAAGTGAGAATTAGAATAGCTTTGTGGACGAGCATCAGGTTCATGCGATTTAGGCAATTTACAATGTAGGCATTTAGCAGACGATTAATCCAGAACGATTTACAGTAAGCAAGGACAACACAAGGTAATACATCAAATGCATAGAAATAGTAATCTACAGTAGGATCATATAAGTAAACCCAGAATCTATCATCAGTCTAACAGTAGAAATGCATGCAAGCAAGGAATTTGTTTTTGACGTGTGGTGCAATGACAACTCGACATTAAACCACAGACTTAGCAGTCTTTGAGATTTTGACATTTCTGGCAACAGACTCTCTCTTTGGGCCAAAGTGTGTGCTATCTCTCTCCATGAATTAATTGTCTCCTGGTTGTGTTTGTAGTCCCTCAGAGAGGGATAATAGAGGTGTTTGTACCTCCTAACCTCCTCGGCCAACCTTGCAGAAATAAATCACGGCCACCTTGAACTTCTGACCAATCATTTTTGCTATATTTGTGTGACACTGTGTAGTAATGGCAAAGTATGGCATTGATTTACAATTAGACCATAAACCATACAGTATGATGCTGGTGAATTTGACCTCCAATGATGGCTCCACACACAATGGGCCTCATTCAATAAGCTTGTTTACGCACATTATTTTGTACTTATCGGCATTTAGCACTTTTCCACATTAAGAGTCTGATTCATCAAAAACTATTTGACCGTGGATTGTGACGGATGTCCACTCTTTCTCACATCTGCTCGGAGGCAGGCTTACAAAGGACCAAAGCTTGTCATTAGAATGCCATTCTTCATGCAAAATCTATTACAATCGTGCCAAGCATCAAATAAAATATTTATGTGCCCAACATTTGTCAACACATATAAAAAAAGATGTCAAATGATCTATTGCTTGGATGCATATTATAGACATGATGCGAATTCAACTGATTTTCATTTATTTTCAGCTGACGCATTTAGAGCTACAGGATACAGTATGGATGAAATCTAGCTGTGTCCAGAGTAGATCCATTCCCCATTCCGATGTAGGACAGTGATATGTTAATCCAAAATACGAATTTCCCCTCAGTAATCAATAAAGCTCTGGTCCGTAATCGGATAGCAGCGTTTCAGTATGCCCTGGATTCAGCATCATCTTTTTACCTCAGTAAAGGTGAGCAATGTTCAGTAGAAAAGGCTTATATAATATCCTTTCCACATTTGATTAAGTATTTTTTTGGTCGTGGGGTTAAACTTTGTAAACTTCTTATTCTCATTACACATGAGAGCATTACTTTATTAACGTTCAGCTGATCCATCGTGCAATCGAGGGACTCGCTTCCAGCCAGAACAGATGTACAAGTTGTCAAGGGGGTGTGACGCCGACGAGATCTGTTCTTTTTGACGAGAGGTTGGTTTCACGTTGAGTTAAGTCAGTTTGAAGTTGGATATTTCCTAATGCCTTTTATGGTATTAAATGGGGCGTGGATTAATGCAAATTATCTCCTCGTGAACGTGCTTCTCAAATACGAACAGCTGAGATTCATCATACCATACACCTGCTATACACACAAATCAAGGCTGTACACTACCTTTTGTGAATTGCACGTCAATTTGTGCTTAGAGGAAATACACACCACTCTACACACTTTTTTTACACACTATTTATGAACAGCTTAGTGAATGAGGCCCAATGTAACCTATGTCTAATTCCACTGCATTTACAGCCCTGCCCTTTGCTGCTGTTAGATCAAAAGTGCACAAAAAGGCTCACTGACATGCAGCGGTACAAGGGCATAGATTCCAATTCACAGAGGAACAGGGCAGTAGGAAATAGAAAAAAAGGTCTAATATTGCTCTCCCCTGCCTCCCCCTGTTATTTAGTCATTCAGTTAGTCCAGAGTCATCATGTGGTCATCGACCTAGTGAGTCAGTTAGTTAAAGTCAACCAGTCAGTGACAGTCAGTTACAGTTAACCAGTGAGACAGCCAGCTAGTCAACCAACCACACAAAACCAGGCAGCCTGTCTGCTAACCATCAACTCAGCCAATTGGTCACTCAACCAGTAAAGTCAGCTGCCAGTCATAATGGGCTCTGGCCTTGTGGCTGTACAGCTCTGCAGTGCTGTCCACTGGGACAGAGAGGAGAAGGCAGGGCTGGAGAGTTGATGCAGAGGAGGAGGAAGGGGAGATTGAAGGAGGAAGCCCAGGAGATCGATGGCATCCTCCATCACCCTCCTCATTCACCATGACATTTGTTGAGAGACCCTGGAGGATGGGTGCTACAGTCCTACATTGGTCCTCTCCTTTTCCTCAATTTTCTCTCACTTAATTGCACTCCCCTCCCAACCCCTCTATCTTCATTCTTTCCCAATGTATCCTGGGTCAAGGAGTACTGTACTTGCAAATAATTCTGATGCATCTGTGTCATTGCACTTGGAATGCCAGGCTAGTGGGCGTTTTACAGATCAAGACATCTCAAATGGTGTGAAGAAAGCTGTCAATCACGTGCACGTCTACATTTAAGGGCACTTATTTTCTTCAGCTTGTAGAAACAATTCATATTTATTTGCAAATACTATTTGAACCAGGCCTGATTGTTTCCTGCTAGCCCCCTCCTTTCTGCTGAGAGCTAATCCCTCTGTACACTGTGTGTCACTGCGTCTCCCCTCTCGCTTTTTGTCTTTCATCTCTGCCCAGCCTGTGTGACCATGTAATCCAGCCTCAACAATGCTGAGGGTCCTATGTGTTACTGCTCTGGCCCCCAATTCCTCTCCTGTCTGTTTGTGGCTGAACACAGTGTCAGCACACAGGGGGGAGACTTGAGCGAGCCCCCCCCCCCCCCTATCTCACACATACTGTAAACACACACACACACGCCTCAAACCAGCATATCCCTCTCGGCTAATCTTTCTTTCTTTGTGTGTGTGTGTGTGTGTGTGTGTGTGTGTGTGTGTGTGTGTGTGTGTGTGTGTGTGTGTGTGTGTGTGTGTGTGTGTGTGTGTGTGTGTGTGTGTGTGTGTGTGTGTGTGTGTGTGTGTGTGTGTGTGTGTGTGTGTGTGTGTGTGTGTGTGTGTGTGTGTGTGTGTCGATTTCTGGCTGTATTTCTCCACATTTCTCTTTCTCATTTCTGTGTCTTTTTTATTCTTAAATTTTTATCCCACGATTTTGTAACCCATTTTTTCACCCAGTGCCAATTGTCTAAGTAATCCTGGGCGCTACACTCCCTCTGCCAGCCTAGGGAGAGCCTAGAGCCGAGCTCATGCCTCCTTCAATGCATGAGAGCTAGCAAGCCGCTTCTTATCACCTGACAGGGGGAGGTTCCCTGGTTAGACGTAGCGCGTGGAAGGAACATGTTATTCCAACCAGTTCCTTTCCCCTCCATCAGGCGCCCCGGCTGACCAGGGGGAGGCAGTATAGAGACCAGGATTACAGCATGTTTTTGTGAGGGTACCTACCCTAGGGGACACGGTCATAAGAGATGAGAGACTGTGTGTCTTAATTAACTCTCCCATTTGCCCTCTATTTCTCCTTTTTTCTCCATGTCCTCCCTTCTCCCTTCCCGCTATCCCTCTCTCAATCTTCTTTTTGTTCCTCTCTCACTCTTCCACTTAATGCCGCTCTCTGTCATGCTCGCTCTCCCTATTTTATATCTCTCTCTCCCTCTCTTTCTCTGTCTCTCTCTCTCTTAGTCTGTTCATCTCTCTCTTTATTCCTTCTACCCCTCCCATATATGTTTCCTGCAGGCCACCGTGTACTCATCACAAGCAGTCTTTTCAACCAATCACTTCTGCTTTCATTTACTTTATTTTCCTGCCCAATCCCCCGCCCCCCACCTCGATGACATCGTTATTTTTAGCCACCCTCAGCGGTGTGTGCATGTGAGAGTGTGTGTGTGTGTGTGTGTGTGTGTGTGTGTGACTGTGTGTGTCTGTGTGTGTGTACGAGGTGGTGTGTGTCTACATATTTATGTGGGTATGTGTGTCTGAGTGAATTCGTACCTACTTGCGTGCGCATATGTGTGGGGGCGTGCATCCGTGCCCACTTTGTGTGCGTGCGTGCGTGCGTGCGTGCGTTAAGTTGCCTGTAAACTGCCAACTTAATTCCCACCATTTCTTCCTTCAGGTGTGCTGCTATAGACAGGGCCGTGGCGGGGGTTAACACCTGTTCCTAGCCCCCCCCACCCATGTGCACCGTGTGCCAGCTCAGAGGGAGGTGGATAGGTGTGAGCAGGTAAAGAGGAAGAGAAGGAGGGGGGGGGCTGGAAGAGGAGGAGGGAGAAAGGGAGAAGGGCGAGGAAAATAATTGAGGCAAACCTGCTCTGGCAGGAGGTACATGCATGTGGGGAGGCGTTTGGTGTGTGCATGCTTGAAGGATTAACTTCAATCAGGGGGGGGGGGGGGACCGGTGGAACAACATGAAGAAAGGCTAAAAGATTTGGACTTATTTCTGATTGATGAGTCGCCTGCTGCCAGGGTCGGAGCCAAGGCTGTGTCAGTCCATGCCAAGCCTCAAAACAGCTGACACCTAGACAAGATCAATGGGACGAAGACCTGCTGGATGTTGGTTGTGGTAGTTTTAACCACTTAAACCACTGTAGCCTTAGAGAACTGACTTGAGTTACAACTGTACTTTGACTGCTTTTTCCGTTGGCTAATGTTCCCCCCAGAATATGAACACTGGGGTTCAAGTGGTTAATTATGTTTGTAAAGGACTCCGAATGGCTTTAATGTGTAAAATATGACATAAAAGTCCATATCATTTGAAAAAGCCAAATCCTTTCCATTAACCAACATAACAAATCTTTACAAATTGTTGTATGCTGTACTAAAATTGCACATATTTATGTTCTACTCTGTGTGTTCACCTATAATTTATAAGCTGCCTACAGCAACCAAGAAATGCTGCCAGTCTTTGCTGCTAAATGCTGCCTGTCAAACTTTGCCAACTACAGTGCACAGGAAATCTCCCACCAGCTACCGCCCATTAAGGCTTAGAAGATGCAAATACAGTCTCTAGGCAGCTACTGGCAAGAGACATGTGTTTAAATATACTTAATAGGCAAAAAGGGGCTGAAAATCCAAGAAATGTGTAGCTTGCACTTAGAAGACCAAGAAGAACTGAGCACAAATGATGTCCAAAATGAGTTTATAGTCTGAAGATGTATCAAATAAAATAAAATGTTATTTATGTAGCACATTTCATACAGCAAGTGCAACCCAATGCACAAAATAAAAACATTTTTAAAACATTAATGAAATGGAGAGAGTATGAAGTGAAATCCTGTGAAAGTGTTAATTTATCTCTGGAAGTGTACAAATCGACATAAGGCTCAACCTTTTCAGGCTGCGACCCCCCAAAATAATCATCACCAAATAATGGGGGGACCCCCCCTGGGGGTCGAGAACCACTGGGTTAATAGATCAATTTTACTGTGCATGTGTGCAACACTGCCAGCTCCCCCTGACCTTGGCTTGCACCCCCACTTCTCCCCACTCAAGTCAGCAGCTGTCTATCCATCCACCAATGTGGAAGAGTTTTGAAACATTTTAAACACAAATCCTGTATGGGGGTCCCTGACACAAAATATTTTCAGATGAGGATCTGCGGACTAATACATAATTAATTTGAGGGTATTTCACATGAAAATGTTTGAGAACCACTGGTTTAAACAACATTAGGAAGCAAGGCAAAATAAGCAACTACACAACTAACAACATTTACCAGCGACCTTACGGAAAACAAGCCCAAAGTCGCTTATAATAGGCCATAGCAGTGGCGGCAATTTTGTGTTGTCACAGATAGAAAACCCATAGGCCTATATCCCATAGAGATTTCCGAATTATTTAAAGCCTGGAACCAACCCATCCACGCTCCTGGTGAATCATGACCATAAAATATTTCATTCTGTGTCAAAAAAGATTTGAAAACCGCAAAAAAAGGGTATTTATTAAATATAGAATATAGTAATATTCAAATATTTTTTGACACAGACTCAAATGTATTATGGTCATGATTCACCAGGAGCCTGGATGGCTTGGTTCCAGGCTTAAAATAGTTTATATAAATATTTTCGGAAATCTCTATGGGGAAAATTAATGGGTTTTCTATCTGTGGCACCACAAAATGGCCGCCACTGCTCTGCCCTATAAGCGGACACGGCAACGGCAACACTGCACTCCACCCCTCTTCCTCCTCCTCTCTGCTGGACAGCAACACAGGACGCCTGCCCAGTACAGCACAGTACACCCGCCTGGCAGGTGCACACAACCGCACTGAAGACGCTCTGAAACAACCTTCGTTCGCTCACTAATTTAATCTGGAGGGGAAAGGTCATGGCCATGCATTGCAGTAGCTACTCTTCAGGATCTATCTGGCCAGGACGTCCGCCAGACATACTGTAGACTGATGTAAATCAACAGAAACACAGATGACACGCGAGGAAGGAGGGGGGGGGGAGACAAAGAAGGTTGGCAGGTAAAAGCCTGGCTCAGGGGAAATGCTGCCTGACATGATTTAAATGGATGTCATATGATCGGCTTCCACGTGGCTCTCTGTCTTTTACACAGAAACACATGTACAGTATACTGTACTAATACCACAGTATTTGTATAAATCGTATAACTAGTACCACAATGAATACTAGTAATACAATAGATACCAGTACCACTATTCACCTTTTACCACTAGTATCAGCAATACTAATACTACATAGGGAACTTGCTACAGTAGTAGTACTCTCCTATATTCCCTGTACACAAAGGACCGCAGGCACGCATGCATGTACTGTATAGACCAACACGGGAACTACAAATTTCACGCCCACTTTTGAGACAGCGCCGCTACTCGAGGTCCGTGAGAACTATGAACTGCAGCTGCCAATGCATTCCCTATGAGAGGATATGAGAGTTAGCCTACTTTTAAAATATTCCTACATTAACACATTGACTGCCAGAGTTTATTCATAATGTACTCACCCCTGTGCCAGCAATTTGCGTGTTTTTTAATTTTTTTGTTTTGTAATTTTTCATTCAAATACATTCTCTGATTGTGTTGTCAAGCACCTACGATTGTTCCACCAGTAGAGAGCAGCACATCCAAACATTGATCACCTCGCTCACCCCCTCCCAAACAGGCCCACGTCATATCCGGTCATTCAAAGGATGTGACGTTTTCGACAATTCCCGGCCCGCTGATCGGCCTGAAAACGACGTGATACACTACGACGATGGCTGTTAGTCACCCGGACCAAAGAAAATAGAAGTTGAGCTGTCCGTTTGTCTTTTCTACCGTGTGAAAAACCGTGTTTTTCCTTATTCTGGCCGAAAATCACCGGAGAAAAACAACGTGACCCGGAAATGATTTTTTTTTTTACATCCGGCTCCGGGTGAGTGTGACGTAAGTGGAAAACGAAAGTGTTGATGAGAAATAAACACAGCCGTGCGATCACAGATTAAACAATGAAAATTCAAAAGAACGTGTAAACAGGCTCTTATGAATCCTGGCACTCAAGCGATGGATTTGAAAGAACGTGTAGACGGGATCTTGGCACTGTATGTGTTAACTGGAGACGATATTGATTTAAATAAAAATATGTTTCCAAATGTATGAAGTGTCTTTGTCAACATATCTTCTTGTTTTCTTAATAGTTAATGTGTTTCACATTTAATTTGCCACTTTAACGAGTTACCCATAATGCTAACACAGCAGAGGGTAGACGGCAGACAGACAAGTTGTCGCATTTCAGTGACATCACTGTCTTTACGAGCGCCGAGCGCCGACCAGTGGCGTACCCACTGTAGAGGCAGGACTGGCGGTCGCCTGCCCAACTAAGATCTCGCCTCCCCTAGAAACCCCAAACAACCCGTCATTGCGTGCTTAATGTCCTCAAAGTCACGCATCCAACAAGCTTTGAACCGAGCAGATTGGACCTTCTGTTCCAGAGATAATGACCAAAACATATTGAATTATTATTATTATTATATTCTGGGTATTGAAAACCTCAAGGGATGCGTCCGTGACGTATATACCATGCGACCACTTAAACGTAAGATTTCAGAAGCTAGAACGTTCTAATGGACCTCGAGTAGCGGTGCTGTGTCAAAAGTGGGCGTGATTTTGTAGGCGCCCCCCTTCCGGCCGTGTGTGTCTATTAGCCTGATAACAGACTGAAGACTGGGCTGTGTCTATGGTCTGGATCCAGGCAAGTACTGTATACTAGAATATGCTATAGCTGAGGGGTCAGAGAACCCAGGCAGTTGAGAGTGGCAGCTCTAGAACAGAGGTGTGTGTGTGTGTGTGTGTGTGTGTGTGTGCGTGTGTGTGTGTGTGTGTGCGCGCGCGCGCGTGGGCGTGTGCGCGTGTATGAGTGAGTGTGTGCTCTGTTACTTCAGTATCTTTTTCAAGGACATTTCAGGGTCACCTGGGCTGTTGCGGCATCAAACCTGTGAATTTTCTAGCACCACCTGCTTTATGTTATTATGTTATTTTCTTTTCATTCCATGTTTTGACACTCATCATACTCAGATTACTCTCATAAACATTTCTCTTCTGATACATTCAATAATAAATGATAATCGAATAACATCTTTCTGGCAAAATTCCCTGTCCAAACAACCATCCATATGTTTGGTTGTCAGGAGTATGGGACCAGCTTGATGCTTCCATCTACCGTTTCTCAACCTCCCACTGGGATGGGGCTTCAGCTGGCTCACTGCACACTAGTGCTACACTGTAAAATGCTGAGCGTTCATCTAACTCTGAGAGTGACCCTCATGGATCCATTACACTCAGGGGTTAAATTTATACTCAGGATTTTGCTGTGCCAACTTCCACAAACACATCCAACATACAGTACACACACACATTTGAAGAAGACCACTCCACAACAGTCAAACAAGGCCCCGAAATTCTCTCTCTCACTCTCGTTCTCTTGCTCACCCCCAGTGCACACACAGCACATTTCCTATCGTCAATATTCATGTCAGCCCTTTTTCAGCCTGAGAAAGCAAAGGGGAGAGGAAAGGGGGGAAAAGTGCCACCATAAATTGTTAATATGACCAACGAGAAATGAATGAACATTTAACATCAGTGTGGAAGCGAGGGCTCCCACAGCTGAGTAAACGCCAGTACACACACAAAGTGACCTGAGTGAGGACTGCACATCATCAGAAGACTTTGTGACACAGAGTGACACAGAGTGACACAGAGTGACACAGAGTGACACAGAGTCAGATGTCCGATGATGAACAGAAAACAATCCTTCTTATGTCAGAAATTGTGAGTAGATCAACCGGTTATTGTGGCGCATTCTGTTTCACAATGATGCTCTCCCACCTTTCCTTTACAGTGGCTCGCATTGCCCCTGTCCCTAAAGGCCCAGACTTAGTCTCAGTAAAGGTTGTGGCGTGTTTAATTCAGCCAAAGCCAAGATGACGGAAAGGGAGCCTTGGGTCAATAAGAAAGGTAAAACCAATTCAGCGGTTTGTCTGAAGAGGAACAACAACGAATATCACGTAAGATTTATTACGTGGTGGTGTCTGCAATATGACCAAATTGTTTAATCATCAGAAATTCAAATACAAATTGGTCTATGACCAAACAATAAAGGAGCAAAAACTGTGTTAAGATTTTTTTGGGAAATAAAGTTCAATAAATGCATGTTTCAAAAAGTGATCATGTCAAATAATCGTGATCTCACAATTAACCAAAGGAATCATGGTTCAGGATGTTTTCCATTATCGAGCATAACACACAAGTTTACCAACAACATCAACACCTTCCTGAATCCATACACTGTTGACTGCATGGCTCCCTGACTCAGGGAGCAACACAGGGTCGTGTAATCAAGCTACAAAATGGTAACAAGCATGAGGAGATGAAAGCGCTAGAGGAGAAGGGAGGAGGCGGATGATGTCAGTGCCTGTGACTTTTCTATTAACAGAGGGGAGGTGAGTAATGGGCTACACGTTTGCTAATCACAAGGGGAGACAGCTTGCCAAAAAAAGCCTTCAGAAGCCAGTGCCGCCGGGAGGCTGAGTGTTGTGTCTGCCATGACCGCACTCGGTGCACCCACGTGAAAAGGTGTGTGTATGTGCATGCATGTGTGTGATTATGTAAGACTGCCCATGTATGAAGTTGAGTTTTTGAGTGTGGGCGTGTTTGTAAGTAGCTACTGTATGTCTTGGTCTGTCTGTTTGTTTATGCACATACACATCCATGCACAGACACTGACATCTGGTATTTCATAGGGGTGCTTACTAATGTTTGTACAAATGAGTATTTATGTAGTTGCTGGTTTCTGTGTGTGTGTGTGTGCGTGCGTGCGTGCGTGCGTGCGTGCGTGCGTGCGTGCGTGCGTGCGTGCGTGCGTGCGTGCGTGCGTGCGTGCGTGCGTGCGTGCGTGCGTGCGTGCGTGCGTGCGTGCGTGCGTGCGTGCGTGCGTGCGTGCGTGTGCCGGCCTGTCGCCTTCTAGTTCACTTGTGTGTCAGTGTACGTGCCTGCCTGTTCATCCATTATGCATGCACGGAACGTGGGCCTGTTTTATTGTTTGTGTGTGTGTGTGTGTGTGTGTGTGTGTGTGTGTGTGTGTGTGTGTGTGTGTGTGTGTGTGTGTGTGTGTGTGTGTGTGTGTGTGTGTGTGTGTGTGTGTGTGTGTGTGTGTGTGTGCGTGCGCGCGCACGCGTGCATGTGCGTGTGCATGTGCGTGACGTGTGCTTGTGTGTGTATGTGAGTGAAAGTGAGTGCATGGGCAGTAGCACAGCAGCATTAGAGAAGGCTGATTAGCATAATGTATGGAGACATGTCATGTACTTCATTTGCTTTCCCCTCAGCCTGTCTGATGGTATGTGTCATATACTCTCCTCTCCTCTCCATTTGTTTTTTCATCCCTCTATCCTCCTCTTCCTTCTTTCCTGGCTCACTACTTCCCACTCCTCCCTTTCCTTGCCGTCTCTTCCTCTGTCGGGCTCCCTTCTTCCCTTTCCCTCTCACATTATATATTATTCTTATTATGTAACAGAGACTGCACAGTTGAGAGAAGGAAAGATGATGAATGACATTTTCCAGCACTTGATATGTACTGCACTGTAAAAATCCTGAGTGTTAATTTCAGAGTGGATTTTTACTGTGACTGATGTCAAAGGAATGACCCGTCTCTTTGCTATGCTTCTTCAGTCCATCTTTGTTGTTAAAGATTAATATGTTCATGTTACTTTGATATTTTCATGTTGTTTTGCTTATGTAATATAGAGTTATAGATAGAGCTTGGCACGCAACACAGATTCGTGTCTCTCATGACTCATTGTCATTATTTAACAGTATTTGTGATGCAATATAAATAAACATGTTTGTACTCCATATATTATGTTATGCCCATACTGTATGGAGATCGCTGATGTCATCAGTATATGCCCATATATGGACAACGCCCCTTTTGTGCCCATATATGGAGCTTACTGATTTGTTTGCGGCTGATGCCATGACGACACATTGAGGTTAGACAATACACTCCATATTTGGGCGTAGCTGCATTGGGAACTCCTTTAAAAAAAAAAAATCTTTATTCATAATCTCATGAAATACAATACAAAACAAAACAAACACAAACAATAGGGTTATGGCTGCGAGTCAGGGTGATGTCATAGGTCTGTCCGCCCACCCGGCGGCCGGCCCTCCAATTAGCCAATTTTAATATAGGATTATGTAGCATCATTCAGATGAAAGAATAAATGACACCAGTGAGTGACCAGTTCACCAGCCAGTAGGCCATAATGCGCTGCAGTCCGCTGAGCCCACAGGGACGCCTCTGTCTTGTTCCTGTGCTCCCATGACTGCCCCGCATGACCCATCTTGGTTATTAATGTGACACTGTCCCTCCCCCTGAGTCAACACTTTCTACGCTCAATATTGCCTCGTCTCTCACAGCCAGGAGGACGAAGGCAAAAACACACTATGTACAATGAATTCTGACAAAGGGTATACCACCCCAGACCAGGGACATCCTGCATATTAGGTCAACTCTGCTTGAAATGAAGGGCTTAAAAGGCAGAAAATGGATAATGACATCTCTGTGTGAAAATGTAGATATTAGGCATGCAAGTGACAGAGAGAGAGACAGTTAAGGTGGGACAGTGTCTCTCACATGGCATGTGTTATGCATGCTTCATTAGAACAGAGGCCATAGGCCATAGGCTCTGGCTCTGGCCCCCTATTGTGGTATGGCTTAAAAAATACTAAAACATAAAAAATAAAAAATAAACTGAAATAGCGAATAAACGATCTACAAGCTCACAAATCGCAATGCAATGCACTCTGAGCATTTGGTCGGCAAGACTAGAAAGGCACTATATAAATGCAGTCCATTTACCATTTATCATTTGTATTTTCTATTATTAATTTATTTTTGTGGGACATTTTTGGTTAAAGTGCACAATAATCTTATGAATCGAATTTGAAAAAAACAAACAAACAAAAAAAACATCTCATATGTATATAACCACAGCATCAGAATGACCACGCAGTTATATTTTTAAGCCGTACTACATTATGTATTTGTTTAAGATTTACAGTCTCTTTGCCATTTTAAGCTTTATTTTCAGATACAGGTCTGTCAGTGCAGAGAGACATGCAGGAAACCAAGGGCAGAAAGAGAGGAGAGACATAGACAAGAAAGGGGTTGGATTCAAACCCAAGGTCCTCGCACTCACTAGAAGCATAATTCTTTGATGTCAGACAGAAACCTTGTATGTCCAATTCCATTACTTTTCAGAAATAATAACTTGTGTTCCTATGGATCCAGTGTAGTTATTAGTCTCAAGTTCTTGTTAATACTTAATTGCTAATATATTTATAAAACACACGTAACCTCTTTCAATCTGGCGTCCCTACAGTATTTGGGAATCAGAAATTGTGAAAATAACAGATCTAGATTTAGCTACTTTTGCGTGACACTGACATACGACAACAATGAACAACGATGAAATATGGACATACAGGGTTTCTGCTGAACAGTAACGATAATGGTGTGTGCACTAACTGGCAGAGCCACCAGGCACCCCTAAACACTGCTACATTTAACATTTAACACGGTAACTGGTTAGAAACTACTGTTTGGGAGTCAGTGCTTGTGTTCATTTGTGTGT
Organism: Gymnoscopelus braueri; assembly: GCF_963280865.1. Lineage (NCBI taxonomy): Eukaryota > Metazoa > Chordata > Actinopteri > Myctophiformes > Myctophidae > Gymnoscopelus > Gymnoscopelus braueri. The sequence goes on along the minus strand of NC_137621.1, from coordinate 32,826,082 downwards.
GTGCATGCATAATGATTTGTCTGCCCGTGTGTGTTTGTGTCATTGTGTGTACAAATTCACTTGTATGCGTCTCTGTGTGTCTTCATGTATTTCTGTGTGTCTGTCTGCATATTAGAAGTGTGACCTGCAGGCAGCAGCGAAAAGGGCGAGAATAAAGTTCAGTGATTCAATTGCCAAAATAATATACCAATGCGTAGATATGCATAAAACATCCACAAAGCACGCACTGCGCACTCACATATTTGAAATATTCATTTATGTCCACAGAAACACAAGTACAAGAATGTACAAAGGATATAAACACTGCCAGTGCAGTCAGATCATGGGAAAACAGCCAGTTACAAAGTGCATATAAGGCAGAACATTGTTACATACAATAATGTTGGCATACTTATACTTGTCAAAGACAACAATCATGGGTAAAGGAAACAACGCCTCCTCCAAATCGAGCGGCTTCTTATAATAGCTGATATTGAGCAGTACCTTGCTAACTGTTTGGCCCTCCTTTTGGAGAGGCCGGCCATTTGAAGGCCCCTCACAACCAACCACGCGCACACACACACACACACACACACACACACACACACACACACACACACACACACACACACACACACACACACACACACACACACACACACACACACACACACACACACACACACAGATAGCAGTGGAGAGCAGTGGTGACTCTGAGTTTCAAAGCAGAAGGCTGGAGGCCGAGAGACTTAATGAACAATGTACACACACACACACTAAAGGCCATACAGACAACTTGCAAACATACACATGCGCACGCATATAAATATGTTTTTTCTCAACTCGCTTTCTTCTTTTGAGACACACACACACACACACACACACACACACACACACACACACACACACACACACACACACACACACACACACACACACACACACACAGAACTCAACAGCAGCATGAAAGGTCACTGTTGCTTGCACCGCCTTGAGCAATATGTAATGATGTGTCACCGAGCTGTCAGCCTCAAAACTGCAGCCACTGGAAAAACCCTCCCAGTGGCTCACAGTGGCCGCCTGTCAGCTGCCCTAAAAAAAGCCTGGCTGAACCGAACTGCCTCCCCATCTCAGGCATGTGCAGATGAACATGTATACAGAAATGCCGCTGTTGGGTGGAAACCTTGTATGTCCAAAACCATTCCTTTTTTTATTACTATTTAAAAAACAATATATAAAATAGTGAAAATATCCGATCTACAAGCTCGCATCGTGATGCGTTGTAAGCTTGATCTGCTAGTTCCATTACTTTTGTGCGACACTTGTATGATGAAGTAGGGCATACATTTTACGATAACATATAAAAAGTTGAAATATGGGGATACAAGGTTTCTGCTATGTTATGATTCCAAGGGATTATATGCTTCTTTGCACGGGGTCCCCCAGGGGTCTATACTTGGTCCCCTACTTTTTCCCCCTCTACACCAAATCTCTTCGCCGAAAATAACAGATCTACAAGCTCACAACAAGTTGCAACAAACACACACAAATGGCAGACACACAATGTTTATGAGCATGTGCTGGCTGGCTATAAATGCATTGACCACAGCAACAGTACAAGCTCTTGACACACAGCGCTGTCAGCTAAAAGAAAAACACAAACATATGCATGTAATACAGAGAACATACAGAAGGCATTATGTTCTTTATGTTGACACAGCTCCCTGCAAATACTGTAGTCTGCTTGTTACACATGTGTGCATACCTGCATAAACACACACACACACACACACACACACACACACACACACACACACACACACACACACACACACACACACACACACACACACACACACACACACACACACACACACACACACACACACAGTTGCTGCATATAGTATTGCCAGATTTGCAACACACTATGCTGTATTAACACCTCACTTATTCATTCACACATCTTGCACACACAAACACACACACACACACACACACACACACACACACACACACACACACACACACACACACACACACACACACACACACACACACACACACACACACACACACACACAGTTTGATTTGCTGGGGGTTGGATCTATGCTTCTGCTTTTTATATTCCTCTCCTCAGGTCATTCATTGGTATGGCTGGTGGGGGTGTTTTATCCCTGCTTCTGATCAGACTGAATTAAATCTTCATTTTCTTTTGGATATCACAATTTTACAAATCCTGGCATCCCTATTTGGACAAAATCTGTCCAAATTTGACACATTTCTTTTTAATGAAAAAACTGCTAAACATCTAAATTCGAAAATCGATTACCAAGCTCACCAATGCGACGTGAGCTATTTCCGCTAGTTGTTGTAAGAATAAGTATAGGGCTTAAGTGGATAAGAAAATGTCCCCCCTCTGTTCCTTTAAAATGGAACCCTGCGTACACACAGTCCCATCTGTGCACCACCTCACAGCCAAACTTGTCTCTCAGTCACACACTGACTGGCAGTCTCTACTCAACTGCAACAGTGAACAGCAAATCCGGCTTTAAACAATGACTGAACAGAATAAAGCAACTGTGTGCAGCACAACAGAAGCACACAGCAACGTAGCAACTCTGGCTTCACCTTCTCTATGATGGCCTGGTTTACGCTTCAGTTATACTCCGAAGTACACCAGTACGCCAAAGACAGCAGCTCGCTGGCACTGAGAAAACCTTTATTGATTGAACACAGGCTGCTCTTGTCATCACCTGTGGGGAGAATTTGAACCTCCCTTCAGGTTGAAGGTTCAGAGAACCACAGAAAGTTCTACATACAATTATTAACACCACAGATGCTATAATTGACTGGTTCTCAACGTGGGGTCCGGTGACCCCCAGGGGTCCTTCAGTGGGTTCCAAGTGGTCCCCAGTTAAATAATTGAACCAAAAGGACGCTGTAACTTCGAGAGTATATTGTACACTCACAGAGTTCAAATAACACAGAGGATTTAACAATGTAAATTGGGGTCTCTGAGATTAAAAAAAAGTGAATCACATGGGGGTCGGTGGCCTCGTGCATAATCAAACTGGGGTTCCATGAAATTAAAAAGGTTGAGAATCACTGCTGTAGTGGTTCAGATGGTTGACTAAGAACCATGGATACTCCTGTTTGCTTACAAACTCCCACCAGAACTGTCCTGCTTGTGACTCCCCTAATAGATCTCCCTCTCACAGTTTGATCTCCCTCTCAGCCTCCCCACTGTCTAAAGGTGAATGGACTGCACACTCGCCTTCAAAAAAAAGTACAACTAGAAAAAGTGCTCCTCGGAGCACAGGTCTCCGCCAGGTCAGGTAGGTTATTGTGGCCTCCTGGTGGCGCTATAATAGGCCAATGTGAAAAGGGTGCCATTTCTTCTTAGGCCTTGCACGGCAATCGGACACTGCATTCATGATTTGAGGCATTTTGTTCCAAAAATGTGTTTTGCTAAATTAGACCTGCTGGTGGCGCTATAACAGGCCAATGTCAAAAGGGTGGCATTTGCTCCTCAACATAGTGTGAATGTGCGTGCAAAGTTTGACCGCAATCGGATGCTGCATTCATGATTTGCGGCATTTTGTTCAAAACAAGCCACTACTGCAAACTTTAGATGTCAATCTTAGCCAATCAGGATGGAATGTGAAAAATCACCGTCTTGATCACATGACTATAGAGATCATGTGTACCGATTTGCGTGAAATTTGGATCAAATCGGAAGGAGTAATATACAAAAATGTGTTTTACATAAGTCGGCCTCCTGGTGGCGCTCTAAAAGGCAGATGTGAAAAATGCAGGGCAAGGGTTTTTCCTTGACCTGTAGGGAGTGCGCTTACAAAGTTTTACACAGATCGGCGCAGTTATAGGTAAAAACACGAATGGGCCTGTTATAGCGCCACCATGAGGCTGATTTGAACATTTTCAAGTGGCATTTCTTCCTCTGCATAGTGGGAATATGCATGCAAATTTTCAAGGAAATTGCATGCTGTGTTCATGATTTGAGGCATTTTGTTCAAAACGGAGCACTCCTGCAAACTTTGGAAGCAATTTTTAGCCAATCAGGATGGAATATGAAAAATCTGAAAGACCAGTTTCGTTTAATGACTATAGAGATACTGTGTACCGATTTACGGGATTTTTGGACAAAATCTGTAGGAGTACTGTCAAAAAATATGTTTTGCACAAATCGGCCTCCTGGTGGCGCTATAAAAGGCCCATGTGAAAAATTTGGGGCAGAAGTTCCGCTGTGGCATCCAGGGAGTGTGTGTGCACAGTTTCGCTGCGAGCAAGCCAACGGTGCCGGAGATTAGCTGTCCACAGACAGAACTAGAAAAAGTGCTCCTCGGAGCACAGGTCTCCGCCAGTCTACGCCAGGTTAGGTAGGTTATTGTGGCCTCCTGAAAAGGGTGCCATTTCTTCTTAGGCCTTGCACGGCAATCGGACCTTGCATTGATGATTTGAGGCATTTTGTTCCAAAAATGTGTGTTGCTAAATTAGACCTGCTGGTGGCGCTATAACTGGCCAATGTGAAAAGGGTGCCATTTCTTCCTCGGCCTAGTGGGAATGTGCGTGCAAAATTTCAAGGAAATGGCATGCTGTGTTCATGATTTGAGGCATTTTGTTTAAAACAAATCAATCCTGCAAACTTTGCAATCTTAACCAATAAGGATGGAATATGGAAAATCGGACAGATCCGTGTTGATCACATGACTATAGAGATACTGTGTACTGATTTGCGTGATGTTTGGATCAAATCTGAAGGAGTACTGTCAAAATATATGTTTTGCACAAATCGGCCTCCTGGTGGCGCTATAACAGGCCCATGTGAAACATTTGGGGCAGAGGTTCTGAATTGGCATCCAGGGGGTGTGTGTGCAAAGTTTCGCTGCGATCAAGCCAACGGTGCGGGAGATTAGCTGTTCACAGACGGACACACGGACGGACGGACGGACGGACACACACACACGGACGGACAGGGGGTAAAACATACTCTCTCGCCATGCCTTACGGCCTGGCGGAGACAATGACGGACACACGGACGGACACACGGACGGACGGACAGGGGGCAAAACATACTCTCTCGCCATGCCTTTCGGCCTGGCGGAGACAATAACTGTGCGCCAATAGCAGCAGCCAGCAAAGATATCCTGTATCAACAATAACGTGATAGGGCAGTGCCCTGTTTTCTCTCACTGTAATCCAAAATCAACAATAATACAACACCTATTTTTCCAGGCCCACAACCATAATCTCTGGATATACCAGACGTAATTTCCTGATAGACCTGTGATGGTTTTCCCATATCATCTGATTTGAATGCTGGCTGGCTGGGTGGGTGCATCCATGCATGCATGCACCTTATCTGTCCAGCAGATAAGGTCTAGGAAGATAACATGGTAATGGTAAAGGGAGCAGGTGCAGCCAAGGCAGCAGTGCATGGAGGCTTGGAGACTGTATGACCAGCAATGGAGACCAGAAGCCATATAGAGGGTATGCGTGTGACATCATCATCAAACCCGGAGGTTATGCAGGAATGCCTACTGAGTGTCAAAAAAATACTTTCTGGCCTTGACAGCCCATCTATCCAAACAGAAAAGTCATATCTGATTGCATTAAACAACATTAAACAATGTTAAACTCACTTTGCATGTTGCTTTGCCACTCGCTTTGCCACTCGATGTGCCATTCACTTTAAGCATGCGCATACCCTCTATTCCCAAAGTATTTTCTCCTAGTAAGTTCTCCTAAATGGCTCTGAAGCGTTCTGGCTAAAACATTCCCTTCAAAGCCTAACCACTTGAACCCCAGTGTGGCAATTCTGGGGGTGAACATCAGCCTAAGTGTGTGTGTGTGTGTGTGTGTGTGTGTGTGTGTGTGTGTGTGTGTGTGTGTGTGTGTGTGTGTGTGTGTGTGTGTGTGTGTGTGTGTGTGTGTGTGTGTGTGTGTTTCAGCCCAATTTTGTTTGGGCTTCTTCAGCAGCTTCTCATACAACAGGAGTGGGCAACCATGTCTATAAGATCGACCAGTCGATCCTGCGGGACCTTTTGGTCAGCAAAAACCCAGACAAAAACATCTATTTATATTGTCTGCCGTCCAGTCACGCTCAGGTTTGCTGATTTGAATTTGAACCCCAATCAATCATATCAGGGGAGTGGCGCAGTGGAAATTAACATAGGAATGGTCCTGGTAATGTATACAATTGTTTGAAATATTAAATTGCTAGTACATTGCTGGACAAAATCTGCATGAAAAACAAGATTTGGGAAACCATGGAAAGGCTGGTAACCATGGAATCCCTCACCTATGCTGACAGCCATAGACATCAGTCAGTCTCTCAGTGGTTAACTCTAATAAAGTGCTTTTTCAAAGACTGAAGGTTTTCAACTGGATAATCCACAGGATAAGTAAGTGGAAATGAAGCTACAGGCTTCGTTATCTTTGTAATGCTGCCATAGCTGCCTAAAACCCGGCAATTAAAAGATGGGATGAACGTTAGCAGCACTAAAGAGAAATTGGTGAGAGGAATGTGTGTAATGCTAGACAAGTGGACATATATAAGTGGAACACAAGAAAGAAAGAAAAATATATAAGACAAACAACACAGGGTTCAGTGAAACCACAGTTCTCTGTGGGCTTAGCAGACATGGAGGTTGCTGCCAAGGACTCCCTCTGTGCTCTGGCAGAGGTTGGCCAGGCCTGTGACAGCCACTAGGGTAGCAATGTGAAGCACACTCCCTGTGGTGCTGACACATTTCTGTCTCTGAGCTACAGAATGTGGTGTGGGACAAACCACACACAAATGCACTTTGTAAGCACAATTAAGAAGAATTATTCACATGGTGGTGAATGCTTACATCATAACCATGGGGTATGACGAGTATGGCGCAAGAGCAGAATGTCCGCCGTGTGAATAGTATGGTCAATAGAAACGCACAAACAAGCATCACCTCACCTTGACGCCCCAAGAAATGATCACAGGTGCAGTATCATAGTATCCTGACTGTTTTGTACAAACACACATTGTGTACATACTTCTCAGATACAGTACATACGGTATATTCAATATACACTCGTTAAATAATTGTACTTATTACTCAAGACAAACAGGGGTTAATAACAAAATATTGTCTTTACATTGGGAGAGTGCATGGTGCAACTATTTACACAACTATTCATACACTGTAGTTGCAGTTGACAATTACAAGATCATTTTCAAGGACTGAAATATGAAGTAAATTGACTATTACTTA